>NW_026991714.1:135492046-135836919 GCF_029215605.1 Mirounga angustirostris | reverse complement strand
ACCGCGGCCGGCAGCTGTGGGGGTGAGAAGTGGGTGGAGATGAGGCAGGCAACACGAGCGGCCCCGCAAATGCAGCCCCAGCCAGGGGTGGAGGATGGGAAGAGAACCCCATCTCCGGACAGGCCTGTGGCTTGTAGCGCTGGGGCCGTGCGAAGCACTGGAACAGAGGGACTGCCACCCCTGGGGACTGTGAGCTGTGTCCTCTACCCCTCCACCTCTCACTTTGGCTCCATCCAGCTCAGGCAAGCAGCAGGCACGGGGCAGACGTGCAGAGGGGCAGACGAAGTGCCAGGAGGTAGACATTTGCCCAAGTCTGAGTGAATTCACCATGGCTCTGACACAGGGAATTGGGGTTTGGATTCCCAGCTTCGGGGACCTGCCCCTGAACTGGAAAATTCTCTCCCTTCTTGCCTTGCAAACCCACAGGAGGTGCCCCCGGTACCCATCCTCCTCAGGGCTGGTCCTTATCGGACAGGTTTGAGGTGGCCCCAGGCTCAGCCTGAGGGAGTCAGAGCTTCCCAGTCAGGCTGGGTTTCCTCCTGGCCATGTTAACCCGTGGGAGAACCCCAAAGAGCAAATGTCCACAGGTTGTTTCCCAAAACCCAGACCAACGGGATCCCCACCCAGAGGGCTCTGTCGTCAGGTGGGTGTGCAGGCCGGTTGGGTGGCTGGGGAGACAGCAGCATCCGCCTTGTCTTATGGACTCGGCTCCTGGGAGCTCAGCTAAGTAACAGAAGTTTGAAAACAAAACAAAACGAATCCCAAACCCACAAATTCAAGCCAGCACACTGGCTAGTGGGCTAGGCAGAAATGCACAGAGATCAGGTCTTTTGACACTGGGAGGTGTCACCCTGACATCAGGGACCACTTCACACAGACCGGAAATCATCCACTGCTCTGTTCTCCAGCTACCTAAGGACTTTCTCCAAGCCTCTCAGTGCCTCTGCCCACATCATGGACAGTCCTACAGGAGAATTCTAGAATACTGAGTCGAGTAGAACAATTTCCCCAGATAAGCTGCAACACTCTTTCTCTGCTAACAAAGAGAAAGCCAAGTAATGGACCTTGCTTCCTCCTTTTGCCTTGGCTCCTAGGAGGCTCCCAGTCAAATCTCACGCTTATCCACCACCACTCCATCAGCCCTTACTGCTCCCATCCTTGCTACCTTCAACTTGTCTCAGCCCTCACGTAAAATTTCTGTTGGTTTAGGGGCACCTGGCTGGCTCAGTCAGAAGAGCATCTGACTCGATCTCTGGGTCGTGAGTTTGAGCCCCACATTGTGTGTAGAGATTACTAAAAAATCAACTTAAAAAAAAAAACCTTTTTGGGGGCGCCTGGGTGGCTCAGTCGTTAAGCGTCTGCCTTCGGCTCAGGTCATGATCCCAGGGTCCTGGGATCGAGGCCCGCATCGGGCTCCCTGGGCAGCGGGAAGCCTGCTTCTCCCTCTCCCACTCCCCCTGCTTGTGTTCCCTCTCTGTGTCTCTCTCTGTCAAATAAATAAATCAAATCTTTTTTTTTTCTTTTGGTTTACTCTGGTCACACATGGCCTGTGTTGTAGATCATCTCAACTCCTTGTAGGAAGGAGGTGGTAGGTAAATAAACAATGAAGTTTCACTCAGGAAGGAGAGGTTGAAAGTGTGAAGTCTGGCCAACATTCTGGGGCTGTGGGAAATCCCCTTTTGATCACACCCTTGTACCCCAAATTACCTGAAAACAGAGAACAGGGCGCTTTTCTCCCCTCGCTGAAGCAGGAGGAACTGGGGCAGTCCCCACACCTGGGCCTTGCTATGCCCTCACCCCGAGATCCAGCTCCCCTGGCAAACTCTGCAGCCTAAGGACAGGAAGAAACTGCTTCTTTGGTGCCTGTTTTTCTGCACCACAGTGGGTGGGGGCCTGCCTTCAGCTACTTTCTAGGGAGCGCAGGTGTTGAGATCAGTTTCAGGAATTTAGCAGTCCAGGTGTCAGTCATAAGACGGGAGAACAGCTAAATTGGGCCCTTGAATCATCCCTACCCTGTTGTGCCTCGTGGCCCTGGTCTAGAGGCTTTAGCGAGATGTAGGAACAGAAGACCCCCATCCTGAGACAGCCAGTAGAGAATGGTGGTTAAAAGCATGGTTTGAGGGGCGCCTGGATGGCTCAGTTCTTAAGCGTCTGCCTTCGGCTCAGGTCGTGATCCCAGGCCCCTCGCGTCGTGATCCCAGGCCCCTCACATCGTGCTCCCTGCTCGGCGGGAAGCCTGCTTCTCCCTCTCCCACTCCCACTGCTTGTGTTCCCTCTCTCGCTGTGTCTCTCTCTGTCAAATAAATAAATAAAATCTTAAAAAAAAAAAAAAAAAAAGCATGGTTTGAGAGTCACATGGACCTGGGTTTGAATCCCAGCTCTGCTATTTCCTGGTCTCTGACCCCAGGCAAACCTCTGTGGGTCCCTGAGCTTCATTTTCCCCATCTGTGAAATGGGAGAATAACTGACGAGGCCAAGAGACAAGGTCCCCATAGAGTACACACTGAGTGTGGCACGTAGAGCTAGCTGCTCAGCAGTCTCTGGGGAGAATATTGGTATTGGTGGCGGCTCACAGGGTGGGAGAAGGAGTGTGCGAGCCTCAGGGTTCGTCGCTGGCAGGGACATGGCCCTGGCGGGTGCCCCTGTTCTGTGGGACTCCCATCCCCCAGAAGGCCTGATGACTGTGCACAGGGGGCCAGGGCTATCCGCAGCTCTCAGGGGGTCTTCTTAATAACCAGTGTTCTCAGCCATTAAGAAGGATAAAGAGACCATTGGAAAACGGACTTTTGCCAAAGCACAGTCAGCATGAATCCAACTGAAGAAGTCCTGACACGTGCCCCAAGCCCAGTGTGAGGACCGCCCTGCTGCCACCAGCTGCCGCCGTCTCCATCTGCCATGCCGTGAGGGTCCTCCTTCAAGCCTCTCTCCCGCTGGAGTCTCTTCTACCTTGAATGGTCTCCATTCACTCTCGCCTGCCCTTCCCCCAGCAAAATAAATGCCCCTTCTATTCCAGGAGCTGCCGGGGAAGTCCCTGGTTGACTTCTAGGGAAGTGTTCGAAAACTTCGGAGTGTGAGCAGAGGACTCCACCTGCCCTGAATCAGCCCCAGGCTTGCTCAAGTGCAGGGGCCTGCGCGCTCCCCGTGCCCGCCTGTGTGCTTCCCGGGACCTGCTGAGACAGAATCTCCACGGAGGGGCCGGGAATCTGTATTTCTAACAAGTTCCCCAGGTGATTTGGATGCACAGAAAACATAAAAACAAACAAACCAACAGTGATTTGTCTTGAATCTTCACTGAGGGTCAAAGGCCAGCTAGGGATTGGCCTGGAAAATTCACGAAGTAATCTAACTGAAACAGCCTCTATCCGTGTGTGTACCCAGCAGGACTACCCGGGAGATCTGGATTCTCGTCTTGATCTTATACCAATAAGCTGTGTTGCCTTGGACAAGTCACTTCTCCTCTCTGGGCCTCAGTTGTCTCACCGGCAAAGGGAAGGGCCAGGACTTGAGGGTCCCTGGGTCCATCCTGTTCCAACACGCTTGGAAATCCGGTTGGGACAGGCTCCTTTGTGGAATGGGAAAGGAGAATGGAGGGGTGTAAGGGGCGAGTCTAGATGTCCCATCCCTGCCTTGATGGACAGTCAACAGTTGCCACTGATGTTCCAATGGGGGCCAAGGTCAGTATCTAAATGGTGAGAAGCAGTATCAATGTCCAGGCCATGGCAGAGTGGAACCAGGGGCAGTCTGCCATTGATCCTTGGGAAGAGGAGTGAGCACAGAGAGTGGGTCTGAATGTCAGGGCTCTGGCTTGGTAGACTGGCTCAGATCCAGGTTCTAGGGCCTTAAAGAATATTGGAGAGAAAATGGGAACGCCCAGGCAAGGGCAGGGGGACTGCAATTCAGGGGGTCCCCTGACAGGATATCTCCACCGCACAGCCCTGGGGAGTGCCATCTGACAGAATACAAGGGGCACGGTGCCCCCCAGAGCTATGCCACCTGGAGGGACATGCAGGGCCTGGGGACCGGGGACACGGTCATGCATTTTGGATCCTGAACTTGGCACAGAGGACAAGTTCCAGGCCCCTTCACTACTTTGGCCAGCTGGGGCCCAGCCAGCAGTGGCAGGGAAGGATGCTTCTCCACCCCTCCTGGTGGGAACTGGAGGCCTGAGCTCAGTGCCCGGATGGCCACAATAGGCTGAGGGTTGGGTGGGGGAGCAGCAACAGGCTCGACAGGAACTTTCCTCAGATCTACAATCTGCCCCTGCTAATTACAGGCGGCCCCACTCACTTTGCCCTCTAGGGCCAGACTGCCCAGCCCCTCCCCGTTGACTCAGGAGCACTGCCAACAGGAGGGAAGGGCCCATGGAAGGTTCCAGGATGTTCAAAGGACTGGCCAACTAGGCTCAGGAGACTGGCCTTGTTTTGCTAGAAGAAATGGTTGAGAAAGAGCTTCGGAGTCCGAAAGCAAACAAGGTTCAGTACCAGACAGCGTACCAAGTGTTTTCACCAGCAATTACCTTAAACCTGAAACAACCCAGAGGTGATGTACACCATTATCCCCTTGGACACTCAAGGACTCGGGACTCAAGAAGTCACAGGGCTAACGAGAGCCAGGCTGGGCATCAACCACCTCACAGCAGATGGAATGGCCAGAAATGACCCGACCTGACCTGGGGCCGGACAACGGGGTTCAGCCCGGGAGAAGACTCGGGGCACTGGGCAGCAGGTTTATAAGAGGCCAAGAGACTTTTCTGATACTTCAAAAGGGACAGCAGCTCTCCACTTTCCCCGACTCACCCTTTGGGAGGCTCACCCAATTCCCTGGAGTTCCGGAGAGAAGCTGCTGTGTCTTCTCTGTTCAACCCTTTAGAGACCTCCTAGATTCAGAGAGGGGCCAGGTCCCAACCTGTGTTCAGCGAGCTCCCCCCAGCCAAATGTCGAGGGGCCCCTGCATGACAGACAGCTACTCACAAGCTTTCAAATTCTCTTTATTAAAAATCCTTTTTTTTTTTCCTTTTGTAAAAACAAACACTTGCGGTCAATTATACAGATCAGGAAAAGTGATGACGATTTATAAGACACTCAACAAATTCTAATACTTTACAAGTTCAAACTTAAATTAACTAGTGTTTGTTTCTCATAAGCTCAAAAAGCAAACTCTGGTCCAGTTCGAGTACAATCTAACAGATCACAGCCTCAGACTGTCCAAGGAAGGGACAGTAATGGCTGTCCTCACACCAACACCAAATCTACCAAATTCTTTGGGAATACTGCCTGTATATACTTTATTTTAGGTGTTTTATGATGAAAAGAAAATTACCTAGGCCTTTTGTTACCTTAACCCAGGGTACAAATGAATCTGTTGCTCACGGTAGCAGATGCTCTTAAACAAGCTCTTGGGGAAGACATTTTGAAATCGTTGACAAACACTGAAGAAAAGCTTTAAAAAATAAGTCCGTATTTTCCTGGTTGCCTGTAATATTGCTTTGTGTACGACACATGTAGGAATAAAAAGTGCAAATTATAGAGTGGGTGAAGGACCATGCCAATGGGATTGTATAAAAATAAATACAAATAAATACAAATATATACACAGATGCAGAATCTTAGATGATTTTTAAAGTGAAGGCTCTGATTGGATGCAGAGAGCCTCTGCTCGATCCCTCCCAGGGGCTCTCACCAGCTGTCCAGTATGGAGAAGGTCAGTCTATCAGCAAGGGAACCATCCCATTACTTGGGAATGAGGCTGTTTGAACAGCCATCCTGATTTCCATGGAAACGGTGCTGGGGGGGGAGGGGGGGGCGGGCTGGTGGGGTCGGCTTTCACTTTGCGGGAAGAAAAGACTGCCAGCCTCTCTGAAAATGCTCAGTTCCAGCCTCCGGTGGAGGTGATAGGCTCTTCCCAGCAAGGTGCCCAGAGAGCTGGCCCTGGACATCCCCTGAGTGGGAAGAATGACAAATAGGGCCAGAGGTTTTCCCAGAAATGGGGGAGGCCGGTCTCCAGAACATCAGGTAAAAACCTGTGGAGGCAGCTTGAGCTGAGCTGCCATCTTCAGAGCCCACTCTCTTTGAGACACCAACCTTTCCGAGGCCCCCGGATGGCCTCACACCGCGGTCAGGCTTCCCGCTTCCTCCAGCCCCTGACGGCGCGAGCCCAGGCTGGCTGGTTGGCCTCCGGTGCTGGCCTTCTCTGTTCTCTTTCGCAGGTTCCCTGCAACTCTCTCCTCACCAGTAACCATGTGCCCGAGGTTTACACAAGATCATTTTATGTCCTACATTTCTTCCTTCTCTGTGCCTCAGATTCACTGATAAAATGTCAGTGTCGAACTCAGATAATTTCTCTATTCTTCTGCCATTAGTGCAGAGGGCAGAATGTGCAGTATACATATCTACCACAAAAAAAATCTGATCTACTATAAAAAATGCAAAAAATAATATAAAACAAACAATCCCTTCCTAGTCTATCTATCTGCGGTCAGGAATAGAAACACAGGAACCATCTTCCCAGGGCTGAGCCAGGGAAGTAGCTCAGCTTGTGGAAACAGCACAAGGCTCCCCTCTGACCTTCTTGAGGTCTTCCTCGGGGCTGTGAGCAAGCCTCATGTCCCCCCAGCACCTCTGTCCCAAACGCTCCCAGGGGAACATCAGACTCTCTAGTCTGGGGCCTGAAGGCACTCACCTCCAGTATCAGAAAACGCTACAGGAAGAAGAGTTCTGTTCTTCATGACATTCAACACCCAGGTGTGCACACAGGGGTCCTCTGAAATGCCCTCGACCTCCTGCCCACCTACCAATTCCTGGCAATCCTCAAATGCTGCTCCTCACTCCTGCAGCCTTGCTCTTCCCTTAGTTTCTCTCTCCACTGAGAGACCAGTTTAAAAACTATCCCACTGAGAGGCTGCTGGAGCCCAGAGCGCAGGCACCAGGAGCGAGTCGAGGACAGATGCCATTGCCCTGTTTTGGGGTCTCTTGAGCCAGTGCCACACGGGGCTGGGAAGCCAGCATTCGACCCAAGCCCGTACCAACTATTGTTCTGGCGGAAGGGAGAAGACACTACTGTTTTCATTTTTAATTGAAGTGAATCTATACCAAATTCATTGTCCAGAACAGAACAAAGCTTGGCACCTCCTGAAATCCTGAGGATGGAAATAAGTTTGGGGGGCGGGGAGGACTTAATAGAGCTTCCAAAATGAAGAGCTCGTTTCCTCCTCGGTGAAAGTCATTGCTTTTATGTTAAGGCATGCATCTGGTGGACTTCTAGAGGAACTGAGAGGTTGAAAGAGTTATTAGAAACGGGGGCTTTTCAAAAAGATGGTCCCGCTGGAGGAACTCCCAGCTTCTGCCAACTGCTGGTCTAGGGGGCACCCCCTTCAGGCCTGCACGACCCGACAACTCCCCCGGCTCAGGACGCCAGGCACAGAAAACGCTCCAGGCCCCCCAAAGTGGGTCTTGACCCGGGAGTTTCCGTGAGAGCTCTTCCTTGGCCTGACCTGTCCTGTCCCATCAAGAATTTGAACACCGTGAAAATCCCTGAGAAGTTGGATTTTATGAAAAATAAATGACCCTTGGCACAGGAGGTGAGAGAGAGGGAGGGAGGGGGAAGAAGAGAGAAGCAGATTGAAGGAAACAAGAATCAGGGAGGTGGGGGGAGAGAGGGTGACCCTCAGCTGCTGGACACATCAGGTGACAGCTTCACTGAGGAGACAATTGAAGGGCATTTTCACAAGTCTCCGAGGACGAGCCGAGGCAACACGCTGGCCTGGCTTTCCTTCCTCTCTGGCTTTAGCTTCCGTCACCGAGGTCAGGAAGGCCCCACCTCGGTTCCAGCAGCATCAAGGCTTCTTCCTCTCAAAGTGCAGCACGACTCTGCCCTCCTCAGGCCTGGGGCTGCCGGCCCCCTCGGTCTCCTTCAGGCCCTCCTCGGCCAGCTGGGACAAGTACTTCTGCGGTGGGGAGAGAGGGACAAAGGGAAGGGACAGGGTCAGTGGTGACCTGGCGGGACAGGGGAGGGGAGGGGAGGGCAGGATGTACCTGGGCCCCTTCTCGCATCATGTCTCCCAGGGTGTGGGACCCCCCTCCCAGCCCTCCCCAGTCCTTCTGGGGCTACAGGACCCACGCTCAGCTCCCTCCTCTCTCTCTGTTAGTTTACAAGTACCGCAGGGCTGGCCTCGAAAACACAGATCCCAACAACGGGACCACTTCCAAGGCCCTTATCCTGTGCAAGCGCTCTTCTCTTTCCTTATAGAAACTCACTGAATGCTCACAATGACTCCACTTGTTTTCCAGAAGAGCCTCAGCGCCCAGGGGCATGTCTGCGCGTGACAGGCAGGGGGGACCAGAGGCCAGGCGGACTGGCCGACCTAGGGGTGGGGGGGGAGAGCAGCATTGTCCTGCGCGGATTGCCAAAGCCGGCTGCCGCCTCTTGTAACCACCTGTTTCCTGGCGGGCAGAAGGCAGGCTGAGAGCCCAGACGTCTGTCGCTGGATTCCTGTTCTGTAGCTGGGGGCTGCCTCATACCGCCCCGGACACTCGCTGCCATCACCACCGGCCCCCGGCCACACGGCAGGCCGCCCCTGGGATTCTAGATTCCGTGCAGTGAGACGTAACGGGCCCCACTGATTGCCCAGGCAGCAGGGGGCAGTGCAAAGAGCACTGGATTAGGAGTCAGTGGGCAAGTGGTCACATGTGTGGGCTCTGCTGCCAGACGACCCGGGTGCAGATCCTAGCTCTCGGCAGGCAAGCCACCCAGGATCCCTGCCATCTATGCAGTGTGGTTAACAACAGGAACTACCACTGTAAGGTGGCTGTGAAGTCCACGGGAGGTACTGTAAGCACTCAGCACCTGGCTCAGAATAAGTACCCCGTAATGTTGTCCTTTATCATGAGGGGCATTGGCCTTCTGACTCTGGGAAAGTACTCGTCTTCTCTCTGCCTCTGACTCCTAATCTGGTAAACGGGAGAAACAGTGCCTTCCTCCTCCCAGGGTGATTCTGAGGGTCAGATGAGGTGATGCCTGTAAGATGACCTGCTCTCTCTAGAAGAAACCGGTTGGCTCTGAGAGGTGGGTGAGCCTGATGGGGAGAGCGGCAGACCGACCGTGGGTCCCTGCGGGCCAGGCTGCTGAGGGAGGGCCTGGTTTGTTCTCCACCTCACCCCAGGAAGGGAAATGTGGGCTCACTCCTCTCTGGACCTGGAGCGGGAGGCATCTAGTTTTCCTATCTGACCTATCTGATTCCCCTCGTTGTTCTGGGTCACTCTGGATGGGTTCTCTTCGGGTTATGACCAGCAGTGGGGGCCCAGCAGAGGCTGCACAGGGAGAAAGGAGGCTGCTTCCACCTGCTCCCCTCCTCAAAGAGCAATCCCTCACCCCCACCTCAAGGCCTGCTGGTGGTGCTAAGTTTACAAGTTGCCTGACTTAGGTGTGAACCAACATTCTTCACTTTTCACACATGTAACGTGGGGTAGTGTGGGGTGCGTGAGGCTGTGTGGACAAGAGACATTCTGTCAAGGCCACTGACAGAAACCTTATCTGAGAAGCCCGCGGTGGAGGCCCCCAGCTCCCCAACAGGTGTGCCAGAGAAACCTGAACTGCAGTTGGTGGGCCTGAAAGGCTTAGCCCATGTCTGGCCCTGACGTGCCTGGGGACCACGGAAATGGCTCTGGCCTGCTCTGGGGAGGTGAGTCTGCCTGGGGAGTTGGCCCATAGGCCCAGAACACAGTGTAGTCCACTGTCCTGGAAAAAAAAATACAGGATTTAGAATCAGAGGCCCTGACAAGTCTGGACTCATCCTAACTTCTTGAGTGATCTTGAGTTGCGTGGTCTCCTTGAGAACTACACAATCCAGCTGAGAATACCACATGAGATCAAGAGCTCGCACACTGAGGTATCAGAACCTGCTATTTTTTTAAATGAGGATTTTCAGGCCCAGCCCTGGAGAGAATGAATAACGGGTGTAGGGTGGGTCCAGGAAGCTGCATGTTTAAAAATGCCAGCTGGTATGACGACCACAGTTGGGGAAAATCAGGACTAGATGATCTCCAATGCTGCCATTCTATAGGTTTTATCTTGTTGGGGTGGGGGATGATGATGTCTTCAGGGTAGACGGCCACCCTCCGCTGGTTCTGTAGAGCCCAGTCTGGATGCTTGGTCTGGTCAAGTCAGGCCTTCACTGCGCTCCCCCCGGAGAGGCCAGGACTTGGGCCCCAGGCCCCACAGCTTCCTTGGTCACAGAGTGGCTGCTCACAGAGGGAAATCAAGAGGCTTAAATGACATGAGTCCGGGCATAGCCAATGACAATCCCTTGCAGATGGTGACACAGGCCGTGCCATTATGGGTCTTGGTTTGCAAGATCAGCTTAACAGGCTAAAAAAGGGCAAGTGATTAAGAATCAGGCAATCTGTTTCCGGGCCTGGTAATTCACCATCTGCATGGCCTTGGACAAATCACATAGCTTCTCTGGGCCTCAATATCCTCAACAAAAAACAAGAGTTGGCCCATATCTGAGTCTCTTAACTAGGAATGCACATTGGAATCATATGGAGAACTTTCTCAAATTATGTATTCCTGGATCACCTCCCCCCATTCTACTGACTAGCTCACCTAGTATGTGTGTGTGTGTGTGTGTGTGTGTGTGTGTGTGTGTGTGTATATATATATATATATATATATATATATATACTTTCAAAACACTGTCCAGGTGATTCTATTTCACACCTCTGGCTGAAAAATCCTCGATCAGCCACTCTAACAATTTAACAGCAATGTCTGCTCTGGCATTAGGACATGCTGCCACCACGAGGGTCTGCCCTAGGTGAGGAGGCCGTATGTGCCAAAAAACTAGTCTGGCTCCTTGTAGTAAAAACATAAGGTGCCTTGGAATACTTATCCCTGGGCATCTGATATACCATGCTTTCTATTAAGGTCCCGAAGATCCCCCCCACACCCGAAGTTGCAACATGCTGCATGTCAGTTAGGTATATATTACAGAACTTACTACTGTCTTTCATTGATTCTAAGATGAGGTTTTCTTCCCCCACATGTTAACATCTCTGAAACTGAGACGCATTTTACAACTGATGGAGTCTCACCATTTACTTTACAACAATTTTTTTCCTATTGGTATCCAAAAAGTGGTAGTGTGTCTTATAATGGCTGGGACCTCAGACTGGGTGAAACACGGTAGTATGTTTTATATGTCCCCTGTTACTATACCATAAAACTTATTTTATTGCTTATCTCCTACACTCGGATGGAAGGTCCAAGAGGGCAGAGGTTTTTGTCTTTTGCTTGCGTGTGTGTTTATAATTTTTTTAAGTTTTATTTATTTGAGAAAAAGGGAGAGAGAGAGCAGGAGCAGGGGAAGAAGCAGAGGGAGAAGCAGACTCCCTGCCAAGCGGGGAGCCTGATGCAGGGCTCGATCCCAGGACCCTGAGATCACGACCTGGGCTGAAGGCAGACACTTAACTGACTGAGCCACCCAGGCGTGCGCGCGCGCGTGCATATCTATGTGGTTTTGTTGTTTTATCTCCAGACCTAGAACAGCATCTGGTACATAGCATGCCTCTGATAAATAGTTGCAGTGGCAGATGAACATTTGAATAGAACATAATGGTGATTTTTATTGCAGCAAACAGGGGAACAGCATGGGGGAACAGAAACAGAGAAATGCCTGCATCTAGAATATCCAGGTCTTGTGAAAAGGGGTCAGCCTTAAGCATGGGCCGGGTGATCCCTAACTCGAGTTACTCAGACCAGGGGGAGAAGCAGATACCCCAAAACCCGCCCCCAACAGAATGCTGTAAGTACTCCAGGGGAGACAGATGTCCTGAGAGCACAGGGAAGGCGCCAGCACGTGGAGCAGCAGCCTGGGGGAGACGGGCCAGGGGAAAGAGCTGTTCTCCACGTGGTGGAAGGACATCGACCGGGGAGCCCCCCGGTCCTGAGCAAGGAAGGCTCCCTTACCTGTAAGTTCCTGTAGTGGACAGCACTGCGACAGTGGCTTATCTTCGCCATCTCCTCGCTCGTGTAGAACAGCCCGCACAGCTTGCAGTAAAACCCAGTCCTGGGCACCACGAACTCCACCCCTGCAGGAGGATGGGGGATGGACAGGCAGGACTTAGGAAGATCACATGAGGCCCCTGTGGTCCTGCCAGCTGGCGGGTGGAAATGGGAGCACTGAGCTCCATCCCTCGCTTGCTGTTGACTCTGGCTGGTTATGGAGCTTCTCCAAGCCTAGTTTCCTCATCTGCAAAACAAGCCTGAGAACAGGGCCGACTCCATTCCCAGGTGGTTGTGAGGGAATGCTTCACAATTCTCTGCTCTGCAGCTGTTCCTGGGAATGGGGCCCGGACCCTTCTGTTGTCAGCCTGCTTCTAAGGAAATGAGGAGGAAGCGTTTCGTTTCTCCACGCTGTACCCCTCTCTGTAGCTGTTAGGGCCAGGACTCAGGAAGGATGCTATCATTTTTGTTTGTTTTAGAATTATACTCATTAAAGAAAACTTTAAAAATACACAAAAGTGAGGAAAAATCACTTAGAGTCATTCCAATCAAAATATTTTCTTCCATACTATCTCTATGTAGGGCTTTTTTTCGGTTAGGGGGCAGTTTTCATTGTACCCTAAGTATAGTTCTTTCTCCTCTCTTTTTCATGTAATCGTGAATCATAAACATCTTCCCATCGTCCAGTGTTTACATCTGAACCACCCAGCGATAGCATTTTACTTATGGGATTTGCTAAATAGAAGTCACAGGATTCTGGGCTGCCTTCTGATTTTGAGGAAAGGAAACGGTGGCCTGATGGCGAGAGAAGTGACGGTGTCACAGCCCAGAAGATGCATCTTCGAAGGCACGGTGGCTGCTCCAGCCTTCGCCAAGGTGTTTGGGGTCACCGTTCTCCTCCTGAAGCCATGGTCGGCAGAGTGGAAAGAGCGCAGGTCTGAGAGGGCACAGACCAGACTCCAGTAAGAACCTGTGGGAAGCTGGGGGGAGTCGGAACTGTCAGCAGAAGAGCAGGGCATCAGGGCCGTGAGAAGCAGGACCCCTTGGGGAACTGCGGGAACGGGGCCAGCGGTTCCTGCTCTCAGGCTGGGGGGCTGGTGTGTGCGCGCCCGCACTTGGCTGGTCTGCTGCCCACCTGCTTAGCGCCCGTGGCCCTGTGGGGGGCCGGGGGCCTGCAGCGGGTGGAGGGGGGCCCAGGGCAGGGGGCCGCCCTCCAGGGGGACTGCGGCCGCTTCTGGCAGAGAGGGAGACCGCCCAGGGCTCCATCAAGGCGCTGCGTGGGACCACATGCCTGGGCTTCCTTCACTTTCCTCCTGCCGTGTCCTGTGGGACAGAGACCCTGCCATTGAGCGGCCGCTTAGACTTGTAATTACAACTTTTTTTTTCATTTCAAAAGAGCCACTTATCAGTGTGCAGCGGCCAGCCTGGACGGAGGCGGGAGCCCGGGAAGCCTGCCCAAGGCCTGCTTTGACTGATTGCTCCTCTGTGGTCTGGGCCTGGTTTTGGCAGCCTCCTCAGCCAGTTTTCTCTAACTGCCACGCAGCTCGCTGCCCTGCCCACAGCAGCCCCCAGAAGGGAGGGGGCCTCTCTTGGGCCCGCTGCCCAGAAAGAGGCTGTGCCCTTGCCCCCCTCACCTTCCTCCCACCCCCACGGCAAAGGACCGAAAAGTGGGCCCTGCTCTGCCTGTGGGTGGCTGGCTGGCCCCTCCACTCACTCACAGGGCCGCAGCAGAGGAGCCGTAAGCAAGGCCTGCCTTGGTCCTCTGTTCCCACAGAACAGTTCTCCCCAGCCTGCTCTGTAGGGAGATGTCCACACAAGACAAGATAAAGGCCACTGGGAAAGGAGACGCACCACCCGGAGGCCACACGGAGCAGACACAGGCCTGTGATCAGAGCCGCTCCTTCTATCCTGCCCCAGACCCTGCAGGAGGGGCCAGTGGGTGGTCCCAGCAAAGAAACCTTGGGGTTTCATGGCAGGGCCCCGGTAAGGCCTCCAGCATCCTCCAGGTTTTCCAAGAGGCCTTCCAGCCCATGTCCTGGGTCCCCAAGAAGGGGCGCCACTGCCTCAGAAGCCCCCACAGAACGTAAAGCAGGGCCTGAGCTGTGGGCCCTTTCGACCCAAGCGGCACAGCGGCCATGTGAGGGGTTCTGGGTGAGATTTCTGGAACGACGACTTCCACTGCCCCCCCGCCCCCCAAAAAGGCTTGGAAGCCACAGTATAGTGGAGAGAAAATGGAATTTAGAGTCCGAAAGATCTAGCTCTTTTACGTACACTGTGTGACCGTGGGTACGTTATTTAAACTCTCTGAGATTAGTCTCTTCATCTATAAAATAGAAATAATACTCCCACAAACGGTGTTATCATTTTGCCTGGTGCTCAAAAAATATTCGTTTCCTGCTGTGGGTTAAACATTTCTCCACAGAGGCCTTCCTGCCCCCTAACCTCGGCCCGAAGGTGGGCAGCAACCCTTCCCTGCCCCCGCCTGACGTCCAGCCGTGAAGCGGTACCAGGTGCTTAAAAGCACTGAGGAAGGAGAAGTCTGAGGAGGATCCCCAAACGCCTGGCAACCCCCCCCCCAGTAACTGAGGGTTGCCATGGGCACCACATGCCAACACCACCTCAGGATGCCTCTGGAATGGGAGGGCCAGAACCGAAGAAAACTCTCACTGCCCCAACCCGTCTGGAGCCACTCGGTCCTCCCATTTTTCAGCCTCTATTAAGCATGACAATTAAAGCTGTATTTGCTTTCTAATAATAGCTCCTGGGCCGGGTAATTACAACTACATCATCCTAGCAAATCCTGTGATGGGTGGAGGGGGAGCTTGCGTTTTGCAGGCAATGCCCTTTGGTTCTGGAAGCGCAGACCTTGGCAGGCTCAGGATGGCTGGGGTCACTCAGAGCTGGCCTCAAACCCATGGGGCTGAGCCGTCTCTCCGTTCCCCCCACCCCATGTCCACCCCATCCCCCGAGCACTGGGACCTCACCTCCCTTTACTCTGGATCCTTGGCACTCCCCATTTGCCTCCCTGCTCTCCACAGGGACAAAGCCTGAAGGCTGTTCCCTCCCTCCCTAGAAGTCTCTGCAGGAGTGCTGGATTCTGGAGCATAAGGGGCATGCAGCCCCAGTGAGAGGAAAGAGTAGGGCTCAATAATTACTTCATGAACGAGTAGTAACAACAGAGAACCCTCCTCCTGGAAAACACTCAGACGTTACACGTATTCACTCATTTCCTCCTCAAACTAACTATACATAGTAGGCTTCTATTACTACCCTTAGTTATTGATGAAGAAAGTCAATAAATCAATGAGGAGAGCTGAAAAGGGTCGCTCTTTGTCCCCTAGTCAGCTGAGACATAAACCTGGGGAATCAGATTCCACAGTCTGTGCTCTTAACCGCTGCACAAAAATTGCCTTTCCTACACTGTGCTTCCTGAACTAGAGGGACAGGAGGGCAGAGTGGTCTCAGATTGGAAACCCGGAGCTCTGACCTGACCTTGCTGTGTGACCTTGGGTAAGCATCTGCACTTGTTTCCTCTCCTGTCAAATGTGGAGAATGGTGCCATACCCCCACCCCCTAAGATCAATAAGATAATGGGTCTCAAAGCTCATCGAAGACTACAGGCAATACAAAAGCACAATCTGTTACAGCCCCAAACTGGAAACAACCCAAATGCCCATCAAGGGCTCAAAATAATTATGCTGAGTGAAAGAAGTCAGGCAAAAACCCTATATTCCAGATGATTCCCTTTGGATTCAAACTCATGTTTAGTGACAGAAAGCAGATCAGTGGTTCCCTGGGGACTGAGGTGTGGGGAGGGAGGAATGACAAAGGAGCATCAGGAAACTTGGGAGGTGATGAATACGTTCACTATGTTACTGTGGTAATTAGTCTCCCAGGTGTACACATACATCCAAATTGATCAACCATACACGTTAAACATGTGCACTTCTTTAACATCAATTATACTTCGTTAGAACTGTTTTTAAAAAGCAGAACAAGATACCATTTTCCTAACAGGTTGGTAAAGATTCAAAACTGATGACGTCCAAAGTTGGTAAGGAAGCAGAGAATGAGAATTCTCACTCCGGCAGGGAAAACTGGTATAATCTTTTTGGAGTGCAATTTAGCAGCAATTATGAAAAGATGAACTGCGAATATACATCACACCACAACCCCCACTCCCCGCTCCCAGTCTAGGACGCTGTCCTGCAGAAACCCTGGCATGCACACAAAGGTGACGGCATGTTTGGAAGGCAGCAGAGCATAGAGGAAGCATGGGCCTATGAGTCAAACTACTGGGATTTGAATCCTGACTCCAGTCTTTGCGAATCATCAGCTTTGTAACCCTGCATCTCAGATTTCTAACTTACAAAATAAGGATAAAAATATTATCTACCTCATAGGTGTTTTGAGAGAGTTAAATAATGAAGTAAGCACTAGAAATGGTGCTTGCATGGTAAGTGAGAAACATAAAAGCTTAACTCTTACAGCATTTTAATAATGGGGAAAAACTGAAAACATGCTAAATGTTCACCAGTAGAGAAATGGATAAGTAATTTATGGTACATCTTTTAGAGGGCAATATTTACAATGGTTAAGAAGAATGCATTGTCTGTATACTGACGTGAAAAGGTCTCTGACTCCCACTGTTAAGTTAAAAAAGCAAATTGTAGAACATTCTGTGTATGGTGTGACCTAGTCTCTGTGGGTATGATCGTGACTACCTCTGGAGCTGGGGAGAAACTGGAGTGAAGAAATACAATATTTAACATTGACTTTACGTGGCTCTTATTTTTTACACTTGTCATAATAATCTATCACACTTTTTGGAATGAAAAACAATTTTTAAAAAGACACAAATGACAAGGTGGCAGAACTTATTCTTAATTTTTGCTTGTGTGGGTCGCACAGATTCCAAGTTCTTGGATGCCAAGAGACTTGTGTTACATTTCTCAACTGCCCCAGAGTGCCCTGCATGGTGCCATGTTGTCTAGAAAGTGCTGCCCAGTAAAAATGGGTACTCTATGAAAATGGAACATTTGGAGGGCAGAAACAGTAAGAAATGTTTAAAAGGAGATGAAAAGAAAAAGAGAAACCTGATGGAAAAGGTGAGCCTCCATATTGACCAGCCCCTCCCTGAGTAAGCAGACGTGTGGTCATCAGTCCTCACATAACCCATCTTTCTCGTGCTTCCTTGGGACGCTTTCCCAAATGACGCCTTCCTAAGCTCTCTCTCCAGTGGCTGTTACTACTCCTTTGTCTCATTGCTTTCCAACCTCTCAGAGTCAATGCAAAGACTCAAAGACGACGTGGAGTGGGAGTCACCGGGTTAGCGGTGGTTATCAGAAGCTCCCAGGGTACTTTATCGAAGTAACTTCACTCCTTACCCTGAGGTTCTAGTTAACTCTCCCCTTATAAATGTGTCCTAGGTGATTCTATTATTAACCTCCCTTCCTGCACCCCCCACCACTTCTGCTATTGCAAATTCCACTATGGAATTGATCTGATTCAATTCCATATTACAGGTGAAAAAAACTAAGGCTCAGGAACCCCACTGAGGCCTCTGCATTTGCACATTCCCTGCCCAAAGCCTGAGCCACCTCCTTCTCAGTGCCTCCCACCAGCTGCACCCCTGGACCCCCAATCTCCATTCTGCCTCTGGCTGGGTTGCCTTCTCTGGCCAGGTGGGTTCTGACAGTACCTTCCATTCCCAGGGCCTCCGATAAAAGTATTTTTACATCTCTCTCTCTCTCTCTATTGACTTGTTAATAAAGGACTTGTAGTGACTGGAAAAAATAAAAACCAAAATACACTCCTGGGTATGACTTGTCTGAGGTCATGCAGTCAGTCATCCAATAAGTGAAACAGGAAGGAAAGGGGCCCAGGTCTCTCTCTGTTCAATGCTCCCTCTACCAAATACAGAGTGTCTCCCCAAATGCAGTCTCTTCAGCATCATTGCCTCAGATAAGCTGGTCCTTCAAAGAGGAAAAAAATGTAGCATTGTCTTGGGAAGGGCTGGGGCAAGGAGGGTAGGGAAGCCAGGAGCAGAAGTTCATTTCTGTTGACTTTGGGCGGCCACTGGGGCCTCTGATCTCTGCCTGAATAAAGGCTGTGTGGTCAGGAATAAAGCATTCCCGAACAGGGAAAGCGAGTTTCTCTTTGCTCTGGCTCCCAGGGCAGTCCTGTCCAGGGCCTGACGCCATGAGGTATCAGCTCTACTATCGGGAGACTGAAATTGCAAGAAACCTTCAAGATACGCACCATACCTATCCCGGTTATTACATCCGACGTTAAACACAACAACAAAATGACAAAAAAGCCCTCGGGACCTCTTAGATGTTACCATGGCGCTATCATTTCCTGGAGCTGAATGCTCAGGAAGGACTGTGTACTTCACCTACCTAGAGGAATGCTAAGTTCACTGAACACATCCTCTGGTTCCCAGGAAGGCAAAGAGAGGGGCTGTTTCAGCTCCACTTCGGTGTATTCCGGTGACCTCACGTCCAGAGATTTCATTTCCACGTACTTGGGGTTGTCTGCAAAACATGGGCCAAGGTAGAGAACTAAGGAAGCACTATGTACTTCAAAGACTCTGCCATCCTATTCTTGCACTGTGTGATCAGGCATGGTCCCTCGCACTGCTTAATAACATGAAGCAAGGGCGAGGGCTGCTAATTAGAGCCCAAACGCTGTAACTGAGAGTTTGTTCCCCTGCCAAAAGGATGCTCCCCCCACACGAACCCTCGGCAGCTCCGCGCCTTGGGTCCGTGGGGGATGGGCTACTGCCTCCTTCGGTTGGGATGATCCCCGCCTTGCCCCCCAACTCAGAAATCACTCCCTCTCCGCAGGCAGGAGGATGACCGGTGGCCACACATTGTGCTGACGCGTCTAGGTGCAGAGGTTGGTGCAAAAGGCAATGCCACGTTCACCCCAAGCTTGTTGAGCGGTGTTATTAAATACGAGCTCCAAACACTGGGTAAGCAAGTCAGCCATGAACACCAGTGCGTGTTGAGACCTATACGGCAAAATAAAGGGGTTCAATCGGGGCACGGTGAACGTTTTGCTCCTTCTCCAGTCCTGCCTTCCGGAGACCCAGCCCGGGCCTCCGCGTTGCTCCGGCAACCAGGCAGGTGCTCAGGGCAGTTTCCATGGAGACTCGCAGGTGAAAAACAGCTCAGGTCAGCCCGCCATGCAGGAGAGCCTGAGTATCCAGCAGCCGCCAGGCTCATGCCAGCCCCAGGGCGCGGGGCGGAAGGTTTCTTTTCAAGCCTCTACTCCACGGTTTCTGTCCCCGACTCTGGTCCCCCTCCCTGCCACCTTCAACGTGCTGCAGGCCCTCTGGGGAAGGAAGCGCTAGTTATTTTCCCGCGGAGAAGGCTGAGGGCTCCTTCTCCCCGCACCGTAGCCCTTGCCGGATCTTTGTTCCCTCTTGGCAGAGAAGACAGGGCTTAGCCTATTTTAAACTCTGTCTCTCATGATGGCATAGCGCCGGGCACCCACAGCATCACCTGCAGCGGAGGCGGAGGACAGCCTGGGACAGGCCTCGCCTCCCCGTCAGGCCGTGGAGACTGAGGGGGTCTGCACTGGGAGCCAGGGGAACGGGCCATACCTCCCGGGAGCCCCCCACCCCCCGTCCCACCCTCTGCCCGCTCGGTGCTCCTTTCTCGCCTCCTGCTCTCCTGACCCCTCCCCCGGGCTTCACAGGAGTAACAGCCCGGGTGGTCCGCCCTTGGGCAGGCTTGAGAGGCCGTCTGCTAATCCAAGGAACCAGAGCCCCTTGGCCTGATGATTCAAAGCTTTCGCTGATTTTAGTTGTCAGGGTCTATCTGGGCTCCCGTAAATTCAGAGAAGTCTATCCTGTCTGAGTTTGCTTCTCAGAAAACATGTGGCCTCCTATCTGATTTCCTTCACACCATTTGCCAAGAAGCGCTAACCGTTTAACCAGGCCTTTGGAAGCTGGCTTTCTGCACCAGCTTCTTGAATGCTGGTGGAAACCTTGCTCATGTTCGTTCCAGCCTGCACGTGCCCGCACACCTCCCTAGGTGAGCAGTCATCCCATCAACCCAACCGCACGGGAGGAAAGGGAGGTAGTTACCCTGGGTCGACACTCCTTGGCAAGCCTGGTTTTGGAGGCTGGTGTCGGTGCGAGGGCTGGCTTTCCCCTCCAGGGGGCTGCCTTCACAAGCCCCGTCTTCAGGGGTCCCCCTGGCCTTGCAGTCATCGAGAGGTGGGCTAGGCTGCCGGGCCCCCTCCTCTGCTGGCTCGGGGGAAGACATTTGCTGGAGTGGAGGGGCCAGACGCACATCGGAACGCTCCCCTCCCTCTGCCTGCTCCTCGTAGCAATCTGAACCCTCCAGTGAGTGGCCTGTCTTACGTTCAGCTGGCTTCCGCTCAGTGTCCAGATTTAGGCCAGGCATTTCCACGTCCATGTCACTGGGACAGCTCATGGGGGCAAAAGGCAGGTCTTTGGGTGTCTTGAGGCTGATTTCCGTGGCCCCGTTCCCTACAGGCTTCACTCCCTCGTTGGTGAAATCCTTGGCTACGTCCAGGTCTAAGGTGGTCATCACACAGGGACATATTTCTGGGCAGATTTTGCCCTTCTGATCAATGGGCACAATTTCTTCCAGTTCTGGGATGTCTGGTTCCATAATAAAATCTTCCTCCTCACCAACCTCGTCCACTGTAACAAGCTCCTCCATGTTGGTGGGGTACCAGCTCTCCCCTTCGGCCTCACTTCCACTCTCCCACTCTTGCTCCTGAACAAACATGCAGAAGAAAGGTCAGAGAGTGACGGAGGAGCAGGTCTTGGTATTCAACCAGAGGGCGCAAACCTTGACCACTGGGCCCCTCTAATCAGAAAGATCCTGAGCACTCGGGCTTCTGCCTGGGAACACTTACTGGGTAATCAGGAGCTGTAAACCACTCAAGTCCCACATCGCTGATTCATCCCTAGGATGAGGCTCAAAAACAGCGTTTAGAATCAGCCCTTAATGCTGAATCTACCACGTTTAAAATGGCACAAAGAATTTCAAACCCTGGTGTATAATAGGTGCTCAACAAAGTTTTTGAATGAATGAATGATAACGTTATAAACTGTAAATAAATCAACTGGCTGGAGCTATTTCCTTGCATGAAGGCCATCACTAAATGGAACTGTAGCCAAGTCCCCCCTCAAAAGTCCCCCAAGCTCCCTTTCCCACAAGGGTGCAACTTTCATAGCCATGGCTCACACTTGGCCCCTCCTGAAACTCTGTCATGTCCCCAGGAGCCAGATTTCGGAGATCAGCCTCCTCGCCAGCAATACTCATCTCTCCACCTCTCCTGACCAGAAAGGCACAAAGCTGGCCACGTTCCAAACATGTTTCTTTTTGCTGAGGCAGCCACAGCACTATAACTGGATTTTTAAATTTTAATTAAGTAAAATAATCTTTACAAGCGCAGTAGATGTTTTTTTAATCCCAGGGTCTGGGCATGCTGAGGTCAGGGCCCTAGCTTGAGCATCCGAAGCTCCCCTCTTCCCCCAGCCCCTCCCAAGGGAACTATTCTGGGAGGCTGGCTCTGAAGCCTGAGTCTTTTTTGGGCACATGTTTTCTCTTACGAGTGCTGCCAAGGTGCTGGAGACTGAGGCAGAGCCCAGGCATGCAGTAAAGATCTCCTTAATAAAGACTGCAGAGATCCCAGGCAAAACCATTCTTCCAAGAAGTGCTGGCTTCATTCGTGACAGCCCAGGTGGGGTCTTGGACACAGCCCATGCAGCGAGTGGGGCATCCCAGGGCAGGATGGGGATGCCTGAGACGCGGTGCCCACGGGCCGTCATGCAGATGTGGCGGTCCTGCCAGCACCTGGAACCAAATTTACCTTCTTTGCCCTTGTGTCTTCTGCATCTGAGGACTCTGTTTCTTTCTCCTGCCTGGTTGCTGATGAGGTGCTTTCTTCCATGCCCTCCTGCTCTTCTTTTCCAGCCTTACCAAAAAAGAACAGAACAAACCAAATCAACAGAGGGGTGAGCAGGAGCAGAGGAGAGAGGGAGGCCAAGAGAGAAAACAATGCAGCTAACGGTCATCAGGTGTGTCTCACAGGCACATTTCCTTGATCCTCACCAAACCCCTCGGAGGCAGGTGCCTTGCCTTTTATAGATGAGGAAATGAAGGATCAGAGAGGTTAAGTAACTTGCTCAAGGTCACACAGACAAGTGGAGGCACGGAAATGTCTCAGTGGTTGGACTGATATCTTTAGTGGGGCAGAAATCTCTGGCAAACTGGGTATTTTTGCAGTTGTGAAACCTACAGGCAGGGAGGGTGAGTAAAGGGACCAAGGGTAAACTGGCCCGGGGGTTGACAACCATCGTGTGACATCTCCCCAAAAGATCTGTTTTGGCCATAAAAATCACATCCGGGCCACTTATGTGTAGGAAGTGGGTTGTTAGTCAACCAGTGCCCCCCTCACCCCTTTTTTGTCTTCTCTCTGACCGAGAGCTATTGCCCAAATTAACAACCCCCTTCCCTTCTTCCTTCCTTCTATTCCCTCCCGCAAATTCAGTCCCTCATGAGAGTTAGTGCTCATGTCTGAGAAATTGAACAACTGAAAGCAGGTGTTTGGTTTGGGAAATTAGGGTCTCTGACCAGCCTGAGAACTGGGGTCAGCAATCTATCATCCTCAAGCCAATCTGAACCAGTGCCTCTTTTTACATAATCTGTGAATTAACAAGGCTTTTCAAATTTTAAATAGTTGCATTTTAAATGACTACATAAGTACCCACATAATATCTTCACTTTGGCTTCTTGGCCCACATAGCCTAAAATATTTACTGTCTGGTGTTTTGTAGGAAAAGTTTGCCAACCCCCATTTTAGACGTTTTGGGAGGATAGTCTCCCATGACTTCAACTTTGGCCACCAAATCAATGACTCTTTCTGGAGTTTCTCAAGGGCACATTGCATTCTCTCAACAATTTTGGCTGAGGTTGGCTCTAAGTAAATGACTCTAGTTCTGATTTCTTATGAGCAGACACACCCCTCTTGAGTTGACAAGGAGCCAGCTGGGGCAGGAGCTCAGGGTTGACTGGTTTAACCAGTTATTACCAGACACGAGAAGAGAGTTGAAATCCTCATGTCCTTGCTCCTTCTGGCATTTGGAGCAGAAGATTCCACTGTAAGCTGTGCTCTGGTCTTCTAAGCTAACCCAAGTGCAAAGCAGCTCCAAATGCCTTTTTAGCCATCAGAATCCATAGCGTCTACCAACAGGAGACCTCTTTATTTTATCTCCCTGAATAAACTCTCTATGGCCCTCCCTTGTCCAAGAAAGTAATCCTTACCCTCCCCAAGCAATTCCTACAGCCACACTCCTAGGTTAACACTAGATAGATGGGAATCTATCTAACACTAGATAGATAGAGGAACCACCCCCCCCCACCCCCCCAAACCCCCAAGTCCAAACTGGGAGAGGCAGGGACAGCATGGCTGGCAGGAAGCATCTTGCCAGTAGGATGGCGGTGCTTCCTCCCTGCAGACAAAGGAAACGGAGAAGTGCCTTCAGTGCACCCTGTGCCCTGGGATCATGTGAGAGCAGCAGCTTAAGGGAAACCAACAAACGCAACCAATGCACCCAGCTGTCCACACCAGCTCACAGATGAAGATATTAGGTCTTAACTGTTGCAAGCAGAGCTCTGCCTCCACAGGGCTAGGGCTACTGATAAACACCTCCTAAAACTGTTCTCCCCCTTCTGCTCTGTGGCCTCCTCCCAAGTCTGTTCTCCCCAAGGCAATCAAGAATGATCACTCCAAAATGCAAAAACTATCATAACCTCACTGTACCTTCTTGCTTAAATATTTCATTTGCTCCCCCTTGCACTTGGGATGAAGACAAAAATCTGTAACCTGCCTACAAGGCCTTGCATGATATGACCCCGTTGACAAACCAGACATACCTCCCACCATTCTAACCCTGGCTGTCTCTGTTCCAGCAACACTGGCCTTCAGCCACAGGGCCTTTGCACATGTTGTTCTATCTGTTCTCCTTCTTTTTCACTCAGTGAAACCTACCATTCCTTCAAATCTCAACAGTCCCATCCTAACCCAGGGAAGCCTCTGATTCATCACAGGCATTAACAGCACTGCATACCTCCATCGCCCTCTTAGCACTCAACATGCATGCTCTTCTACTCATATGAGCAATTGATTAGTATGTCTTTCCACTAAACCATGAGCTTCATGAGATCAGGAGTCATTTCAGCCTTCACTCAGAACTGTAGTCCCAGTACTAGGTGCTCTGTGGACATCAGTCAATAGAAGAATGGAGACCTGAAGGCTTTAAGGAGGGGGTGGAGTGTTAACTAGCTCACACCTGCCTCTGGCATGCTTGGGTCTCTGTCTAGGCTCCGAACTAAGCATAAATAGTTTTTCTATTTCTCCCTCCTATGGACTGTTTATACTGGGGGCTGCATTCTAGGGACCCCTGGGCTCCACCTGGCCCACAGACATGTTTTGGCCTATACAGTTTCTAAAATGTGGGAAATTCCACAGATATCTGGACTTTGGTGCTGCTCCTCAAAAAGTGGGGGCTCTCACAGCACAGGGCATGCAGTCCGGAATGGCAGCCATGAATTGGAGCCAAGCAGTGGCTAACTGCCCCCGACAGGTACCTCCTCCTCGGTCTGCCATGGCCCCCTCTCTCCACGTTGGCTTCACTCCTAGTATCTGGTCTACATCCCCTGCCTGGCTTCCCTTCTCCAAGCACCTGGGTCTGTAACTCTTGATCGCCCTTCTTTCCCATGTCACCGTACTCAGCGACTTGATTTCTCTCCTTCTTTCTGTGGTCTTGTGGTCAAGGCTGGGCCCCATGTGTGGACCTGGCCACCCACCAACACTGAGCAGCCCACGCACTGGCCTCTCCACGGCACTTTCTCCAGAGATCTTAGAAATTTCAAATGAGCACAAGCTCATTAAAGTCCTACGACAGCCTTGTGATCACACTCATTTCACAAATGAGAAAACTGAGGCAGAGCAGAACAGGGTGTGACCTGGTTCTCAGAAGCCTGGCCTGTCTCCAGGGTCCAGGTACAGTCATTCCTTTCTTCCTTCAACAAATACTTACTGAACACCTGCTCTGTGTCAAGCCCTGATCTAGTGAGCACTGCAGGCAAAAATTCCTGCCTTTGTGAAGGTTACCTCTGGGGGGTGGAAGAGATAGACACTAAATAAAGACAGACATCAAGGGATAGCTTGGACCAGGAAAGGTGAGCAGAGAAGGAAGGGAAGCAGGTTGGGACATTGTGGTTTTATGTAGAGGTATTTCTGGCCAGGAATATACTTGGGGTGAGCATGACAACAAGTAAACACAAAGGAGGGGAGGAGGGAGAGAGGCAGACTTCAGCAGGGCGGGGCGCCTAGGCAGGTGAACACATGTAAAGGCCCTGTGGTGGGAGGTGCCCAGTATATTAGGAGAAAGGCAAGGACACCGTCCTCAGCCCTGCTGCCTTCCAGCTCCAAGTTCAGTCACTGAATTCATCTGACTCCTGGGGCAGCCCTGGGGGGTTGGGGTTGTTCTCAAGATTGTGATATACAGTTTGACATCAGTGAGGAAGACTTTGTTCTGCTGATATTCCACCAACTGGTTTTGGGCTTCCTGGCTCCGAAACCACAGAAACAATCCGTTGGGGACCCCAACAAGTCCCTACTGACCCCACTCTAGGGCTATTAGAGGCAGAACCAGCCAGAGAGACAGAATTTGGGGAAGCCCATGGGGCTTTCTGGGCATCTTTTTTTGCATCAGGGCTCTGGGATGACCCACAGTACGTGTCACCTTAAAAGGGCAAACCGATAAAAGCAAGTGGGTAAAACAGTAGGAGCAGTAAGCTTACTGAAGAGGAATAGCAGAAGTATGGGTAGGATTGGGAGGGGGCAGCTCCACTCCTTTGCCATGGGGACACAGGGTTCTAGGCTGGTGGCATGTGTATGAGGTCCAGGCTGGAGCCCCTGCCCAAGGGGTTGTTGCTCTCTGCCCCTCTGAGCCTCTTCTTGAGAGGATGGGCACTGACCCATCATTAGCCCCTTAGATCCCTCCAAGCATAGACATGCTTCTTAAAAACATCCTCTGGTTCACAGGTCCTCGGGATCCAGTTCAAGTCCTCAGCGAGGCACACGAGGGTCTTCCTGGGCCCACCCAGGTCCCTAATCTCATCTCCTGAGCTCCCCCTGCTCTTCCAGTCAGGAGAAACCATGGCAGACTTTGAGAATGGGCAAAAAGACTACAGGGTGTTCTTTCCATGGAACGCTGGGCAGTTCGTTGTCTAGCACACCCCTCCAGGAGGTCTGGTCCCACAGGAGTCTGCACTTTTCATTATCGTGAGCTGAACTATTTACAACCCTGTAAACTGCAGAAGACCGAGGGTAGTGCAAATGATTCTCGTTCATAGAGATGCAAAGGAATTTTATCTGGTGGAGATGCCACTTTGGAAGAGGCCAGTTTTCGATCTGTTAGCAAATTCACTTCCGCGTTCCTGATCGCCTCTCCATGCTGCCTGCTCTCTGGATTCTCCTCTAGACCAGCGTTTATGTCTTCCTGGCTCCCTCATTAATTCGTGAGTTAAATAACATCTTTGACATGTATTCATTTTCTGTTTGCACGAGAGCCATGATTTTACTTTTTAAAGACGTTATTCTTTAATATGCCCTAAAGATGCTGCCACGCCGCATCTTTATTTATTTGCAGGTTCTTTTTTTTTTTTCAAGATTTTATTCATTTATTTGACAGAGGAAGATACAGTGAGAGAGAGAACACAAGTGGGGGAGTGGGAGAGGGAGAAGCAGGCTTCCTGCTGATCAGGGAGCCCGATGTGGGGCTCGATCCCAGGACCCTGGGATCATGACCCGAGACGAAGGCAGACGCTTAACGACTGAGCCACCCAGGCGCCCCTATTTGCAAGTTCTTGAAAACAGTCTTCCCTTCTCGCTTTTGCCCTCGCTGCTTCCCAGATGGCTTTTTCCCCCTACTTTCAATGCCCAGCTCACATGTCACCTCCTCTGTGAAGCTTCCCCCTCTCCTTGCACAGAGGGAAGGCCTCTGGAGCAGCTCATCCACTACTCTGCTCCAGCGTGGGCCCCACTGAATGTCAATCCTTTTGTAGCTCTCCTTCCACCATTAGACCTGGGTCTCCACCACAGCATGGACCCTGTCCCATTCACCTCTGGACCTCCCCCCACCCCCCCACCCCCCCGCGCTGCACCTAACACACTACCTGGCCAAATAGCAAAGTGCATACAAGAGTAAATGCAGTAGTGGACAAAAGGGTGACTCTTCAGTGTCCATGGAGTTGAGAATTGGGCTCTTATTTCGACTTAGTCCCTGTCACCAAGTCCTGGGTCAGACTAGGAGATACGCATGTAGGATTTTAAAAATTGGGTTCTTTATGCAGACCCACCCCGCTCCCCAACCTCCACTATCCCGCTCCTACTTAAATGGAGGTGGTTTGGGCAAGAAGGAAGTGTAAGCCCAGTGAGAGTGTGAATTTTGTACCCAGAGTCCTCACGACCCACCGTGTGAACTGAAGTTATGCAGTACATTATAAGCCCTTTCCGACGCGTGGATGAAAGGTACCAGCCAACTGCCGAGCACTTTTATTACAGTGGAAGTAACTGTAATACTGGAATGTGGACACTGTCCAGAGCACCACACCAAGCCCTGGACACCCAGAGGACGTTAGAGGGTGGGGGCTGCTTCTCTTTACCACCTCTCATCAAACTCCAGGGTCGGCAGATGCTTTTGGCAGGAGAAAGGATGCATCAGACCAAAGATCTCATCTCCCTGGGCAGAGTCTGTGGGTGCCAACACCGTGGGGCCCCTCTCCCCTGGACACACACAGGACCCCAGAAGGCCTTTGCATCACATCGCTGCCTAACTTCCAGCAAAGGCAGCAGCGTGCCGAGGGATTTGGAGTCCCATCGCTCTGCTGTTTCTGGACTGTGTGTCCTTGGGCAACTAACTTGGGCTCTCTGTGCCTCAGTTCCCTCATCTCTAGCCATAGTAGTATTAGTACCAATATTACCTCATACGGTTGCTGTGAAGATTAAATACCTTGATTGAGATAAGGTGTTTAGTCCAGTGCCTGGCACGGAGTCAACTTTTAGTGTTTCATTCATTCAATAAAAGCGCATCATCATTATATTAATACTGCCCTGCTCGGGAACCTGCCTCTCCTTACCTGGGGAAGAGATTGCGTCATTACCTCGTTCCCCGCCATCCTTTCTTTTCTGTCATCAGCTCCTCCTTGGTCTCTGTCGGGTCTCTTGGTTCTGTTTTTCTCACTCTGCTTAGACTTGGTGCTCTCAGGGACGCTAGTGACCTTCGGCTCCAGCCCGTCTTCCTTGCCTGAGTCCTCGGGGTGGGGGTGTCTGCTGTCCCACAGTCTGGCCTCCTCTTTCCTCCTGGACCTCCCAGGAGCATCCTGCTGTTGCTTTCCATACTTGTCCGATTTGCCTTTGGGCTCCTTCCGGTAGTAGCCGTCTTCTCGGCTTTTGTAGCCCGATGCAGAGTGGAGCAGGGTGGGGGACCCAGGCCTCAGGTGCTTTTCTCGGTGGCTCATCCTTCCTTCGAGCCGCTCCTCTAACTCGGCTTTTTCCAGTTGCCAGGAGTAGTGTTTGCGATCGTGTGGCCACGTGTCTGCCCTGTCCCTCTTGTCCTCCCCGTTCTCCCTCCAGGGGCCCGGGTCTCGCTCTTCCTCCCTCCTGGCATAGGGTGAGTGCTCCCACGAGTCCCGGCTGTTGCCCCAGTCGGCCCGGGTGGGGCCCAGAGGGCTGTGGGAAGAGCTGCAGGAGGTGAAGCTCGGAGTGTGGGACCTCGGGGATAGTGACCGGCTCATCGGACTGCGAGACCGTGGCCTTTCTGGGCCATATCTGTTAGGGAGCAAAGGAGTGGGTTTTAGAATCTGCACGTCCCCCAGCCCCCATGCACAGATACACCCCAGTCCCTCACACAGACATACTGCACACATAACTCTGTGTGGCCATATGCTCTTCACAACAACCGTACAGACAACAGAGTGGTACAGAAGAAAGCTTTTCCTCCCTCTGGGCTTCTAAGAGGAGGGATTTTCCCTAAGTACAGTCCTGGTCATCTCCGCCCCTTTACCCATTCTGTTCCTGGGAACTGGGATAAATAATTGGACTGGTTTGGCTCCGTTCCATCTTTGTTCCTCTTGGAAGGAAGCTAGGCTCAGGGGGCGGGCAACTCTCCTCCTGGGGTGTGGGGAGGTTGCCCTGGTCCAGCCTGGTGAGCAAAGGCTGCCTGACTCTGGGGTTCAATGACCCAGACTCTTGGCTACAAGACCAAAGCCACACCCCACCTGGCCTCTACCATAATAAAGGCAACCTCTTGGCCTCCCTTTGTCTCGTTTACTTCTTATCTCAGTTTGTTCAGATCCTGGGCATGGTAGAAGGAGGCTAATTACTGGGGAGAACGAGAGTGAGGAGGCCAGGCTCAGAGATCCCAAACCAAAGAAAGAACTAGGAAGGCATTTTAGGGTTGGAGGTTTGGAAGCTTAGAGCTCCGACATGCTTGTGTTTCAGATGAAGAAACTGAATCCCAGAAAAGAACCTCAATCTGCTTAAGATTCAGAGCAAGACCTCTTAGTTCTCCTGACACTCCACCACAGAGCTGCAAGCAGCATGGTATGGCTTTATATGTATCTTTTTAAAAAACTCAAACAACCATTTAAAAAAAAAAATCCCAAATAAATGGAAATCCCAAACCCAAGCAGCTACATAAAAAGATACACAAACACATAAGCACACACTCTCACTCTCTCTCTTTCTGAAGGTTGCTTGGTTATTAGGCAGATCCACTTAATCATATATATATATATATACCTATTATTCTAAGAAGAATGGGCGATTTTCATTTGGTTCCCAAATACAGGAAACCCATGCAGCCCTGACTGACCAGGGGACACCCAGATGTGGCTCACTGGACCAGGCTGCCTTGACCATCCGTGGGGACTCAGCCTGGACTCAGCCCTCTGAAGTGACGTTAGAGCACCACTCGTGGCGGCAGGGGCTAAGATCCACAGACTGTGTTCGACCTTGGCTCTGCACGGGGACTATCTCTGTGGGGCAGCTACAGTGGGAAACTTGGGAGCCCCAACTTAGTCACAAATTCAGTCGGAAGAAATGAGTTCTAAAACTGAATGCACTCTATGTTCAGAGTAAGTGACTGATCAAGTCCCTACTTTTTGGGGGGGGTCATCTACATTCCTGTTCCCACATCTACATTCAGCCCATGAAAAATCAACAGGTGGCTCTAAATAGAACATACACACACACACAACTTACTTTCAGGCGGTTTTAGCAGAGCGTGGACTTGCCCCAAAGGGCCAAATATCAACAGAACCCCTCCTCTATATATTCCTTTCCAACAAAGGAAGGGCTGATGAGAGGAAGCCTACCATCTTGCATTTTCCTGAGGCCTACCCTCAGAGGAAAGTGGAGCAGCACTCTGGACTAGACTGATGCCTTCTATCAGGCACGTGGAAAAGTAGGGCCCAGAAAGGCTGATGGACAGGGCAGGGGCAAGGGCAGGGCACACTACCTCTACGAGTGAGACATAGGAGAGTGTCCCAGCTGCCCAGAATCTGCCCTGACGTCCAGGGCTAGGGCCTCACCTGTCTGCTTCCCGGAACATGTCCCTCTCCCTCTGGGAATGCATGTCCTGGATGATGGCAGCCACAGTTTTCCCAGGTTTCTAGGCAAAGTCAGAGAGGTCATCATCAGACCAGAGGTGGCCATACAAATGCCAAAGAGAAGCAACGAGGACTTGGGTCCATGGCCTGGTCCTCCCAAAGGGAAAAAGTACCTTCCTAGAGGAAGAAAAAGTTTAATCCAGGGCATGAGGAGGGTGAGCATAATGCTGAATGGAGTGGCCCTGACATTTTGGGTGCCTCTTTATCATAGAACATTTTGAACATACGCAAAAGCACAGAGAATGGTATATTGAACTTTCATGCTCCATTTCCATTGTCAACAGTTCTGATCAGTCTAGTTCCTCTGTACTCCACCCTTTTCCCCACCCCACAGAATACTTTGAAGCAAATCCCACACATAGGATCTTTTCATCCATCCTATGAGGACACTGACGTGGCTCAATAACCCCACAGGGGGACCATCCATGGTGCTCATGGTCAACACATCTTGCTGCGTTTCAGACAAGGGTGAGAGTCCAAATCCCATACTGTCCCAGGGAAGCACTGGCATACTAGAGGGATGGACCTGGACTTAAGGATCTCAACCCAGGGAGAACAGCCCAGCTCCGCCTCCAGCCGGCTGGGTGATCTGGGGTCAAGGCTTGCTATCTGTGCGAGACTCACTTTCTCCACCTGTAAAGGTGAGATAATGAGGCCTATCTGGCATCCACCAGTAGCCTCGGGGCATGGCGGGCTACGCTGAGAAAAGCCACAGGCGCTGGGCCTACATAAAAGGAGCTGCTGGAGGGTTTCCTCTGACCCCTCTGTGGGCTGTTTTCCATGCCTCAAAAGTCCCGGGAAGATGCTGAAACCTTCAGTATGAGCCCTGAACCTGTCACAGCCAGGCCCTGTCAGAGCAGCCGTGATCCTTCTCGACATTACGGTGCTTTCCAGGGTCTCCATCACTTCTCACCTGACTCCTTCCACCCGGATACCCTCTCTGTTTAGCTGATTCACCACAGCCTTCAAGCCCTACTTGGTGATGGTTTCCCCTTCTTTACACAAGCAAGTCACAAACTGCCTTTTGTCCCTGGACTTCTAGGAGCTCCGTACTGATGCACTCATGTTCAAGTCTTACATACTTTCCACAAGAATAGCCTGTCTCTTCAGTTACACAGCAAACTCTCCCCAAGTGAGGACCAAGCCTCCTATTCCCTGTAGCTCTCAGCACCACATCTTATCTGCAGAAGACCCCCAGTTACCATTTGCTGACTGACTCTTCCTGAGAGCACCATGGAACATACCCAAGAGACCCTCTCTGTGGCTGGGAGGCTGGCGAGACAAGTGCTCTGAAACCAGGCCCTCTGCCCCCAAACCACCTAGGACCCTCAACCCCACCCCAAATCCACTGGGATTTGGGAAGGGAAATCTCTGGTCAAGAGAACCTGAAAACTCCCCTGACGATTCTCTGATGCAATAACTGGGAGACACTGGTTCAAATTAGCCCAAGTTCCCCTCCGCATGTAAGACGCTATGGTTCTGGGGAAGTCTCTCTAGAACAACCCAGAACAGCTCTTTCTTCTCATCTAGGTCTGCCACAAGAAAAAACTCACTTTTTTTATTGATCCTTCAGATTTGCTCTTTCTCATTTATTCCATGTATTTGCGGGACACCTGTTATGTGAAAGGTTCTGCCCCAAGTGCCCTGAGGAATAGAGCCTCTGCCACAAAGAGGGTACAGGGAGACATGATGGCCAGCATGAGGATAGGAGAGGAGAGGTACCTTAAATCTCTCCTTTCTCTCCCTCCACTTTGCCTGGTGAGCCAAAGGTAAAGTTAGAGGAAGACACATCAAAATTTCCCCCTACCTCTGCAAGCTCTGGTGGGACCCCAGGTGGTGGCCCCTTTGGCCCAGAGACACAGACGGATACGGTGTTTTGCCGTCTACTTCCCCAGTAGCATTGCCCCTCTTCTACCCCTGCCCTGAGGTGACACAGGCCTGGCCAACCACAGCATGGCCTTCCCTGGCCACAGAGATTGGTTCAGGGAAGGACATGTGTCCCAAACGAGCCCGATCACAGTGCCGCTCAGGACATCTGAGGAAGCTTCTCGGAAACACTCCAGCTCTCTTGTTGAAGGAACAGGGAGGATGAAAAGCCAGACCTGCTGCAGTCAATGAAGCCATCACGCCACCTAGAGGAGGGAGGTGGGGCTGCCCGGGGCCATCCCAGGGAGACCCCCCCCACAAAAACGAAGCAAAGTGAGCAGAAGGCAGAGTGGAGAGGAGCCAAGCCCTAATGATATCACTGAGGGCCCGAAGCCAGCTGCATCCGCAGCCAGGGCTACTCCTGGACTTTTCATTTACACGAGCCAATAAATTCAATCTTTTTTTTTTTTTTACTTTAGTCCATAAGCTTAAATGAGATCATTTTCTGTCACTTGCAGAGAAAGTCCTAGCTGATTCATGTCAACATAGGGACCATGATGCATGCATTCCCATGCAGCTGAAGTGGGTTTTGAGATGCTTTCACAGGAGAGGCACTGTGACAGCTTGGGAGCAGAAAATCCTTTGTAAAGGGCAGAAAACAATGTGTTCTAGACCCTTGCTGCTTACAGTGTGCTGTGAGAACCGGCAACACCACCTGGGAGCGCGGTGGAAAGGCAGAATCACAGCCCTGCCAGAAAATTTTAACAGGACCTGCAAGTGATTTGTACGCACACTAAAGTTCGAGAAGCTCTGTTAGAGTACTATCTGCTGCTTACGGGCTGGATGACTATAAGCAGATTACCTGATTTCTCATGTGGACAGTGGTAATCCTACCAACACAATATAGAGATGCAGACGTATACAAAGCCAAAACAGTCCTAGGTTTTCATCACGGCTCTTCCAGTACCTATGATCTTGCGCAAGTCACTGAACTTCTTTGGGCCTCCTCTTCCTTATCTGTAAAACTGAGATAACGAATATCCTTCTGACAGGACTGATGTCAGGATTAGAGTAGATAATGTACATGAAGTGTCTGGGGCATGATCTGACCCAGAGCACCAGGACTCAATTAAAAGTACCTGTTCTTGTTACTATTGTTGTACTGTTATAATTACTGTTATTATCCACCCTACACACCTCACAGGGGAAGGTGAATGCAAGACTCAAAGAGATAATACATGGGGGGGAAAAAGTGCTTAAAACCAAAAAGCTCAAGGTAGAGTCCTTTCCTATCTGGTGAACTGAGGTTCACACAGGTGAAGCACCTTGTCCAAGCTCATCAAAGCAGGACGAGGTAAAGCCAAGGTAGCACGAGCACCCTCCCATCTGGAATAGGTCACATGGTTGTCGATGGTTCTGTTTTCCCGTTCTTCCTCACACCAGACTGTGAGCTCCTCGACCAGCTTGCTAGGTCTAAACCATGGTGCCTGGCCCAGTTCCTGCCCCCAGTGGGCACTCAGCAAACATGTGCTGAATACAGACCTTGACCATCTGACCTCTTTAACCTATGGTGTTGTACTACCCCAAACCATTTCCCACAGTAAGGTACTACGGTGCCTTAGTACCTTAAAAAGCTGAGTACTCCTGCTAATCCTAATTAGAATCTTACAACAACATCTCATTTACAGACCGAAGATCCACCGGGAATTTAGTGCAGAAATTCAATTCTAGCCTCCAGGGGAGAATCCAGGAGAATAGAAACTTTGGCTGCAAACAGAATGAGATGGGATCTTCCATTTGTCTGAGAAAAGCAACATGCTTTCACTCCCCAGGGGAAAATAAAAATGCCAGGTTCTGCTAGAATTGTTGGCAAAGGAACTTCAGAAGCAATACTGCAAGCAAAGCAGAATCAAGGCTTTGGCAACATTACCATCTACACATGTAGACTTGTCAGAATGCCACTCCTAGCTAGCAACAACCACTGAGCCTTTGTCTCCTGCCTTCAATCTTTTTTTTTTTTTAAAGATTTTATTTATTTATTTGAGAGAGAGAGAATGAGAGAGAGCACATGAGAGGGGGGAGGGTCAGAGGGAGAAGCAGACTCCCTGCTGAGCAGGGAGCCCGATGCGGGACTCAATCCAGGGACTCCAGGATCATGACCTGAGCTGAAGGCAGTCGCTTAACCAAATGAGCCACCCAGGCGCCCTCCTGCCTTCAATCTTGAAGGCAGATTCAAGGTTGTGGGTCTTGAACAAAATGGACCCTCAGTAAATGTGGTGATAAGCTGAAGCAAACTGGTAGGGCCCTATTACAATGGGACAGTAGACAGCACAAAATAAGAAGTAGATTTGAATACAAATATACCAATTTAATTACAATAAATCCAAATGGACTAAGGGCTCCAGTTAATTGAACTTCTTGCAAACCATGAAGAAGACACAATCTAAAGAAGAGCATGGGCAAATGACCTTAAAAGGAACGTTCCACTACAGAAGATCCAAATGGAATGGCCAATGAACATAGGAAAAAGGGATCACCTCAATTAGTAATCAGGACGATAAAAAAATAAAACCATGATGGGGTGCCTGGGTGGCTCAGTTGGTTAAGTGTCCGACTTTTGGTTTCTGCTCAGGTCATGATCTCAGGGTCTTGAGATGGAGCCTCGTGTCAGGCTCCCTGCTCAGCGGGGAATCTGCTTCTCTCCTTCTCCCTCTCCTCCTCCCCCCACTCATGTGTGTGCTCTCTCTTTCTAAAATAAATAAATAAATCTTAAAAAAAAAAAAGAAAAAGAAAACCATGATAAACCAATATACTCTCCCAGATAGACAAAAATTAAAAGGTCATATAACAAAATGTGAGTAACAATGCATACCACTAAAAACTTTTACACTAGTAGGAATGTAAATCTGGGACAACTAATTTTGAAAAGGGCTTGCTAGTAAACTTCAGGGTAAGCATGCCTTGAGATGTAGCAATTCCACTCCTAATTATGTGTGTGCCCCTAGTTACACGTTTGTGTACATATGTACCAGGAGTAACTTGTCCCTAATACCCTAAAACTGGAAACAGCCCAAATGTCCATCAACAGCAGAATGTATAAATAAATTCATAGTCATACAACAGAAATTTATGTAACAGTGAAAATAAATAGACACACCCAGCATGGATGGTAGTGTTGAATGAAAGAACACAAAGAGTATAATTCCATTCATGTAAAGTTCAAAATTAGGCAAAACTAAATGATAATGTTAAGGGAGGCAGAAATGGGTTGTAGAACTACAAGGAAAAGCAAAGAAAGGATCATCCTCAAAGTCAGGAGAGTGGAGAAGGAGGGGTGGAGCTTGACGAGGGACTCAAAGGGACTTCTGGGTGCCGCTGGTGTTGTAGTTCTTGACTTTGGTGGTGGTTTTATGGGATTTATGGGATTTCAACCATTACTACTTAAAAAAAATTTTTTAAGTATTTATTTATTTATTTGAGGAGTGGGGGAAGCAGGGGGGTGGACAAGCGGACTCCACACTGAGCACAGAGCCCAACGAGGGGCTTGAGATCATTACCTGAGCCAAAATCAAGAGTCGGAGGCTTAACGGACTGAGCCACCCCGGTACCCCCATTATTACTTTTTAAGCTATACAGTACATAATTAGTCATTTTTCTGAATAAAATAAGGAAGAAAGGAAAGAAAAGAAAAAAGAGAGAAATGTAGAACAAGCTGAAACAGAAACAAAAGCCCTATTTGGAATTACCTGAATTCATCCCTGACAGTCATTCTGACAATGGCCAATTCAGTCATGTGCTGCTTAGAAGGATTTCTATGGGGCTTAAGACATAATTATAGAGGACAGAGGAGAGAATAAGAGATCAAGGTGGGGTGGTGATGAGAGAGGAAGAGAAAGTTACTGAAGATCTCTTTGGGTAGAGAAGAAGGTTATATTTAGAGGTTTATGCTTGGAGCTCCCACCTCTGAAATGCAATCACCTCTCCCTTCTTCCTTCATCCTTCAAAAGACTGCCCTTGTAAAATCCTCCTTGGATCCCATGTAGCTAGTCATCCTGTCTCCAGCATCCCTTTGCATTTCGTAGTTACCTCAATAAGCATTTTTCTTGCCATGTTATAAAGGTTGGCCTTCCCGTGTGATATTCCCAAAGGCAGTAGGTAATCTTTGGATGTTTTCCTGTCCTCTCCTTCCCGCCAGCACTTAGGCCAGTGCCCCACAAGGAGACACTCAGCTGATGCTGTTGAATGACTAAACAATGAGAGAATGCTTTACCTTCAGCTGTAATTCCTTGTATCTCTTGGACATCCGAATGAGCAACTTCTCACCATTGATCACAGCAGATTTTTCTTGGTAATACTGGACCATGGCCTGGGCAGCTTCTGTGTAAGCCATCTCTAAAAAGGCCTAGGAAAAAAGGGAAGGACATAAGCTGAAGTTGACTTGAATGGTCTTTTGTTCTTGTTGGGGGGGGGGGGGCGCAAGGGAAAGGGAGGGAGAGAGAATCTTGAGCAGGCTCCACACCCAGCACAGAGCCTGATGCGGGTCAGATCATGACCCGAGCTGAAATCAAGAGTCAGATGCTTAACCCCCTGAGCCACCCAGGCGCCCCTGACTTGAATGGTCTTAAACAAAATTCAGTACTATGTATAATTCCATGTCTATGAAGTTCAAGATAGGCAAAATGAATCAATACTGATAGAAGTTAGAGCTGAGCTTCCCTCTGGGGCAGGGGTGGGGTTCTGACTGGGTGGGGCATGAGGAAACCCTCTGAGGTTCTCTGGAAATGTTCTCTATCCTGACCTTCGTGGTAATTACATGGGTGTACACATGTAGAAAATTAATGGAATTGTACACTTAAGACTAGTACACTTTAGAGTATGTATTTTATATCTCAATAAAAAGAAAAAAGATCAGTACAAGAAGCTGTCTTTGATCCCATCTGTTCAAAGAGACCTATTTATTAACTTCACCCAAAGAGCTCATTATGAGATGGCCCCTCTCCTGATCCCCCTGGTTACCAATAATTCGTAAATTATGTATATCCATCCTGGGCTGCATCATGCCACAGGAGCCCCCTGGGATGGGAGGATCCATTAACCCACAGTTCCCTGAGGCGCTGTAGTGGGGAGAGCAAGTCTATTGTACAAGTGACCTTGGGCTGATCCTTACAAAATATGCTATTTTGTTACAATGAGGGCAGGAGACAGAGACCCAGCCATGAGTCTTTGAGCTCTCACTTTCTTGGCAAAGGAAGAAAAATACTAAACAACTCAGGGGCTCCCAAGGCTTGAAAGAAGGCCGTGGCTTTTTAAGTTTCAGAGAGAAGAAAACCCTCAGTTATATCTCTACAGCGTTCTCCCTCTTTATTTAACTGTTCTGATAAAACACAAGAAAATGGGCTTTTGCATTCAATCAGTGTCTCCAGAGAGTGTCTAAATAGACTGTTTTGACTGACCCGCTAGTTTACCCCAATAGCTGCTGTGGTGGATTCATCCTGTTACTATTGCTTAGATTTGTTTGGTGTGTACTCTATGGACAGCACACAATCCCTCGATGTTGAAAAGGGAAAGTGGTCTGTGAGAAGGGAGCCCTCACTGCAAGCCCCTACACTCCCAGTTCCTTGAGCGGAGTGGGCTAACCAAGCTTGTCTTCCCTCCTTCCCTCACATCTGTTTCTGAATTTCAGAGATGCTTTTCCCTGCTGTCACAGTCTATGGCAGATATGTGGGAGATGAAGAAGTCAAGATTCTTTAGGGTATTATTTCAGATCCTGCCACCCAGCTTTCTAAGTGCCTTTTGCTTGATGCAAACATTTTAGCACCTCCAGCTCTCAACTGTCAAATGGAAATAATACCAATTCAGGGAATCTCACTGCATTAATGTTACAAGCTGAATTTTGTACATTTACCCAAAATAGAATTCTGAACAGTCAGAACAAAGGGACTAAGGGAGTAGTCTAAGCCCATGTTGATGGAGGAAGACCACCGATGATCTGATGTGGCTCAGAGTCTCTAAAGTTCATGCATTCATTAAGAAAAGAACTTCCCGGGGAGCCTGGATGGCTCAGCCAGTTGAGTGCCCTACTCTTGGTTTTGGCTCGGGTCATGATCTCAAGGTGGTGGGATCGAGTCCCGCACCATGCTCTGTGTGCAGTGTGAAGTCCACTTGAGATTCTTTCCCTCTCCCTCCCTCTGTGCCCCTCCCCTTGCTCACACACGTTCTCTCTAAATAAATAAATAAATAAATAAATAAAATCTTAAAAAATAAAAGAACGTCTATGTCTGCTCCTTTGGTTCATAAAGTAAAAATATTTATTATTAACAGTAAAAGATAAAATATTCTTATTCCTGACCATTTCTCTGTATAAACTCCTCCTTTGACCTTAGAAACAAAGACAGCCATATATATTAACCCTCAAGTTCTCACTCAACCCCCACGGGTTAAGGGTTCTTTTTCCTTTAGACTTACCAGGCACCCATCAATTCCCACCCACTCTCCTGCTACAAGACCCAAGGGCCTCAGATGCTAACACCAAAGATCTGTGAAAACATCTGTTCAGTCAGTTGTTGGCTCGCTCCAAATCCAGGCTCTCAGATACGAGAAGCTTAGATGGTAAAACCGTAGCATTAGCTCAGGGGGTTCGTAACACAGTGAAAAGACTCAAGTCCATGGGTTTCTATTTCGGGGGCCAGTTAGCTTTTCTGTGTTAATGAGTCCCTCATTCCAAAGTACCTCCTTACCTCCAGGCAACTCACAGAGGCCTGTACCCACCACAAGGAGGGTAAGTTGAGACAGGGTAAACAAAACACCGCCACCAAACAAAAACCTCTGTGCTGTACCAACAAGAGGCCCAGCTGTGTATTACCTCTTTATTTTAAGAATAGCTTCTTTTTTTTTTTTTAATATTTTATTTATTTGAGAGAGAGAGAGAGCAGAGCAGGAGGGAGGGGCAGAGAGAGAAGCAGGTTCCCCACTGAGCAGGGAGCCCAATATGGGGCTTGATCTTGGGACCCTGGGATCATGATCTGAGCTGAAGGCAGCCGTTAAACAGACTGAGCCACCTAGGAGCCCCAAGAATACCTTCTTTAAAAAAAAAAAAAGATTTCATTTATTTATTTGTCAGAGGGAGAGAGCACACAAGCAGGGGGAGTGGCGGGCAGAGGGAGAAGCAGACTCCCCGCTGAGCAAGGAGCCCACTGTGGGACTCAATCCCAGGGCCCTGAGATCATGACCTGAGCTGAGGGCAGACGTTTAACTGACTGAGCCACCCAGGTGTCCCCCAAGAATAGCTTCTTTAAAAAAAAATTATATAGTTCCCTCCACCAATGTGTGGTCTATCTGGTATGTGTGAAAGTGCCCAAACCTACCTGATTAGTGGACTTCATGAGGATGTAATTAGTGACCTTTCCAAAGGGCAGCCCCAGGTTAATGACGTCATTCTCCGTGCAGCTTCCTTCAGGGAGATTGCAGATGTGCACCACGCGCCCAGCACCCGTTTTCCGCTGCGCAAACTAATGGGAACAGAGAGCTGTGGCCGGTCTTCAAAATACATTTCCCTCTGGCCTTCTGCCCCAGATGGTCCTAATGACCATCTTCACCCCAATAATGATTGCAAAAGGATAACTTATGAAATTAATGCAGAAAAAGAATCCATTCCCAGACATGTATATCAATTTTATGCCACCCCATTACAGAAGAGATTTGCAACATTTTAATGAACAATCACATCCAGGACCGTCAGAGATGTGAACACATGGGCTTATCCGTGTGTCACTGGTGGGAGGCTGTACAGCTATGGTCTCTTGATATTAAGAGCAATATTTAATAAAACTTAAAGTACAGATAGCCCATGATCTTGCCATCCCACTTTTGGAAATCTATCTTACAGAAATAAATGCACCAATATATAAACACCTATGTTCAAGGACACTGCAGTTATTTATAAGGTGGCAAAAAATTCTGGAAACAGGCTGCGTGTCCAAGAATAGGGGAATGTTTGAGTAAATGATGGTTCAAGCATACAATGGAAGACGACAGACCCATTAAAAGGCAGAGGTAAATGAACTGAGAAGGAATAATTTTAAGATAGTTAAGCAAAAAAACCCCAAGTTGTCAGATAACACGCATAGGACAATGCCTTTTTTGTTAAACAAAACAAAAAATCAGTACATGAAAAAGAGACACATCAAGCAAGTGTTGTGAAGGTTTTTTTTTTTTTTTAAAGATTTTATTTATTTATTTGATAGAGACACAGCGAGAGAGGGAACGCAAGCAGGGGGAGTGGCTTCCCGCCGAGCAGGGAGCCGGATGCGGGGCTCGATCCCAGGACCCCCGATCACGACCCGAGCCAAAGGCAGACGCTTAACGACTGAGCCACCCAGGCGCCCCTGAAGTTTTGATCATTGTTGGAACTCGGGGTTAAATTATACTAGTCTGTACTGTTCTATACGTTTGAAATTTTTCATAATGAAAAAATTTTCAAGGATATTAGCACAGACAGAGAAAGGCAGGCAGGGGAGGATACCTATCAACTTGTCAACACTAGTTATCTTCAAAGAGCAGAACTGGAAAGAAGTAGGAGGAAAGAGGTTTTTAACATACCTCATATTGTGTGACTACAGAAAAAAGAGCACAGCAAGGATTTGTGGGAACCTTATATACAGACGCCCATGACAACAACCTGTGGTTTAGGGCAGTGGCTTTCACAACTGTGTTAGCCTTGAATCCTCCCCTCAAATACAAGCTTGCTCACCGGCCCAATATATTCCACAAATAAGAGGAGACGACAAACCCCGGGGTCCAGCCCCCTGCCGCCGCCACCAGCCAGCAGCCCCAAAGGACCTCTGAGGAGCATGGTTTGGAAGCTAAGACCGGGGCCTAATCCAAACTCTGGGAGGAAGTGCATCTGTTTTGTCTGTGCAAACCTGAATCAGCCTGGGGTCTCTGGGAGGTTCAAGAATTAGCACCCAGAAGCTAATCCAGTGTGCAAGAGAAGGATGCAATTTTCCAAACCTGGAACGTGGTCTAATAGCATAGCCCACATTTGCATAATCACCATATTCTATGATCAAGTGAACTTCAACATCAATTACATTTGATGTGGGTCTTGTCCCTCGCGAGGGCTAATATTTGGGTGATTCTATCACAAAAGCCCTCACTTGTCTCATCTGGGCTGAGGACAATTAGAGTCAGTAAGAATTTCCTTTCATGGCTCAGCCCTGAATTGGAGAAACCCAAATGCCCCTTGCAGATCTCCCCCTGCACCATGTCCAGAGGTCAAGAACTTTCCCAAAAAGGAACGGGATTGAGCGTTAAGGCCCAGGCAGCTCCTAGCGCAAACCTGCACCTCCAAGGAGTGCAAACAGAGCTCTTTGTAAGCTCTGAGACTTGGCGTCTGAGCTTGGCTAATAAGAACTGAACTCTTCTCCAGGATGACTACCTAAGATGCAGGATCTCTGTCTCTCCTTTAGGGTGAGCGGGCCACACAAAGACCACAGACGCAGCTGAGCTCTGAGGCAGGGCAAAGCGGCTGGTCCTCAGAGTTTATCAACAGGCAGGCCGAGCTGGGTGCTCTGCCTGGCCTCCTCCAAGCAAGCATGCTTCTGCCCCATGTGACACTGCTGTGGTCAGCCTGGGCTAAATCGTGCTTGGACGACAGGGCAGACAGACAAAACCACGGGGCCATTCTGGGCCGCTCCCTGCTCCTTGCCTGTCCAGTTGCCTAGTGACCAGCATAAAGGCCAGCACCTCTGTCACTGTCTCCTCCGGGCTGGGAAAAGCTGCCCACAAGGCTTGTACCCGAGCTGCTGGGCAGGGGAACAGGCCTCCTGAAGAGTAAGCACCCCCTCAGCTGCCAGTCACCAAAGCGCAAGAGGAATTCATGCCGTGGACACTGTTCGGTCCTAAAATGAATGGGTCTCAGCTAAGGTTTACTCTCAAGTTTTAAAAATATATTTCATGAGCACTTTCTTCTCCCAAGATTTTTAATCAGAAATAAAAGTTGGATTTTATCGATTCCCTTGTTGTCACTTAATATCACATCGTCATGAGACTTTTAGCAGCCTCCCAGCTACTTATACTAATTTGAGCTTCTCAGCTGGTGGTGGGGCCCGTGGGTCTGCACTTGACTGACTCAGGGTGGAGGTCAAGGACCTCCAGTGGACCACCAGCGGCCTCTTCATTTCAACCGGTTTACTTCCATTTCTCATTTTCTGAAGTGACCCATGAAATGAAAATTTTGAGGACTGAAAAATCTTGAGAATCGCCATGTTAATGGTTTGTTTGTGTTGTGTCTGGCTTCAGGGCAAGTGAGAAACCCTATCTGGTTAGAAAAAAAAACAAAAAACACAACATACTTTATGTGTTATATTCTTTTGTAAATATTTGATTTAGGATAGTTTGGTCTACGTTCTTTTCTGTCATAAATCTAAAATACCTTTCCATTAAACTCAATTAGGTTCAAAGTCATATTTGATTCATAACAGGTGTCCAGTTATATGCATAAGCATTCTAATCTATTCTTGAGACCGTTTATATAAACACGGCTATTATTTGCTTTATGCTCTATGGCAGATCCGAACAATGAGGCAGAAAAAGGGAGGGAGGAGAGTGGGACAGGGAGAGGACGGGGGAATGGGGTCTTCAGCGGAACAGCTAGAGTAAAATTTGTCCACAGGGGGCACAGATGACCCTGAGTGCCTTTGAGTATGCCGTATGATGCTATACACTAATTCCCAGCCTGGGTTTTCTAATGAGTCCTTAAGGGTCTTTGAAGGTAATAGTATTTCAAAGGAGGGTCATGATTTTTGACATTTAAAAAACCTGAGTTGAGTCTCTTTATTCTATCAATATGGTAACCCTGGTTAGATCTTAAGCTGATGAGAAATTCTGAATGGTATGTCTGTGTTTTTGATTAATAAAAATGGGTAACTAGTTAATTACTCACTAATATAAGTACTTTCTTTGGCAGATACAGTACTTTTCCAAACATGGCATGCAGGGCAGTGGCTGCATGAGGTAGGTAGGAGTTGATGATGAAGGGGTTGGGCTGTAAGAAGCGTGGGGCTTCCAGATGTAGTGGGAGACAGGGGACCTGGATCCGAGTCCCAGCCTGGCCACTGGTTGGGTGCATGACAAGGAAAAACTCATTTTCCTCTCTGAGCCTCAGTTTCCCAATGTCTGGAATGAGGGAGGTAACCTATATGTCGAGAGTCCTTTCCAGATGTGAAATATCTGTGTTTGTATGGTTCTAAATTCTACAATTCCACTCCTCCCAGAAGACTTGCCCAGCTAAACCCTAGGATCTAAGACAATGATAATCTTCCCCAACTGTGTTGGGCATAAGCAGGAAACCTGTGTCTTTCCCACCCGCCGTCCCAGTGAATGTAATGTTTTTGCCCTCCCTCTCTATGTGATCAGCTGGTTTCAGCATATGCACATGTTCACAAGCATGTTCATCCTGCAGATGTGCCTATGTTGGGGGTGGTCTCATCTTTACAGGGCTGAAGATAAGCTCCAAGCAGTGAGCACCTTGCTGAAGAGCGAGCCCTGCCACTCCCTGAATGACTGTGCCTGCAGCGCCTAGAAGAGGTGAGATGATATATTGGGATGAACTAAAGAGGCAGGTCTGGTGCCTCCCTGGGGACAGACACACACCAAGTCTGGGCCGTAAGTTCTCCAGGGACCAAGGCCAGGCAGTGAGCATCAGACAAGACCTGGATCTGCGTCTACACCCCAGTGACTAACCCTGGGGAAGTTTCTGAATTTCTCCAAGCCTGAGTTTGCTTATCTATAAAACAGGGAAAATAAAAATTGATTTCACAGGACCCTTTAGAAGACAAAAATGCTATAAAGTATGTAAATTGCCTTGGTACGATGCCTGGCATCCAACAGGCTCCTTAAAATATATATGTCTCCTTCATTCCCCCAACAGTTAAAGGATATGCTATGATGGTCCCCGACTGAGAAAAAAAATTCAACTGTACTGTGATTATGTAAGAGAAAGTCCGTGTTCCTTTTTTTTTTTTAAGATTTTATTTATTTATTTGAGATACAGAGACACAGCGAGAGAGGGAACACAAGCAGGGGGAGTGGGAGAGGGAGAAGCAGGCTTTCCACTGAGCTGGGAACCCGATGCAGGGCTCGATCCCAGGACCCTGGGATCATGACCTGAGCTGAAGGCAGATGCTTAACGACTGAGCCACCCAGGCGCCCCGAGAAGGTCTGTGTTCTTAAGAAATTCATGCTGACATAGTTAGGGGTGAAGAGGTACAGTGTCTCCAGTGGTTCAGAAAAAAAAAATGCATAAATGATTAGACGGATGGATGGATGAATAGACAGATAGATTAAGATGGATGAACAGAAGGACAAGAGAGAGAGATTGATAGAGAATGATAAACAGGCCAAAATGTAAAGGAGTAGTGAATCTGGGCAAAAGATACACCTTTAAGGCAACTTTTGTGTAAATCTGAAATATATTAAAAGTAAAAGTTATAGGGCGCCTGGGTGGCTCAGATGGTTAAGCGTCTGCCTTCGGCTCAGGTCATGATTCCAATGTCCTGGGATTGAGTCCCGCATCGGGCTCTCTGCTCCTTGGGAGCCTGCTTCTCCCTCTGCCTCTCTCCCTCTGTCTCTCATGAATAAATAAATAAAATCTTTAAAAAAAAAAAAAAAGTAAAAGTTACAGGGCGCCTGGGTGGCTCAGTTGGTTAAGCGACTGCCTTTGGCTCAGGTCATGATCCTGGAGTCCCGGGATCGAGTCCCGCATCGGGCTCCCTGCTCAGCAGGGAGTCTGCTTCTCCCTCTGACCTTCCTCCTTCTCATGCTCTCTGTCTCTCATTCTCTCTCTCTCAAATAAATAAATAAAATCTTAAAAAAAAAAAAAGTAAAAGTTACAAAAACTACACTTTAAAAGATGTGTATTAAATGTATATGTGCTCTGGGGCAGGAGAGTAGATGTATTTAGAGAGAATCATTTAAGACTTCACCAACTTGACTTTTTGATGTGCTGCGTTGACGTCCCACCCACTGCTCTGCCTGGAAGGCACACATGTGACAGGTGCATCTGTAACTGTCAGCCCAAAGTCAAATCTCTAAGAGAGCTAAGGTGTCAGGGGTTATAACCAAAGTCCTGACTACTAACCTAAAGGGACAGTCATCCTTTCCCAGCCTGGGGGCCACTTCAATCGGCCTGCAGGCCCGCTCAGACCTGGAATGCCCCCATGTGCAATCAGGGGCCTGGGCTGGCCATTTTCACACGCCAAAGTCACTTACTTAAAACCAGATGCTGCTTCTAATGGTTCATCTGGCTGGGTCCCAGGCCTCTCAACTCACTCAATCTTTTATAAATGGATGGAAATGTGAAAGCAGCAAACAGACTGTGTAGGAACTTTCTGAGACCTTTCCATGCCCTCTGATGCAGGTGGGAACAGGCTTCAGAGATGAGTTCAAAGAAGTGACTGAGTTCAATAACCCACAAAGTTGCAATAAAAATGTGGCTTAGGGCAAAGGGCCTGCTGAATGAGAGGAGTCTCTCCAAGTCCCTCCTAGGGTGACAAAGCGTAGATTGGATCTTCAATAAACAATTTCTGTGTTCCAGCCTGATCTCCTTTGGATGTGACCCTAATTTCACCTGACACAGCCTCTGGTTTTGTGCTAAACACACCTGAGGACAGACACAGGGCAAATATTTATTCCTTATGGTGTGGATTTTGAACATACTATGCAGATAGCAGATGGGCATGGGTTGCATAGCTATGGATGTTGGCTTAACTTGGAGGGGAGACACAGATATCTTTATTGACACTTTCATATATTTTATAAAGCATACTAGCTTTGACTTTAAGTACATCTACTTTTATTGGTGCCAGACCTGCCTACAGGTCTTGGGTGGTTCACCTGCCAAGTAACTTCAATATCCCTGTAAACCTTGGAGTCACAGAATCTTACACACTCTGATGCCTAGGAGAAACTAACTATGGGCAACTAAACAGTGGTTGATTCGTGATTACAACTCTGGTCTTGCCGAAAAATCGATCATTCGCAGACTTGATAAATCAAGGTAAATGCATTCAATAGATGGTGTTACAGCATAAGATAGGGTTTTATGTTTAGATATGGAAAGACGTCTAGACACCAATTAAAATACATATTGAAAGAACCAAGTTGCACAGTATTATACGGCATTTTCTGACGTTTGCAAAAATATATACTTTTTCTAATTAAACATGCACACGTACACTAGCTAGAGATGAACAGTATAAGACATTTACTGTCAGTTTTCCCTGTAGAGCTGGATTTTCTCTTTTTTATATTGCTGTTACTGTTTGGATTTTTTATACTATGTTTGTACTACTTTTGCAACAAGAAAAAATACTTAAGATTTGTAAAAAGAAAAGGAAAAAACCTCCAGAAAACAAAAGCCACTCAGGTATCCTGTTTCCCCCTCGCTCTTTGCTCGCTTTGAAAATGCACAAGGTGACCCCCACCCAGGGCCCAAGAGCAAGGACAGAGCTGGAGGAGCAGGGGAGGGACAGGTATCCTTTGCCACATCAGTTACTGCTCTTCACGCTCTCTGCAAGTCAGGAGACCAGGGTGCTCTGAGCCATGGACCAGGAAGGCCACAGCAGACAGACAGAGGAAAGTTCCGGAACTGCCAGTCATCTGAGGAGCAACTTAAACCTCTGGCCTTCCACAAACATGTATGTTTCTCTGTGCCTCAGTTTCCTTACTTATACAAGTTTTCTGGTGGGCAGGGTTCTGGTGAGAAAGAAACCCTGAACAAGATGTCTGGCCTCCCAGGCCAGGGCAGCCTGTCAGCAGCACCAGCACTACATAAGCTCCGAGGTGGCTGTGGAAATGTCAGCATGCAAAGTGCATCCTGGACAAGCACAAGAAAACTATTTACAGCCTGAGAAGGCCCCAATGGCCCCTTCCAGGAACCCGATTACTCTGTTTATGACTACTCAGGCAGCCAAGGATAAAGTGCCTCTGCTCTGTCAAATGGCAAAAGCTTAAGTGAAAGTGAACACCCCTCTCCTGGGACCCTGGGGTGGGAGGGACGGGCACAAATCACCGCCACCACCAGCAGCAAACCCAGCACACCACTGTCAGTTCAGGGTCCCATCTCTGTCAACAATAAACACAGAAATGAAAGGCTCACACTCCCACGGAGCTGACAGAAGCGAACGTTCAGCCCAGCCTGGGCTTGGTGCAGGTGGTAGATGGGTTGTTTGGTCCTTTTAGATTTTGCAGTAGTGCAGAGACCTTCTGAAAGCCCATTCCCAGAGCCCTGTGTCGCTTTGTTTTCCTGCTTAAAGACAGGGAGCTTTAGAGACAGCAATTGCTCTTTGCTCCATGAATAACAGTGATATTATAATGGCAGAGTCCTGGCTGGTTCTGGTTTTACTCAACCAAATGTGTTTCTGAAAAGCTGTATGTAAGTGGAATGGGCCTTAAAAAGCCCTGGCACAGAACCAGAAAACATTTCTGAAGAAAAAAATGCATCAAAGCTTTTATGGGTTCTCTATGAGGGCTGGGAGGGGGATAATGGAGGAATTTCCCTGTCCTCATGAAATATTTCTTTTCTGTTTGAGTTTTCACTAAGAGCATAAATTATGTAAGCAGAAAAAAAGAACAGAAATGTATATACAAAAGGAGCCCACTGGGCACTCCTCGAGCCTCACAAAGTGTCTTCTGGTAACAGAGTAATCACCCCTTGATGTATCTGCTTATCTTTGGAGGTCAGTGTTTGTAGGCAGAAAAAACAATAATTTCTCTGAGGGACACCTCTGCTACTTAAAGGAGCCTTGCAAAGTCTCTTTCTGTAGCAGATGAATCAGCTCTTCATTTTTCGTCTTTTCTCCAAATGTCAGTATTTGTGTACTTCCAGTTTTCCTAAAGACAGACACACTTGCATTCGGTGGACCAGAATCTGACAGAAAATGTGACCATCCAGGCACTGATGATACAGAGACTGGTTGGGGCAGGCTTTGTCCTTGTCCCCCAGACGTCCTTGGGAAGGTTCATGTGACCAACAAGACCTCACGGAACTTACAACAGTAAGACCAGTCAGGTGGTGCCCCTCCCCATCCACTGGATCTGTAGGAAATGTCTCCAAACAGCTCATCTTGGGGTACTGTCACAATGCAGAAGAATTTGGGTGCCAGGTCTCACTGGCCCCTTCACCTTGCTCCATGGCTGACGGCTAGCTGAAGCCCAACAAGTTCTTGCCATCCCCAAGGCAGCTTCAGATCCTGCTGAGCAGTGTGTGGCGTGGAAGTGGATGGGGGGTGGGGGCGGGGGGAGGAAAAGGCTCACTAAAGAGAATCATAGCAAGGAAGAGAACTCAGAGACCCTCAAAAAGGGACAGCAGGGCTCAGTGGTTACAAGAGAGGCTTCTAGAGCCAGGCCAAATCCCAACACTTCCATTTATCAGCTGTGTGACTTTCTTCAAAGCACTTAGTCTCTCTGCGCCTCAGTGTCCTCACGTCACGGGGTTGTCTGGAGGATTCAATGACATAATACATATGAAAATGCTAAGAACCTATTAAGCACTATATAAATGTTAGCTATGGTCAGCATCGTCAGCCTGCAATGTCTGGGGTCTCCGTCTCCTGCGGGCTGCCAGTGCGGAAAGCGAAGGGCTCCTAGTGTTGCCCCTCCTCAGACTCAAGCCGGATGAACTCTCATCTCTAGGCGTTTGGAGGAAGTTGCACTCAGAGCTTCTGCTCGTGTATTGACACGAGTTATCATGGAAGCATTATCAACAGGAATCATCAGCCCGCTTGTACCAGACAGATCTGCGCGGGAGGGAGGTACACTACCCCCGACACGTGCCCAAGGTCACGGGGCTCCTCCCCCCGGCCAGCCATGGGCCGTGGGGCAGTCACGTGACAGCGCGGCCTTGGACGGGATAGGTTCCCCACAGCGGGTTAAAAGGACTAGTTGCTCCGTCGCCGCCATTGGTGCTTCTGCCGCATGCGCAGTTCGCACGCCGCCGTGGGTCCGGGTCATGCGTGATCCTCGTGACAGCTCTGGTCTCTGTGCAACCTGGCCACCACCTTCCAGCTCCGACCACCCCTCAGGAGACCAATCGGAGGGTGTGAAGCTTCCAAGATCTGAGGCATCATCCAAACGATCAATTACACAAGTCGGGTAAAGATGCAGCTGTTTGCTTTACTTTCGAAAGTCATTATTAGTGGGGTGATTCCCCCATTTAAGGAAACGGAGCCTCAGAGCAATAAAGTGACTTGCCGGTGGGCTCCAGACTAGGGCTCGACCTTAGGTCTCTTGGCTCCACACGCACAGGAAAGGGCTTCCGGCTCACGGGTCAGTGCTGGAGGGCGGGGTGGAGGCACGGAACAGACGCACAGGCATCCCGCTCTGGCTTCTCCTCCACCGCTCAGCCTCTTCCCCTTTATAAAGGGGCTCAGTTGACACTGGCTCCCTTTCCCTGCCCCGACCCCTGGCCCACCTGCCGCCTAGTCCAGCCTCCCCAGCCTGGTCACAGTCCCTTTGTCCTAGGGCTAAGATGTCAGAGCAGGGCTGTGGGCACAGACATGCCTCCATGATCCCCAGTGGGAAACAGGCCCTGGGGTGGGGCTGCTGCTGGCACTGCCCGCACCCCCGTCCAGACACAAGGTCAAAGACAAATGACAGGTCTCCTCACTGAACCCAGCCATTCTGCTCTCCTGGGACTGACCCAAAGCTGCACTACCCCAGCGTGGCCCTCAGCATGGAGAGTGCAGAGTGGGAAACCACAAAATTCTCTTTCACCAAAACGTGCGTGGGCTGTCGGCCCAGAGCTCTGCCTTGGAGCGCTTCTCCCATTAAACATCACACACAGACAGACACAAACAAATGGAAATCTCCGCCCAGGCAGGCCTCCCCACTCACTCATCCCCCAGGGCCTAACACCTACACTTCTCAGCTTGCCCTCCCGAAGTTTGCATGACACCCCAAAGCAGCAGCGTGCAGGGGACGGCACGCGGGGCCCGCTCTCAGGAGCTCGTGCTCGTGGGTCGCAGGAGAGGAGAGAAAGAGCTGCCCCCCGCCGCCACAAACTGGAAGAAATACAGGCATGGCCACAAACACACGGACACGCACCCTCTAGCAGGGTCCGGCCACACACATTTTGTTTTACAGCCGGTCTGGTTCTGCGTCTCCCACCTCCTTCCACGTCTTCTCAGGAGAGGAGGTGCCCGACAGCTTCGGGAGGAAGAGGCCACACGCGGTGGGCAAACAGCAAAACCAAGAGGGAAAGGAAACTGTCACCATCAGTGGGAAAAGGAGGAATGAAGCTTTGGGGGACTGAAGAGCAGGTTGTAGAGAGAGGAACGAAAACACAACCAAAAAGGATTTCATAGAAGCCATTATTTCCCCAAAGGGCCAACAAATACCATGACTACATGGTCCTTACTTTCAAACACATTTTCTCTTTCTGGTTCAACCTTCAGAATTACCCAATCATAGGAAATAACCAACTTGAATAAAATACAAAAAGTCTTAAAAACACACACACATACAGAAGCTCAAACCTCCCCCCCACCCCAAAACAAATATCGAATGCTAGAAAGTCTAGGCATGCTTTTGATTTTAAGTATGTTAGTTTTTTTTATCTATGTGTTTCAATACTAGCTGAATTAAACAACTGACCTCTGCCCACGGGACGCGTTTTCCTGTACTACACAAAGTCACATTTGCGCCAGCTTCATCCCAGCCTCCTCTGTGTACCTCTATACCCAGGCGGAGCCGGTGATACAAATGCGTGGACAGTGACAATGGAGAAAATGCTTCTGTACTCACATTTGTCCCAGGGGAAGCCGAAGGAAATGCGGGATTTGACTGAGCAAATGACCTTGCTGGAATGGCCGCGTATGATGATCCAAGATTTGAGGCATAATCTAAATGATAAATTACACCAGCTGTGTGAAATCCTAGTCATTTACTTTACCTTCAAAAGTCATTATTAAGATGTAAGTTGGAAAAAAAAAATAAAATTTCCTCTTCATATATTGATAAGTGATTGGTGTGATTTTTACCCCTGGGCATATTGACAACAAAGATTTATGTCTCTAAGAGCCTAGACAGTAATGCCAATATACTTAGTGTCTTGGGATCTGTTTGCTTTACATATATACATATAGATGGTGGGGGGCGGGTAGGATAGGGCACATGGGCAGGGAAGTTTGTTATTAAAGACCTGACATCATAAGCCTTTGGAACGCTGGTTTCTGCTTCAAGCTGCCCACCCGAAGGGCCTTACTCACCTTCAGAGTTCCCAGCAGGGTTATAAACGGCTGTGCTATTTGGAGAGGAACACAGCGTTCCCTCTGCCGAACCGAGTACACACCGGATACCAGCACTGGAGAGGGGTGGAAAAGGGGAACCAGGATCTCAATAAGTTAAATGAAGAATTACCATATGACCCAGAAATTCCACTCCTAGCCATGGGCCCAAAATAGTTAAAAACCGATGTTCAAACAAAAACTTGAACATGAATGCTCATAGCGGCACTATTCACAATAGCCAAAAGGTAAAAACAACCCAAATAGAGATCAAAAGATGAACAGATAAACAACATGTGGTACTTACATACGATGGGATATTATTCAGGCATAAAAAGGTTATATATGCTACAACATGGGTGAACCCTGAAAATATTCTGCTGAGTGAAAAAAGTAATAAAAGGTCATATATATTAAATGACTCCATTCGTATGAAATGTCCAGAAGAGGCAAATCCACAGAGATAGAAAGCAGATTCGTGGTTGCCAAGGACTACAAGGGAGGGGAAAAGGGAATGACTACTTAATGGGTATGGGGTTTGGGGTAATGAGAATGTTCAGGAACTCCATAGTGATAATATTAGCACAACCTTGTGAATCTGCTAAATACCACTCAATTGTACACTTTAAAATGACTAAAATGGGGGCATCTGGGTGGCTCAGTCGGTTAAGCATCTGACTCTTGATTTCAGCTCAGGTCTTGATCTCAGGGTTGTGAGTTAAGCCCCACATTGGGCTCCACCCTTGCTGTGGAGCATACTAAAAAAATAATAAAATATATTTACTAAATATATATATTTATATATAATAATAATAATATATTACTAAAAAAATAATAAAGATATAAAATAAAATGGTTAAGATGGTGAATCTTAAGTGAATTTTAACACAGTAAAAAAAGAGGGAGCCAGAAAAAGGGGACCCTTATAAAATTATTTTTTTTAATTGTGATAAAATATACATAACACAAAATTTACTGTCTTAACCATTTCTAAGTGTACAATTCAGTGGCATTAAGCACATTTACCTTGTTGTATAGCCATCACCACCATCCATCTCCAGAACTCTTCATCTTGCAAAACTGAAGCTGCCCCCATTAAAAACGAACACCCCACTTCCTCTCCCTTGAGCCCCCAGCAACCACCATTTTGCTTTTTGTCTCTATGAACCTGACTCTTCTAGCTACCTCCTATTAGTGGAATCATCCAGTATTTGTCCTTCTGTGACTTGCTTACTTCACAGAGCACAATGTCCACAAGGTTTAGTCATGTTGTCACAGAGGTCAGAGGTCCCTTTTCTAAGGCTGACTAATATTCCAGTGTATTGATAGACTACATTTTGTTAATCTGTTCATCTGTCAGTGGACATTTGGGTTGCTTCCACCCACTGGCTATTGTGAATAAGAAAGGGAAGCCTTTTCGATGTACTTCTCTCAAAACACTCAAGTCCAGTCTGCTGTTCACATCTTGGGCCATGTGCCCTCTCCTCTGCCTGGAGGACCCCAGCCCCCTGCTTACTGCTCTGCCCTCAATCCGTCCCTTTCTCTTCTCAGCCCAGCAGCCACGGCCCCGCTCGGTGGAGCCAGAGAGCATCACTCCTCTGTTCAGCTCTCTGATACTCCACTCACTCTCAAAGCAAAAAGTCCTCACAAGAAGCCCAGGAGCTCAGGATCTGGGCCCCGGCACCTTCCCTGGCTCCTCACCCCAGCACTCCGCTCTCGTCACACCGATGTTGCCTGAGCATCCCAGGGCCACACCAGGGCCTTCAAACTTGCTGTTCTCTCCACCCTGGGAGTACCTGTCCCCCAGACAGCCATGAGCTCATTCCACTCCCTCCTGAGGTGTCCTCAGAGAGGCCCTTCCCCAACCACCCTATTTAAAATGCAAGGGCCAGCCCCCTGGAGGGCACATGCATGCGCCCACATGCTTCCTGCCCTGTCCTGACGCTGTTTTCTGCTTAGGTTCACCACCAGGGATGCTACCGAAGTCACTTGTTTATTTTATCATCGGCTCCTCTCACCCACGTTAAGTATAAGCTCCTTGAGGACAGGGACGTTGCCTGTTTTGTTCTCTGCCGCTTCCCCAGCACCCAAAACAGAACATGCCGTAGGTGCTCAATGAATATTTCCTGAGCATCTGCATGCGCCTGTTCTCCTGGCCAGCACTCACTTTTCAGAGAAGACCAGGCATTTCTGAGCATGTAGTTTCCCTTTCACATGCAGCTCCCAGTCCTAGACCAGAAGGAAAGGAAAGTGACCGAAGTAGAACTGAGTCCATGAGAAGGAAAGGGACGAGGGCAGGCTTCCCCGTCAGGCTGGGGCCCGGGGGGGTGGGGGGCGGCTCAGAGCCCAGAGATAGGACCAACCCTGCCAACACCTCTCCCTCCTGGGCCCCTCCCCACACCTGCTTTCCCGTCCATCCATCCATCCGTCCAGCCCCCACATCCTGCACCCATCTTGGACAGGAGCCCAGAATCCCAAGCCAGAGTCCCTCCTCCCCTCTCAGTGGACCCTTGGTCTCATGGCACCTCCCACCTCCCCCTCCCTTTCTCCCCCCCCCCCCAGAAACACCCCACCCATTTCTATGACTGGTTGGGGAAATCCTGGCAGGTGGACTCACAGTGAGCTGCCAAGCTTAAGAAAGGCTTATGAGGGACAAAATTGGCCATCGCCTCGCAGTGTCGGCCACCCCCGTCTCCGCCACTGATGGCAGGGATAAACTTGCACAGTGTGACCCAAGCAGAGGCAAAGGACACTGTGGCGTGACTCCCACCACACCGGGATCACCGTGCTCTGCAGACAGTGTGGGCAAAGAGAGGCTGCTTAAGAGTGCTTAAGCCGCACAGGTTCTGGGAGCACCAGACCCACGTTCGAGTCTCCACTCTGCCGCTCTCTAGCTGCGGGGCCCTGGACAAGTCCTTTCCTCTTTCTGGGCCTCGGTTTCCTCATCTGCAAAATGAGACTGATAATAGGATCTACCTCACAGCGTTACTGCTGGCATACGGAAAGGATTTATTATATGTTAGCTCTTTTAATATTATCACTTTGGAATATTTCACTGCATCATTAATACATTTGGGGGGGGCATTTATACTATAACAGACCTTTGCTTACATGGGCCCAAAGCATCTTATGACCACGGGGAAGGTGTGATGAGGCTCCGTCTCCATCTTGCAGATGGGAAACTGGGGCGCTCTACAGTGATGTGTCTCGGTCTCACCTGAGAAGTGCTCTCTGGCCCGCATCCAAAATTCGGCCAGCGTTTTCCTCCCCTTCCATACTCAGTACGATGTACTCTGGGCATACCAGAGAGGAAGAGCCCTCCTCAAGGAGGCAGGAGACCAGTTCCTGAGTCCCTTCTCTGTCACGCCGCTGGGGTCACCTGAACCCCCGCTCGGCTGCAGCTTTCTCTTCAATAAACATGGGTAAGGATCTCTTACTTGCCTTAAAGCAAGGGAGTGGCCCTGATACATTTCTGAGATGAATGTGCGTTCTAATAACTATAATTTTGATCGAGGGCGCCTGGGTGGCTCAGTTGGTTAAGCGACTGCCTTCGGCTCAGGTCATGATCCTGGAGTCCCGGGATCGAGTCCCGCATCGGGCTCCCTGCTCAGCGGGGAGTCTGCTTCTTCCTCTGACCCTCTTCCCTCTCATGCTCTCTCTCAAATAAATAAATAAAATCTTTAAAAAAAAAAAAAAAAAAAAAAAAAAAAAAAAATTTTGATCGAGGGTACCGATGGCAAAATCCTGCCACCGAGTCCCCAAATGGAACCGTTCCTAGCTCCCGAGGAGCAAGTGTTGGGCTGTGGTCGTGAGCCCCCCAGGCTCCAGCTGTGGCTCCCGGGCTGGCGTGGAGGACTCACCTTCAAATCAAACGCCTTCTTGTCGCAGATGCTACAGATGTGTGGCAGGTGCAGGGGGGCCACACCGTGAAAGTCATTCAGCTCGTGAGCCTGCAGGGGCCGCACGGACAGCAGAGCCTGCTCCTCCTTGGCCCGCCGCCGGGCACCGCTGAAACCCTGCTTGCTGTTGTTAAGCCGACCCCCAAAGGAAGGAGGGGTCCTGTCTGGGGTGGGCTCCTCGGGGTCATACAGCTCATAGGGCTGGCTGCGGGGTGGAGGCCACAGGTTAGGGCCTGCCGTAAGATCGGGCTTGCTTTGGCCAGAGAACCCGTGGGGGCTCTCCCACTGGCTATTTGGACCCTGCAGCAGCGGACCTACCTCGCCTTTCATGCCCCCGGCCTGCTCAGCCGCGAATCCACCTGCCACATGCGACCCTTGGGAGTCGGGTCCGTAGAAGTCCTTGGAAAAGGCAGGTTGGCCATCTTGCCCTGAGTGGCTGTAGGGCCCTTCATAGGTCACACTGCCCGTGGTAGAGGCCACGACTGGCAGGAAGCTGGGCTGGCCGTCTGTTTCAGAGCCGTACGCCTGGCTGGAGTTGGCCTTGCCATACTCGTAGAATCCTGCTGCAGTGGGAGCAGGTGCAGTCTTGCCAATGCCCAAGATGACTGCTGGCTGGGCAGGGGTCTGAGGCATGACCCCACTGAAAGGATGCATCACCACGGCGTTGGGGGGCTGGCTGGGAAGGCTCACGGAGGGTCCTGGGCCTCGTGTCTGGCCGGGGGGTGAGAAGGCAATTGCATTAGAGGGAAACCGGGCACTGGATATGGTTGCAGCATGTTGGGGCACCCCAGTTTGGCTGTGGGGGGCGCTGATCACAGACGGATGCCTCAGCTGGTTGAAGAGAGGCTGGGACATGGCCACTTTGGAGAGGACTTGGTTCAGGACTGAGGCGGCCGCGGTGTTGTTGGTGACAGCTGTCTGCGCCAACTTCAGCCGGTGGAGGGTGAGCTGGGCTTGCAGCTGAGCCAGCTGGAGGCTGGCAGGCGAAGGAAGCAGAGGGTTCGCGTTACTGACCGAGAACGGGTTCTTGTCCAGGAGCTTGGCGGCACTGCAGAAACACAAAATCTAGATGCACAGCTAGTTTTCACCCAGGGCGCCAGGGGCTCTTTCTTCGCTTATCCCTGGTCCCCTATCTCCTATAAAACCCACCCACGCAAACCCCACATACAAGTGAGTCTGCAAAAAGCCTGTACTCACACATACACCAATTTGTTTAAAAACTCTGACAGAAAAAATTATTTTACGACAGAATGGTCAATCTCACTGGTAATCAGAGACACAAGCTAAAACCAATAGAAAAAATTTTTTCTCTAGCAAAATAGCAAAAAAATATATATTTTTTTTACTAAGAGCATTCAGTACTGATAAGATAAAGTAGACTGGACACAATGTTAGTGATAGTCTAAACTTGTGCAACTTTGTTAAAAGATAGCCTGATAATCTGCATTCATTACAGCCATACTCTTTGACCTAATAATTCAGTTCTATAAATCTGTCCTAAGGAAATAATGCAGACAAAACTTGCCCAAAGGTGCTTAATAATACTACATCATTTAAGAGTCCAAAGTTGAAAATTACCAATTTCCGATAACAGGGGTTAGGAGACAGTTTAAACGAAGTAAATTATGATATATCTACATAATAAAATGTCAAGGAATCATTTACGATTGATGTAAATTTCTACTTTATTATGTAATCTTTAAAACATTCAAAAAAGTATACCCAACACCAAGGTTAAAATAGGAAACATTCCAACATACTAAAATCCCCTGGTCTCCGCTCTCCCCATCCATGCCGCACCCCATCATTGCCAATGGTAGATACTATCTCGAATTTGGTAAGGTCATTGTTTACAACAACAACAACAAATTAGTGACATGAGCAAATCCATATACTCTATATGTTAAGCAAAAAAAAAAAAAAAAAAAGCAGGCTTCACATTCACATCCAGAGTAAATTATGTGTATATTTGTGCCAAACACATTTTCATCCCAATCCTCATTTCACATCCAAAAGCAACAGTAATCAAGCTCCCTTCAATCCACTCTCAAACCCAACTAGCATAAGGAATAATCAAAAAAGTTACAAGTGAAGACTTTGAATCTGAAGTCGTAGGCAGTGGTAGGCACTCACAGAAGCTTACTGAGGCGGTGTTCTGTCCTACACGTGCCTTTCATGTGACCTCTGTTAGTTGGTTGTGGTGTTTCCTTGACCAAAAACCAGGATGCACGATCTGGAAAGGGGACAGACCTTCCCAGAAAGTCTGGATAGGTGGTTACCATTGTCAGGGCTCTTTGGTAAGACCGTATTTTCTGGGTCTTCAACTCTCCTTCTGGGTAGTGGGTGATCGAGGAAATGTGTTTGGGATGTTGATGAACTGGAATTCCCAGGTCATGTTAACGTTAATGGGAAGAAGAGGACTGAGCATTTGAAACTGGGGTTACCATGGACAACCCAGGCTCTATATTCAGCATGCCTATGGGAGTGTGGGGCAGAAATAGCAAGGCTGGGACCCTTCACACAAGGTCTCCACTGTCACAGGCTCTGGACAGAGTAAGTCTGATGAAACAAAGAAGAGAGAGGCTGGGGGTGGACCCAGTGAGGAAAAAAGGGGAGACAAGGAAAGTGTGGGCCATGTCACAGCTCTCCCACTTTGTGGAGATGTTTTGAGGAAAGAGGGCTTCTGCTTAGGCTGGCACTTTGCATTGGTCTGAGAGAACCGTGGGAGGCAGGGAGGAGGTGTGGAGGTGGTAGAGAGGAAGGTGAATAGGAGAGAGCCTAACATTTACTGTGCGTTATGCTCCTGTGTGACCAGTGCTCAGCCTATGTCATCCCCTTTGATGTCTCCATCAGTCCTATTGGGTGGAAAAGGTTCACCCCATCTTGCAAGGCAAGAATCTAAAGTGCAGAAAGATGAGGTGACCTTCTTACAAACACTCACCGTTGGTGAATACAGGCGTGGGATTCAAACCCCAGCCAGGTTTTGAAAAGAAGAGAAGGGGCATAGGTGGTTAGGTAAGCAGTGTCTCAGCCCTCCCTGAGAACACCTTCTCTTCATGGGCTGCAGCACTGCTTTGTTTGAAGTGAGTTCTCCGAACATCAGGCACACCAATATTCAAACATAAGTGTAAAACACACTTCAGAGCCAGATAAAAATGATTTTGGATTACTCTTTCCCATTCTGTGAGAAATCAAGAGTTTTCCATAAGTCACTGAAGAGACATTACCTTCACCCAGCCAGCAGCCCTGCTGTGCTCCCAGGACAGAAGAGTTTGGCTGTATTTTAAGATATTGGGGGGCTGGGGGAGTCATGGTTAAAGGTGGCTACAGAGCTTTCCTCCTCTGGAGTAGTTGTGCTGGTTATAGCCAAGCCTTGGTGCCCCAGTGTGTCCGGAGAACAAATCATGACAGCAGCAGAGCTAGGGAGGCACTAATTGTCTATGTAGGCGAGAATATGAAGGGAAAAGAGAATGGTCAAGAGTCTGATGAAAGATTTCTACTTGTGTAGTATTAAGTAGCTGAGCTTTAGAAGAGCAATTAAGCTTAACACAAAACCCTGCCCACACAGGGCCAACCCTTCCTACCAGGTTTGTCCACAACACAGCCTGTCCCCACTAACAAGGTGATAATGAGGTGCCAACTTAATTTCCATGACCAGGGTAACACAAGATTGGTTTTGTTTTTCCCAGATAAGTCAGCTGTATTTTCTAAAACTGTGTTCTGGACTGGAGGGAGCTCTTGCAGGAGATTCCCCTTCACCTCTGAAAGGACATGCGAGAAGAGCTGTCTTTCCAACTAGGAAAGCCAACCTCGCTGGGTATTTGTAGGTCAGCGACAAGAAACAAGTGCTCTTCCGAGTGGCGCGGGTTACAGAAGTTTACCCATTCCGACGCAGCATGAAATAAGAAGATTCACAGATTTTCTTCCCAACTTCTGCTTTGCCTCACAAATTCATATTGTCCCCAACCTTCACCAACTTTGAGTGGAAGTGATTTCATATGAGTCACCAGAGTTAGGGACCTCTTTTGAACCAAAGATCCTTAAAAAAGAAGAGACACATCATCCTATTAAAGAAAGAAAGAGAGAGAGAGAAAGGAAGGAAGGAAGGAAGGAAGGAAGGAAGGAAGGAAGGAAGGAAGGAAGGAAGGAAGGAAGGAAGGAAGAAAGAAAAAGCAAGCCCTAAAATCCTTAGCCTACAAGAGTTAATAACCTAAAAGTCAGGTACATATAGCAATCATATTTCTAAGCCCCAAACTGGGCCATATGATCTGAGATCTCTAGGGGCTAGAACTAATGTCACCTTCTTGTATTCCTGCCACCTCCGTTTGTCACTGTTACCTCACTTAACACATCCTGCTTTGTGTTAAAAATAATTGCTTATGTACCTTTCTCCCTCTACTAGACATAAGCTCCACAAGGGAAAGGGGCATGGCGTGGAGATTTTCGCATCATCCTGGCATGCTGCCTCGTACCTGGTAGTCACTCAGTAACTTCAGTGAATGGAATGAAGAAGGAACATAATGGATGTGGCTCATCAGAACCTGGTGGCTTTAAGATGGGGACCCCTCATTTGACAGTAGACATCTCTGTGGATAAAAACCCTCAAACAATTCAAAAAAGAGAATCTAAATATACCCAGAAAGCAAATGGATTTTGCTGTTGTATACAGCATAAACCCCAACCAGGTACAGAGTCACTTGCCTAGAAGAGTGCCTACCATTCCCCATTCCAAAGCAGGAGTTCCAACACATCCTTCTCCCTGCCCAAGTCTAGGTTTTGAAATTGAATGAATAATCCTTGTGGTAGGCTGAATAATCCTATCTTAATCCCCAGAAACTGTAAATGTAACCTTACATGGTAAAGGGGACTTTGCAGGTGTGATTAAATTAAGGATCGTGAGATGGAGAGATTATCCTGGATTATCTGGGTGGACCCGATATAATCATAAGAGTCCTTATAAAATGGAGGCAGGAGGATCAGAGTCAGAGAGAGAAGATACAAGGACAGAAGCAGAGGTCTGAGATGAAAGCAGAGGCAATGCTGGGGCTCTGAAAACGGAGGAAGGGGCCACGAGCCAAGGAAATGCAGGCACTCTCTAGAAACTGGAAAAGGCTAGGAAATGAATTTCCCCTTAAGCCTCAAGAAAGAACCAGCCCTGCTGACACCTTGACTTTGGCTCTGTGAGACTGATTTTGGATTCCCGACCTCCAGAACTGTAAAATAAGAAAGTTGTGTTGTTGTGAGCCACTCAATTTCCAGTAGTAGGTTACAGAAACAATAGGAAACTAATATAATCCAGCAAGAAAATTAGATGTAAGAGAAGCTTCCACTCAGAGACGCAGTGGTGGGTACAGGGGTATTGGCTGGATCTGGTTGGTATAGACTCATGCCCCCCAAGGGCCTAGGAAGCACAGACCTTCTGACTGGGTGTCCCAACACCCTCTGGGAACCTTGCCAGAAGCCAGCAAAACCCAGAGGTCTCTTCCTTTTCAAAGTCAGCTTTCTTTAACCCAGCTGGATCAGTGGCAACCTGGGAAAGCTTTGAATTGCAGACCTTTAGGGATCAAATCATCCTCCCAGCCCCACAACAAGGAGAGAAAGTGACCTGCCCAGAGCCACATAGCTGGGTGACAGCAAAAATCTTAGTGAGAGCCCAGATCATCCAACCAGCTTCTAGTGCCTGACAGAATAGCCTTGCCTCCAAAAGCCTAACTAAGCCCCAGAACTATCTATTTCATCACCAAATTATCATCTCCATCCATATTTATCTCTCCACTATGTTCAGAGAGATACTGACTACCTTTGATACGCAAGGCACTCGCCAAGCACCAGGGAGATGCAACGTGCAGTCCCCTTCTGGGATCCCCACAACTCCGGACGTGGTAGCGGGGATGCCCCCTTGTCTGGTGAGGGGGGAGGGGCAAAGTCCTCCACACCTGCTGCATTTCTTCTCCTGAAACTGTGCAGTGGCACAGTTTGCAGCCAAGGAGTGGAAGTGTGGACCGGGGAGGAGGGCGTGCCGCACAGGGAGTTCTGTAGCCTGGGCATCTGGCACCGAACAGGAACAGCTTATCACTCAGCACAGCCACTGTGACTCACCCGGGCCTCTGCAAGACTAACTGCCCCCCCAGAGCCGAGGTTGCCTTTCTGAGCCATTAACTGTTACAAGGAATTCTTGGTGCATAATTACATTAAAAACTTTGGTTTCCTGCTCACTTTGACAGCATTTTTTAATTAAAGCAGCATTTCTCTCAAGAGTTTTAAAGATAAAAGATAACTTAAAGGAGAACTAGTTGCCTTTAGAATGCCAGGATATTTAGGAGATCCAGATGAAAACTGTTTCTAATGGTTTAATTCCGTAGTGTTGAAAGGATGTGCAACATATTGTATTCACCAGAGAACGAAACAGCTGTCTTGGCTTGAAAATGCTCATTATTTATCCCAAAGCTCATTATTTGTCCCAAAGCGCTTTCATATTTTATTCTGAGTCCAAGCAGGCTGCACTGATGGATTAGTATTTGGGCACAAGGAGTGAGGCAGTGTCCTTCCTTGGTTTGAGTCAGGCCGGGTGCTGGAAATTCAGCAAGATTTTTGTGATGTAACCTATCAGGTTCTGAAAGGAAGGGAGAGCACCCAAGACACAGGCAGGAGCCTCTGCTCAGAATGAGACTCCATCAAAGGGGCCAGTGGGACATGCATGTGTTTGTTCATTTGGCCTACATGGACTGAGCATCTATAATGCGCCAGGCAAAGTTGCTAGGTGGTGGGAACACAGAGATGAGCAGAGAAATCTTGCTGAGGGCACAGGGGAGCCAGATCATCAGAGGGTGATGAGTATTCCGACACCAGTAAGCACAGAGACAGCAAGGCACAGGGGGAGGTCGTTCAAGCCTCAGACATTTTAGAGAAATGTAACCAACGAAAGAAAAGGCCATCTCAAGGGCTGTCCCTGAACTTTGAACAAAGACAAACACTCTGGACTGATTAAGGCACCTACAGATGCAAAGATGTATCAGCTGTTGGCAGCTGTAGGGTGAACTGTGGTCAGAGACCCAGGTTTCCCCCTGCTTCTTACTGGTTGTATGATGGGGAAACGTCACTTAATTTTTCCGACACTCAGAATTTTCTCATCTATCAAATGGGACAGTAACCTCCATCCAATGGGACACAAGCCCAGCCAATCAGAGTCCGCTGGCCACAATGACTGGCTCAGGGATGGACACTCCCTGACATTTTGTTGGAGCAACTGGGAGAGAGACATTCTTTCATCCTTCCATGCCTGGGTTGCTAAACTGGTTGAATTTAAGCCACCGCTTAAGGAGAGGCTGCTTGAGAATAAAGCCAACCCAAAGGCACTGCCCAAAGAGACCAGCACAGGCAGCTCCTGAACGACCTCCTAGGGAGGCCTTGAACCAGTTTCCCCTGCATCTGCTTGGACATTTCTGTACCTGAATCAAGGTCCTCATTGTTAAAGCAGGGGCAGCTATATCTAAGCTACAGGCTTTTCCTGAGAGTTAAACGACAGGGTGTACGTCAATTGGTCTGCATGGCTCCTAGCACACAGTAAGCATTCACTGAGCAGGGCAGCAGCGACCATTTCTACTACTAGTCTTTTTACCATCGTCATAACCATGATGATGGCTATCACCCTTACCATCACCATCACGATCACCATTACTAGTACCATCACCATTGTTCTTACCATCACCATCACTATCACCATTAGCATCACTATCACCATTACTAGTACCATCACAATTGTTCTTACCATTACCATCACTATCACCATTACCATCACCATCACCATCACTATCACCACTATTATCACCATTACTAGTACCATCACCATTGTTCTTACCATTACATCACTATCACCATCACTATCACCATTACTAGTACCATCACCATTGTTCTTACCATCACCATCACTATCACCATTAGCATCACCATCACTATCACCATCATCGTTATCATCAATATTACTATCTCCAATACCATCACCATCACTATCACCATTACCATCACCATCACCATTACTATCACCACTATTATCACCATTACTAATACCATCACCATTGTTCTTACCATTACCATCACTATCACCATCACTATCACCATTACTAGTACCATCACCATTGTCCTTACCATTCCCATCACTATCACCATCACTATCACCATCATCGTTATCATCACTATTACTGTCTCCAATACCATCACCATTACCATCTCCAATACCATCACCATTACCATCACCATCACCATCATCATCACTGTTGTCATTGTCATCATCAGTGCAGATGGCAGGTAAGCTCTGCCCGGGCAGAGAGAAGTATCTTCCTTACAGACAGATGGGGATGGAAGAGGGAAACACAAAGAGATGTCAATATGGAGAGAAGGGCAGTGAAAATAAGGGCGGACGCCTGCTGAGAGAGGAGAAACCAGGAGTGCAGATTGGGACTTGGGGGGAACAGAGAGAGTTCCAACAGCTGCTTGGTGACCTGGGTAAGTAGACAGCAACATACTTAAAGGGCTGTGGGTTAACAACAAGGACACAGCTGAATGAAGTCCAGCAGTATGAATGTGTGCGGACTCACAGCAAGCTTTTCGCTGGTAATGCTCAGCCACCCAGAAGCTGAAGCCAGGAACTACAGCCCAGAGCACCGGAGGGCCTAGGCCAACCCGAATGGTCATATTTTCAGTTAAGCACAGTATCTTTCAAGATAACCCATCAGGAATTTAAATTCACTTCCAGTTCGACTCAGTTCCCTTTCCTGGCCAAGCAATGAAGGTGTCATTTCTTCTTACATGCTAAGATATGAAATATAATCCTGCAAGACAGCTCATGACCAGGGAAGAGAATGTTTTCCAGGTTTGGTCATACCTTCACCACGTGGTCAAATCAAATCAAGTGCAATGGCTGGGGTCCAGTCATTGCTCAGTCCTGCCTTTCCCTTGTCTCCTGGTAGCTGAACTTCAAATCATCAATTCTTAACTCTACCATACCACTCCTAGAAGCTAGGTCAGGATGTGAGCCACAGGGAACAGTCCCTGAAGGTTACAAAGATGAAAATGGTAATACTGCAGTAATATCAAGGCTAAGGTTCACACTCTAACTAATTATGACAAATGTTAAGAGCAAGAAGAGGTCTTAGAGACAGCTTATGTTTTTTAAGATTTTATTTATTTGACAGAGAGAGAGATAGTGAGAGCAGAAACACAAGCAAGGGGAGTGGGGGGGCGGGAAAAGCAGGCTTCCCGCTGAGCAGGGAGCCCGACGTGGGGCTCGATCCCAGGACCCTGGGACCATGACCTGAGCCGAAGGCAGACGCTTAACGACTGAGCCACCCAGGCACCCTGAGACAGCTTAAGTTTAACCCACTCATTCTACAGAGGGAAAAAAAGTGGAACCCTGTGAAGTTGGTGTAATATGTGAATCACCCCAAGTCACACAGCAGCTAGAGGAGAGCGGGGACTGGAGCCCACGTCTCCTCATCCCTCAGGGCTAATGTAGCTGCTACGGTGGAATGCATCCCCATCAACATTCCTGCCAGGTCTTCTCCTTTGTGAGGAGAAGAGGGAGGTCACAATTATTTTTTTCATAGTGCTATCTACTTGGTAACAATAGGGCTACTGGCTTATCACTAGCGAGGCCTCTGTGAGTAATTTCAAGATTACTGGATCAATGCTGGCGTTCTCCCATGTGTGGGCTTTAGCCATGACACTACTGTAGGATGATTCATATCACCATGACGCCTCTTGGAGGCATTTATAACAGCAATGATAATCCTACTGTCTCTCTTTTGTTGCGTGTTTTTTAGTTGAAGTATAATCAGTGTTTTCACTTCATTTGCTATCTGATTTCCAGGACAACCAAATGGGAAGGTAAGCCAGATATGCCCATTTCCAGTTTAGTTAAAAGGACTGAGACCAAGAAAGGTCTAGTAAAACACCTGAAGGCATCCAGCCAATAAGGGACTTGAATGAGGGTCTTTTTACTCCAGGATTCTACCCTCTGTTTACCCATTCATTAAAGGGAACTTCTCAAACCACATTCCTGGCTCTATTTCTTTGGATGTGATTTGTTTGTCAGGGTTTTGGTTTGTTTCTTTAAAGATACTAAAATATAAAGCATTTTCCTTTATTCTGTGGTTTTTCTCCCAATTTGTCACAGTATTTTTTTTTCCGGCTCCATTGATATATTTTTAAGTTTTTTAATTATTTAAGTAATCTTTGCACCCGACATAGGGCTTGAACTCACCACCCCAAGATCAAGATTCACACGCTCTTCCCACTGAGCCAGCCAGGCACCCCACCAGGTTTATTGATATTAACATTGTATAAGTTTAAGATGTACAATGTAATGGTGTGGTATATGTAAATATTAACGAAATGATTGCCACAGTAAGTTTGGTTAACAATCTAAGATGTGATTTTAAATGACACATTTGGTGTTATTAAATGACCAGCTTCTTGGTCCACTGTACTCTGTTCCACCTTCGTTCAGTCAGAATAAAATTCTCTAAACCAGGGGACATACAATCACCAAGGGGCAGCTAGCAGTTCTATAACTGACACGAGAGGCCTGCCTTTCCTGCTGGAGTTATTAGAAGTGCTCAAAGTGTGCAAAAGAGATCTATCTGATAATGCCACAAATGCAGAGCCAAGAACACACATTCTGCTAGCATCGTAACAGGAAAGATTTACAGCAGAGACAGAATTAATGTCAATGTATCCACCAAGAACCATGTATTTGTTCTTTTTCTTTTCCTTCTTCTGTACCAATTTATTTTCTGTAAAATATCCTTTATTTTATAAAATGAAGGGCATCTGGATGGCTCAGTCGGGTAAGTGTCCGACTCTTGATTTTGGCCCAGGTCATGATCTCAGGGTCAAGTCAGGCTCACAACTGGGCGTAGAGACTGCTTAAGATTCTCTCTCTCCCTCTCCCTCTGCCCCCAATCAATCAATCAATCAATCAATCAATAAAATATTTTATAGAACAATAGTACTGTCGGTGGTAACTTATTTTTAATCACACTTCTTTTTGTTTTGAACTTTAAAACTATAAAAATATGAAGAATATAACAAATCTTTACAAGTTCACTGCCTACCCATCATCCCAAATTCATAAATGCCATGATTATGGTCATTTTTGGCTCAGACATTTTTTTATTAAAAAAAAAAACAAAAAAAAAAACACAGGGGCGCCTGGGTGGCTCAGTTGGTTAAACGACTGCCTTCGGCTCAGGTCATGATCCTGGAGTCCCGGGATCGAGTCCCGCATCGGGCTCCCTGCTCGGCAGGGAGTCTGCTTCTCCCTCTAACCCTCCCCCCTCTCATATGCTCTCTCTCTCTCATTCTCTCTCTCATAAATAAATAAAATCTTAAAAACAAAAACAAAAAAAACACAAAACTATACAAAGTTGAAGTCCCCTTTGAGACTTGGCCCAGTTTAATTCTTCCGTCTCCCTAGTGACATCCACGTGTGGTGTGTGTGCCTATTTATTTATATATCTGTCTGTCTGTATCTCTCTAAACAGAAAAAGTATAAAAATAAGAGATTTTTCTATACCTGCATGTGCTTATAAACCAGCATGTAGGACTGGTTTCAACAATATTTCTCCTAAAGAAAGAAATGCACATTCTCCGTAGTTTTTTTCTTCTCTTTCTTTTTTTTTTTTTGTGGAAGATTTTATTTATTTATTTGCAGGAGAGGGAGAGCACGAGTTGGGGGAGGAACAGAGGGAGAGGAAGAAGCAGACTCCCTGCTGAGCAGGGAGTGCAATGCGATGCGGGGGCCCGACCCGGGGACCCTGGGATCATGATCTGAGCCGAAGGCAGACACTTAACCAACTGAGCCACCCAGGTGTCCCCTCTGTAGTTTCTTTTAACACACTAAGGACTGCAGGCAGGGTGATGGTGTGAAAAAACTGCTGACCTAGAAATCAGAAGATTTCTGCTTACTCCCTGTGGGACCGGAGGCTGGTCAGCTTCCCTTTTTATGTAGAATGAGAAAGCTGGATGAAAGGACCTCCAAGATCTCTTCCACCTTTGAAATCTGATAAATCCCAGGTTTAATTTCATCTGGCACAGGGATGTCTGCCCTTGCTAGCTGCTGTAAAGAGCAAACATGATGGTAAGGCACTCTGTAAAGCATGATGATGTTGTGGATAGAATTAAATAGTGTTGAATAATAATATATAAATATTATAAAACGAACATTATTTAATAGTACATTATTCTTATTCATATATTAAATATTATATATTATTAATAACATAATAAAGCATGATTGATATATAATAAATATTGTAAAATAATATAATTTATAATTTCTTATTATTACTTCTCACAAATTACGCTATTGTTAAGCTCCTGGAAATGCTTTTAAAGAAGCGATTTTTATATATATGGCATGGTTCAGATACACATGTTGCTGGCCAGTCAGCATAAAATCATTTAATTTCTTCCATCTTTGTTCTCTTGGGCAGTCAGTTAGCACAAGAAGAGGCTCTCTTTTAACTCTATCCATGAGGATTTAGTGAACAAAATACCAAGAGTGCCTCATTTTAAGATATTCTCCTCTAGGAAGGCATTCCACAGGCCAAAGGAACCTTTCACAGTAAAATGAAGTTCAAATCCATTCAGGGCTGTGGTTGGTTTGCCTGACACACAATTTTTCAGAAAATTCATGTTGGGCAGAATTTCACTGGTTTTGTGCACGTTAAAATTGAAGGAGTTGGTCTGATTTCTGGGATTACGAGAGATCTCTCTGTTTTCTCAGTGACAGAAGATAGGGTGACCTCTCAACCAACAAACTTTTCTGGAGAACCTCAGTCTTTGGAGATGGAAAAACAAGCTGTTTGAAATACTTATAAACTACTATACAAATTCTCTCAGGCATCAAATGTTAATATTTATACATGCAAATGAAATATTTAGGGGATCATAGGCCCAACTGCCCTTGTGAAGGACAATATGTACACAAACATGTACACCTTTGCATACGCTGTTCCCTAACCTGGACAACCTCTGCCCTATTCCCCCTCAGGGTCCTTCAACATGCAGCTCAGATGGCACCTCCTCCAGGCAGCCTTCTCTGACTCCTGCCCCCAACCAGTGTGTGTCGTTGTCCCTTCTGTGACCCCCCGTAATGCCCAGCTGCTCCGTTAGCCTCAGTTATGCTCTTCTAGCTCCTACCACCCTCTCTCATGATTGTCTACTCGATTGCTCATCTGATGTCCTCGCTGTTCTGTGATTATTTTGAAGGCAGGAATTGTGTTCCATTTCATGTCATAATACCTGGTAAATGGTTGGGTGTGGAACCAATAAACACCTCTATACATGTGCACATCCATTCCGTGTGTGTGTGTGTGTGTGTGTGTGTGTGGACTTAGTAGTCATGTATCACATTCTCAGTTGGGTTTCCTGGCTACATGTTCCATGTGTATGTTGCTACAAGGCTCTAAAGATGAAGCTCTGCAGAGAATGTGGATAAGATTCGGTCTTTGAACATTGTCCAAATTATGTAAATACCACCAGCCACATCATGTCTAAAATTCTAAAATATTCAACAAATAGACTTGTTGCCACATTTTTCCTTTTAACGAATTCTGAAGAAAATGCAATTTTAGTGTGTGATCTGAGAAGATGTAAGAGTCTAATCTGCATGATTTGCAGATAAAACACATGCTCTGAGAATAATTCCTATGTCCTCTTAACTTTATTTTCAGTAGATTATATCACTGAAATTTTTCTGCTAAATGTATAAGGATGGTAATAAAATTTAGGACAATTTTAAATCAAAATAAAATTTTAGAATAATTTTTAAAAATTAAGATTCTCAGTCAATATAGCTGGTCTTTTCCTAGAGTTGCCTATTAACCCGGACATTTTAACCAATGTGATTTAAGCCAAATACTAGGAGTCCGTATGAAACTCAAGAGGCAGTATGGGGTAGTTGGGGAGGGAGGGTGTAGCACTGTTTTGGCCATAAGTAGACCCATTTCTTAAACAGACTTTCCACCAATAACTGTACATCTCATTGCCGTCAGTTTACCCTGTAGACCTTATTTTTTCTCATCTGTGAAATGGAAGGGTCAGATGAGACAACATTTTTAAAATATTTTATTTATTTATTTGACAGAGAGAGAGAGATAGTGAGAGCGGGAACACAAGCAAGGGGAGTGGGGGCTGGGGTGGAGAAGCAGGCTTCCCGCTGAGCAGGGAGCCCGATGTGGGGCTCGATCCCAGGACCCTGGGACCATGACCTGAGCCGAAGGCAGACGCTTAACAACTGAGCCACCCAGGCGCCCCGAGACAACATTTTTTTTTTTTTAATTTGTTTATTTGAGAGAGAGCGAGAGAGAGATCATGAGCAGGGGGGAGGAGTAGAGGGAGAGGCAGACTCCCTGCCGAGCAGGGAGCCCGATGCGGGACTCGATCCCAGGATCCTGGGATCATGACCTGAGCCGAAGGCAGACGCTTAACGACTGAGCCACCCAGGCGCCCCCCGAGACAACATTTTTAAGGTTCCTTTATGCCATCTGATTTGAGGATGGTGGGTGTTTTCTTAAAGCTGTTATTTATGGCACGTGGAAAAGTTAAGATTATCTGGCGGTGGTATCGTGATAGAGGTCAGCCTTGGGAGGTCTGAGTTTCTAGCCTCTACCCCTCCTCCAGTTCTGGGTGACTTCGGGGAGAAGCATTTAACCTGCACTCAACAGACCCGTCTGTAAAATGACAAAGTGAAACCAGAGCTTTTTTACGAATTAGGTGGGCATCAGGAGAGCTTCTTGAAACACAGATGCTGGGCTCACCCCCAGCTGCTGTATCAGGAGGTCTAGGTTGGGGCCTGAGAGTTTGCATTTCTAACAAGCCCAGGTGAAAAGGATGCTGTGCTTTGAGAACCCCTGAACTAGAATGTCTTGAGCTTAACTTGCAACTCTAAGAATCTATGGTGAGTTATAGAGAATTGAGTAACAACTGTATTTTTTTTTTTAAGATTTTATTTATTTATTTGCGACAGAGAGAATGAGAGAGAGAGTACATGAGAGGGGGGAGGGTTAGAGGGAGAAGCAGACCCCCCGCCGAGCAGGGAGCCCGATGCGGGACTCGATCCCGGGACTCCAGGATCATGACCTGAGCCGAAGGCAGTCGCTTAACCAACTGAGCCACCCAGGCGCCCCGAGTAACAACTGTATTTTTAATAAGCCACTTCTATCTACTAGGTAACCAGTACACCAAGAAGGGCCTTCCCTTTTCATAAGGGTTTCAGACCCTGCAAAAACAACTTCAAGGGCACGCAGCTACCTTTATACCTACCTTCCTTTAAGAGACTCAATCCATGGGGCGCCTGGCTGGCTCCAGTCGGTTAAGGGTCCAACTCTTGATTTCAGCTCAGGTCATGATCTCAGGGTTGTGGGATGGAGTCCCACATTGGGCTCTGCACTAAGCACGGAGCTGCTGGAGGTTCTCTCTGTCCTTCTCCCTCTGTCCCTCCCCACCCCCCACTTGTGCTCTCTTGCTCTCTCTCTCTAAAATAAATAAATAAATCTTTAAAAAGAGAGAGAGAGGGCGCCTGGGTGGCTCAGTTGGTTAAGAGACTGCCTTCAGCTCAGGTCATGGTCCCAGGGTCCTGGGATCGAGTCCCGCATCGGGCTCCCTGCTCTGCAGGGAGCCTGCTTCTCCCTCTCCCACTCCCCCTGCTTGTGTTCCCTCTCTCGCTGTGTCTCTCTCTGTCAAATAAATAAATAAAATCTTTAAAAAAAAAAAAAAAGAAATTATTATAAAAAAAATAAATAAATAAATAAAAAGAGAGAGAGATTCAATGAATGTGTTCAACAACATTTGGCCTCCTGCAATCAAAACACTCAAGGTTCACAAAACCTCAGGTTATCTAATTAGTTTGATAATTAGCTTTGCATCATATTATCAGGTTTGTTGAATAGAAGAAAGCAGAGCTCCATTTAAGCTAGCTCACTAAGGCAGAGAGTAGAAGAATCAGACTCCAGAATGCCAAAAATTCTTTAGTCAAGATTGTGAGAAAGTCCACCTTTCAAACTCACCTTAGGCTAAAAAAAAAAAAGTTTTCGACAAATCATCCTTATCATTAAATTTCAAATTGTGGCATTGCAATCACCTGGGGTGTTTTTAAAACACTGATGTTTGGATCAGATCTCCACAGATTGGGATTTTTTTTTTTTATTCTTATGTTAATCCCCATACATTACATCATTAGTTTTAGATGAAGTGTTCCATGATTCATTGTTTGTGCATAACACCCAGTGCTCCATGCAGAATGTGCCCTCCTCAATACCCACCACCAGGCTAACCCATCTTCCCACCCTCCTCCCCTCTAGAACCCTCAGTTTGTTTTTCAGAGTCCATCGTGTCTCATGGTTCGTCTACCCCTCCGATTTCCCCCGCTTCATTCTTCCCCTCCCGCTACCTTCTTCTTCTTTTTTTTTTTCTTAACATATATTGCATTATTTGTTTCAGAGGTACAGATCTGAGATTCAACAGTCTTGCACAATTCACAGCGCTTACCAGAGCACATACCCTCCCCAGTGTCTATCACCCAGTCACCCCATCCCTCCCACCCCACCCCCCACTCCAGCAACCCTCAGTTTGTTTCCTACGATTAAGAATTCCTCATATCAGGCACTGGGATTTTTAATAGCTCCCCAGGAGAACTTCTGTGAAGCAAAGTCTGAGGCTTGCCAATCTATAAAGGAATAGAATTGATCTGTTCTTCATTACTTTGAGCCCCACAAGCCATTTTTGTCACTATAAACAGCATGACCATTTGTCTTAAATTATACTTAAGAATAAACACTGAACTTTTTTATAAGCCCACAAAGAGTCACAAACACAATGGGCAATCAATCAATTTTTCTTAGCTATCTACACTGAAGCATCTTTAACATGGTTCGATAAATATTTTTTGTGGCAAGACTTTCTCCACAGTGCACATACAATCTCTGCTGCAGAAAGCCAGATGCTGGTGGCCAGGGGTGACTTTTGCCTTCTAAATTATAAGCACCTGGAAGACTTCATCCACATCCTAAAATCTTTTTTTTTTTTTTTTCAGGAATATCATATTTATTTATTTATTTTTAATTTAATTTAATTTTATTATGTTATGTTAGTCACCATACAATACATCATTAGTTTTTGATGTGGTGCCTAAAATCTTTCAAACTCCTGAGTGTCTGTCTGGCTCAGTGCTGGGCCAGTTAGAAGCACTGAACAAATACTTACTCAACTCACTTGAATTTATGACTGTCTCTAAGCATAGGGAAACGCAGACCTTAGCAGCGTACGCTCAGGGTTTCATTGTGAAGTATGAGGTTTATGTTTCCTGTGTGTGTGTGTTGGGAACATACACTGTCTCATTCTGTTAAATTCCTTAGAGCAAATGAGAATATTAAGGTTGGAACATTATAGATATACCGTATAAGTATTTATTTGAGGAAAGCATCCATTTCCCAAAGCGGATGGAGGTTTCTGGTGCCTTTAGACACATACCTTTCTGACCACAGACAATAAAACACAGGTGCCACCCAAGGCAGAGAATATTACACATAGGTTCCTTCTGGCTTTCATCTTTATGTTACACAGCTGTGGCTATGTGAAAGCTACTGAGGAGAGTGGATAAAAGACAAAAAAAAGAAAAACCCAAAAACAAAAAACCAGCAACAGTCAGATGTAGCCATCTTGGTTACATTTGCTCGTGCCATTCTGGATATTTTCTCAGATCACCACCAACTAAACCTGTGGTTAAGATCCACGGAGACTGAGAACTGCCTTGGCTGAGGCAAGAAAGAATGCTTAAAACTCGATGGCTGACTTTTCTTTCACTCAAAACTGCTCTCCAGCACTTCCCTCTGCTACCCCATGCATTGCTAATTAGGAGCAGCCCACACTGGACATGTACGCAGTCCTCTATGGTAAAATCGATTATTGTATTACTATGGAAAATAAGGAAGTCATTTTGCTCAAAAGATCCAATTCCATGAAACCATACATGGCAGCTGTTAGCGTATGCATGTGGGGGAGGGGCGAGTGTGTGAAAATATTTACCCTTCAGTTTTCTGACATCTTGGCAAAGCCGTGCAAAAAAGAAGAAAGAAATGATTCCAACACATATAAGGCAGAAACCAATGGCAAAGCTACATGATGGACTTGTTTAAAGTCAAAAAACTCCCACGAGGTAAGACACATCACACATGCCATTTTACACACCATTCTATGGGTATGGATTTGCTTTCACACTGGCAAGAAGAAAACCAGGAGTCCTCACCCGAATGTGTCAAAGCTGCTTTTACTGCATCAGATAAAGAAACGAGGTGAGTCATGTTTGGTTGTGCTTGAGCCTGCTCACAGATCATCACACTCATGTCCAAATATGTTCCCTGACCTTCACAACAGGGACTATTAAAATAGCTTTGTTTTGAAATATAACTTTACTTAGAGATACTTAATAGTTGCAGAAGTGCGTATCACGGCCCCTTCAGAGGTTCTTAGAAGCAACCTTCAAGCGCCGTTTCTTGGCAAAATATCCCGAGCTTCTGAATTCTAACACAGCACTCCCCGCCGGGCTCATGAACCTGACTCTGCCCTCAATGGATACAAGACACTTCAAACACCTTTAGGTTCACTTTCCACCGCTCACAAATTCCAGCCATCAACACAAAACACCTCAACCTTAAGAAACCCCCATCACTCCTAAGGTTTCGGGATTCCAAAAATGTCCCCTTCCATGCCCTCAGGTCTGGTGATAGCGCAATCTGTCTTCCAGTGGCGGCCACGCAACTTGTCTTTCTAAAAGAATTAGTACCCGGCGTAAAAAGAGCATCTAGACTTGCTGACATTGGGATCACTGATTTCACTGGGGTCATGGGGAGCTGTTTTAGGTCACATGTTCACCCTGCCGTTGTGAATCATTTCTTACAATTTTTTTTTTTTTTTAAACAGGAGGGGGTGGGGATACAGGCAAATCGCATACTCATGCACAGATGCTTAGAGCCAAGAACATGGTCAGAAGTGCCGCCTGGACTAGAGAATAAAAAGAAAACCCTCGGCTTCCTTCCTGTGCCGGGGAAAGGTAGGATGATGTCATGCAACCTTACCTTTCTGAAAAAGACCAAGGAGCCTGGCATTGAGCGCTCACCTGAGGCCAGCGAAGCCGGGAGTCATTTTGGGTGTTGTGCACGTGCCTCCCTAGAAAATTCTAATGACAGTCTACCAGCTTTCTGCTCACCGATCGTGACAAGCGTCCACTTAAACTCTCAAGAGTCAGGGAAGGGGCAGAGGAGGGTAATGCAGGCGAGGGAGCGAGAGAGAGAGAGAGAGAGACAGAGAGAGAGACAGAGAGAGAGTGGCCCCAGGGCACCGCGTACCCAGCTGGAAGGGGAGTCACATGCCTCCAGGAACCATTCCTGCTGCATTACACATGCTGAGTTAAATGGCAAACAATATCAGTCGATGTTTATGCCACATGTTCTCAGCCTCTTCACATATCAACACCCAAGCCAGCTCTGCACAGACAGGCCTCCTGAGAGCGCCTCTGAAGCACGGGGTCTTGCGCTAATCATGCCACCATTTTTAATAAAATCCCAAAGCCTCCTGTCCCGGTTTACTTTCCTATTTTTTCATTGGTGGTAGTGGGAGTGATGGTGGTTTGTTTCCTCACTTGCTTTTTTGTTTTGTTTTGTTTTGTTTTTTACTCTGGGTTTTCAGGGGCAACGATCAGGTCCTGAAGGTGGCCAAAAGGACATTTAGCAATGTAGCCACATCAGACTGCACCGCACGCGCACTCCCCGCCAGCAAACCTCCTGAACAGGTTGCCCCTTCTTGGGTTTAGATGGAGCACCTGCCCGGTGCTCACTGCAATGCTTTTCAGCAGGAGAAACGGACGGTCTTCTGCTCTAAGCAGCGGCTCCTCACCGTGGTGATTGCCCACGGCCCGGATGTGCTGGAGGTGTTTTGTTTGTCAGAACTGGGGATGCTGCCAAAATCCCGCAACGTTCAAGACAGACCCGGTCAAACAAGGATGACCCAGCCCAGACATCAACAGTAGCTCTGCTGAGAAACTGCTGCCCTTCCACCGGTCTTACAGAAAACATGACATGGAACAAAGAAGAAGAAGAAAAGAAAAGAAAGCCAAGACGCCCCTCTCTCGGAGGAGCTGACGAAGCTGTGGGGTCCAGGGACGGGCTTCACCTGAACTGTGGTTTAATTACTTAGGAACCTGCTCACTTTTCCCTCCAGGAGCCACTGTTCTTTCTGCCACTTTTTTCCTCTTCTGTTTCCAAATCTCACCCTGTAATATTTAAACAGTCAGACCAAACTACACCTTTCGTGAGGTTCTAAGTGCAAACCAGCTGTCCACGAGTACCCCGCTGCCATGATGTGTAAAGTAGTTCTCAGCCCAGCTGGTCCTGTCGGATGGTCTGGTGCTCATCTGTGATGCCCAGTATCCAATATAATCTCCTCTCAAAATTATTCAGGAGGGTATGCTGTTTACAAATTAAAACCTCCCCAAAGGCCTTGTACAGGACCAAGGATTAAAGCTCACTGGGTTCTCCTACTATTTTATGTCCACCCCTAAAGGTAGGGGGGTGGGGGGCGAGTATGGCCATTGGCATGAGGGTAGCTTCTCTCTGCTAGGACTCAGGGTGTGAACTTCCTGCAGCCCACTGAAAAGTCAAAGTGAAAGTCAGTCATGTCCGTCCAAACAGCCCATTTCCAGCTGCCCACCAGCGCCTGAGCACTGCCCACCTGCCCAGTGAGCTCTGGGGAGAGCCTGGGGACTCTTCCTAATTTAGTCATAGCCCACAGGCTGTCCCAGGCTTGCCAGGCTCTCTGCCACCGACTCAGTCACAAACACCCAAAGGCGCCAGTCCCAGATCCTGACCTACAGGAACCAGCCAACCTGGCCACAGGTGCACTTCTGCTCAGGCTGTGGGACCTGCCCATGATCCACCAGGTTTCCCCAAGGCACAAGGCTCGGCTCCAATCAGCGACTGCTCATTTTGCCCTTGCTCTGTCTCTGTCTTATTTCACGATGCTCGTAGGATAAGAGTTTACTGAAAAGCGCTCCACCAGGGGCATCTGAGCGACTGGTTGGGTAAGTGTTGGACTCTTAATTTCAGCTCAGGTCATGATCTCAGGGTTCTGAGATCGAGCCCTGTCTCAGGCTCTGCATTGAGCATAGAGCCTACTTAAGATTCTCCCTCTTGGGGCGCCTGGGTGGCTCAGTTGGTTGAGCGACTGCCTTCGGCTCGGGTCATGATCCTGGAGTCCCGGGATCGAGTCCCGCATCGGGCTCCCTGCTCGGCAGGGAGTCTGCTTCTCCCTCTGACCCTCCTCCCTCTCATGCTCTCTGTCTCTCATTCTCGCTCTCAAATAAATAAATAAAATCTTAAAAAAAAAAAAAAAAGATTCTCCCTCTCTCTCTCCCTCTCTGCCCCTTCCCCGCCCCCAACCCACTCTCTCTCAAAAAAAAAAAAAAAAAAAAAAAGGCGCTCTACCACACACATCTCCCCAATCTGAAGGAGAAGAAAAGTCAGTACTTAGAACGAGCCCTTCTAATTGTGTAACCCTAGCTCTTACCCAGAGATTAGGACACAAATCCTGGCCTGATTTGGAAATGAAGAGGCACAAGCTGACCCTCACAAACTACAATGTAGTAAGCACATGTTGAGCGCTTACTGTATACCAACACCGTGTCAGACAAGGAAGAAAGGAGGAACACAGGGCAATACTGAGTGTGGATGCACAAGGTATTATGCTACCCACTTCACATGCTTGATCACCACAAGTCTTAAAAATTTAAGATCACTACGTCCACTTTACAGATGAGAACACTGAGGCTCCAAAATGAGAGTGTAACTAACCCAAAGTCCCAAAGCCAATCTGGTCATCTGGAACAAGGTCTATTTGATTCCGAAGTCCCGTCCTTCCACTAAAACCTCCCCCAAGGTGCGAGGTGAGTCGTAAGTGTATATAACAGAGTAAAACAAGATGAATGTGGCAGGTAAGGTGTGTTCCAAGTCGAATGAGAACAGGACCGGCTACATAATACGTGGGGTCCAGTGCAAAATGAAAATGCAGGGTCATTGTTCAAAAACTATTAAGAATTTCAAGAGGGCAAAGCAGAGCATCAAAGTGCAGAACCCTTCGAGTCAAAGGGCCTTATGTGACCAGATGTCCATGAAGCCAGTCCTGAAGGGGAGGGAAGAACTCTGAGAGGTTGGGGGTGGGGTGTGAGCTCCGTCATCCGTCCACACTGACCGCAGCAGTTCCCAGAGCACCACAGCCCAGGACCCTCTGCTGGACATTCGAGCCTGTCCCTCTTTCCTTTGGCCATTCTTTCTCCTGCTGCAGAGCTAGCATTAATGCAAGGGCATGGGAAAGGTCCGGGGCGGGGCGGGGGGACTTCTTGGGTTGGGAGAAGCAGGAGGCAAAATCTGGTCCAAACAAATCCTGCTAGTCATTATGATACTGTGAGTTTCTTTGGGTGACACAATGGAAAGGGATAATTTGGCCTCCGCTCCTGAGGAGATGCCCCAGAGCAGGTGGGGTAGTGATCCTCAGTGGAAGGTGGGGGCGAAGCCTTACGCAAGAACATAACAAGAGACACAAGTCACCAGCTCATGTGTGAGGAATGACGGCAGAGAAAAGTTGAGAACCAGTGAGTATAAGGAACACTCAGCTGGAGTGGGAAACACAGGGTCTGTGCCTGCTTCCTACCAGCTCACTGGGTGACCTCCAGCCAGCCACCGTGTCCTGGGGGCTCAGAACACCCCAATGTCAAGTATGCAGGAACTTACGGGCATGCCCGTGTGGCCATTAAAAGCGATGATTATCCACTTACTCTTTAAATTAAAAACCAGTGCACAAAATTGCGTGTGTATTATGGTTACAGGCATGTAAAAGGCAAAATAACCCTTAGGTAGAAGAAAGGAAAAAAAAAAAAAAACCAATACAGAACACATCAAAATGTCAACAAGGGGCAGTTGTGTTTGGACAGTGAAACTTGGGTAACTTGTTTTTCCATTCTCCTTTTGTAAATATTTTAATTTTTCTTTCATAAACATGTTTATATCTTAGAAGTAATTTTTTAGGGAAAAATGAATTCAGTTAGGCTAATGGTGCCCATCTAGCTTATGAGGACCTTCAAATGACCCCTTCATATTACGGAGCGTAACCCAGCCCCTTGCCATAGCAGACACTTCTCTCCTGGAGAACCACATGCCAAAAGTAAGGGCAAGGTACATGGGAAAATGAGGCTCATCCTCTCCTGAAGGCCGAAGCACATGACTCAGGGGGGTTTTCACACCTGTATTCCAAGAAGGCATTGCGCACAAAGTGGGCGGAACATGCAGCATGTTGTCCAGGGGTAAACAAAGGCTCATTTTATGACCTTGACTTCTCACCAGAGAGATCAAAGTCATTAACATGAAGACAGCTTCTTGGTACATGCCACAGTTTAAAGTCAACAGCCTCTACCTTTTCCCCTGCCCTGCCCCCAAAACTGCTGCTGGTCTGGGGGCAGGGAGGAGGAGCTAACTGCAGTCAGGCAGGACAGAGCGGGGGAAGGCAGGGTCACAGAAAAGCCCTGGAGGGGCTTGGGCCTTGGGTCTCTGATTTAGCATTTCGATCTCCTTGGCTCAGTTTTCTATACTTCTCAGGGCAGTGCTAAGTAATTGTGTTTTCTTTTGGGAATGCAAGTTCAAGGAGAATGCTAACCAATGACTAATCCGGGCTAGGCCAGGATGACAGACTGCCTCTTCTAATTTTCAGCACACTGGGCCAGAAGGGGCCACCTCATCTCTGTTTTAGGTTGGGAATCCCACTAGAGCCGAATCTCAGCCCAGACTGGATGGGCAGAGCTGGTCCCTGCTGTGGCCACTTCCTTCTCCACTCTGTGGGCAACTCTGGTCAATCTCTCAAGACCACTTTCTCCTTGTAACCAGGACTGACTTATGCCATCTTTACCAATGGGGAGAAAAAGAAAAGTGCTGCCAAAAAAGACGAGGTCTCAGGCCCCTGGGATGGATGGAAGGCTGCAAGTGACCCCTGGACAGAGCCAGGGCAGAGGTTTCAGGCTCTTGTCACAGTAAGATGAAAGGAGAGAACAAAGACAGGATCCGGCCCCAGAATGGACAAGCTCGGCCCTGTAATGGCTACTTCCTGCACAGACAAAGGCCAGCCACAACCCGTTAGCAGAGGAAACCAGTCAAGAGTTGTGAGTCACACGATGTGGGAATGGGCCCTTCCTAGAAAAGGAAGCGGGTTCTTTGTTGATCAGGTGTTTTTAATTCCCTTCTGGGTAACTGTTGTTCCTCAGGAGGTTCTCCAGGGGCCCCCAAAACAGAAGCAGGAAGCATTTTTAAGTTTTCCAGAGTTGCTCTGTAAAGACTGAACATAGCTTCCAGACATAAATCCCACGCTGGGTTCTCAGGGTGACTGTGTCCTCAGGACCTTTGCACAATCTATTCCCTCAGCCTGAAAGTCTTTCCTCCAGATACACACTGTCCATTAGGGCAGTTATTAACCACAGGTACCTTTCAAATTTAAGCTATTAATATTAAATACAATTAAAAATGCAGTTCCTCAGTCACACTAGCCACATTTCAAGTGTTCAGTAACTACATGGGACCAGCGGCTACCATGCTGCATCACACCGTATGTACCATGTCCAGCATTCAGAAAGTCCTCCCGGAGAGCACTGCTGCAGCTCTTCATGTAACTGGCTCCTCCCTCAACCTCTGGTCCCTGTGGTACTGTCACCCTCTCAAATCTCAAAGAGGCCACTGCAGACCCAGGAACCTAAAGGACATATAATGGCTCTCTGTCCCCTTATCCTACCTTGACCTCTATCTGAAATTACCTTGTTTTTTTGTTTTGTACTTTATTGCCTGTCCCAGCCTTGGAATACAAGCTCCATGAGAGCAAAGAGCCTGTCTGCCCCTTTGATTGCTGCATGTCTAACACCCAGAACAGTATCTGACACAAACAGAAGCTCAAGTCAATATTGTTCAATAAATGAGTCTACTCCACCACTGTGGGATCAGAGGACACCAGCTACCCAAGACCGCTGCTGCTTATCTTCCCATGGACCAAGACAATATCTAAGCATGGGCCGCACTTAGAGCATTTGGGATGCTGGGTGTTGGGAGAGCACCCGGTAGAAGCAGGGTGGCTGAAACCTAGCCTGGTCCTGATTCTCCTCCAGGAGCACAGTTGCCTTCCATCACCTCCATCAGTCAGTCAATGGGGCCGGGCCCAGCTCTTGTAATATCCTCCTCTGCTTTTGCAAAAGATGAAAATACCCTCAAACTCTACCTCCAACACATGATCACTCTTCCTCCACATGCATATACAAAAGTAGGCGATAAGATGGGATCCTAAGTTTAAGGACTTGTGGGTATTTTTTTAAGATTTATATATTTATTTTAGAGTGGGGAGGGGCAGAAAGGGAGCGAGAGAAAGAATGTCAAGCAGACTTCATGCTGAACCCAGAGCCTGATGTGGGGCTTAATCTCACAACCCTGAGATCAGGACCTGAGCTGAAACCAAGAGTCAGATGCTTAACCGACTGAGCCACCCAGGTGCCCTGACCTGTTGGTATTTTAATACTCTGCATACTCTATGAATGCTTTCTGATGTCCTCTCTGGAATAGGAGGAGGTGGAGGATGTCTACTACAACTTTGTTTTACTATTAACTTCAATTAAAATTTGAATGGCAAGGGGATGCCTGGGTGGTTCAGTCAGTCAAGCATCTGCCTTCAGCCCAAGGGTCCTGGGATTGAGTCCCACGTCGGGCTCCCTGCTCAGTGGGGAGTCTGCTTCTCTTTCTCCCTCTGCCCCTCCCCACTGCTCATCCTCTTTCTCTGTCTCTGTCTCTCTCTCTCTCAAGTAAATAGATAAAATTTTTAACATATGTTTGAATGGCAAGAGTATTACATTCAGCAAAACATGATCCCCATGGCTAAGCACTAGAGGAGTATAAAGATATAAATTATGTGTCACGGTACTGAACTTTCATTACAGGCTGAGTACAGAAGTCACCCTAATCAGAGGAGCTGGGCAAGGAAAAAGAATACACATAATGAAAGGAGAATAATAAGCAAATAGAAAGCAAAAATAAGAGCAGGTAGAATCTGCTCAGAATCAATCCACTCAAGGGACTTCCCACAGTCAAAGAAGTTGGGGGGCTGGAAGTGATCAGCTTGACAGCTTGCCAAGGAAGAGAAGGCAGCTTGGAGAAGCTTCAGCAGTGTACCCTCTAATCCCTACTAAGGAAACGAATCTGGTTTTAAGCTGGTTTCCTCTTCAAGGCGCACATGGCAATTGTTGGCCAAAGCTCTAACTGCTCTCTTAGTGGCATTAGCTAATAAATGTACCAACCTCACTCGTGGAGAAACCTTGCAGGACAAAGGATTTTTGAGAGAATTGGCAAGGAGAACAGCCACTTTTTTATTAACCAAACTCCAATATCCATTATGAAATGATTTCTAAGAAATTGAGTCTATTCTGATATATAAATCATGAATTAATTTTTGTTTCTTTGGCCACGACTGCTTGGAGCCTGGTGATAGGCAGCAGGATTGGTTCCCAACTTCAGGCTTTCTCCACTTTGCCTCTTGCTGAGTCTTCAACAGAGAAGCACAGCCACCTTTGTACCTTGACCCAAGGATGGTCCTCCTCCAGGTGGGAAGGTCACTCTCACTGATATAAGCCCAGATTTAGGAGGGATACTCACTGAGGTACGGGGAAGGAAGAGAACACCAGGCAGATCAGCCAAATCAATGGGGTGACAAACATCACAGATCACTCACAACCAGCCCCGGGGTCCCCTCTAAATCTCAGTTTCTCTCTTAAGTCTTTGAGCTCTCTGCATAGGACAAGATTATCAGCATTCTGATGGCAAGGACCCTACAATATCCAGCACACTGCATTCCAGACAGTAGAAGTCCATTAAATGTTTTCTGAATCAACAAATGATTTATAGGCTTTTCCCCCCTATAAAATTGATTATAATTTCAGAGGTTTCTGTCCATATTTGGGATAGGAGGACCAAGGGGTCAAAAATTCATTCTTGACATTCAAGATTCAAAGTTATAAAAACTTGATCCAAGACCAGCTAGTCAAAATGTAATGTTGAGGGTGGGCTAAAGACTGGACTCGCAAACCCGTCCCCAGCGCACTCACTTATCCATGGCCTGAGTCAGGAATCCACCTCCACTGTTGACACACATTGGAGTGCTAGGGCCTCAGGCCGTGAGAGAAGAGGCAGCTGACTAATGCTGTCTTTCCCATCTGAACTGAAGCCAGCTGCCCTCCCAGCTGCCCCTAACTTGAAGAGGCTGGATCTGGACCACTACAGGGCAGCACAGGACCAGGCTGAGGTGGCTGGGAAACCAGCGAAGAGTGGTTTTGCTTTGGTGGCTATTTTTTCAAGGCAAGGATGCAACTTACGGGCCAACCAATTGAAGTGACCCCTTGAGGAAGAACAAGTGCCATCAAGCAAGATGGGCTCCACCGTCCATCACAAGTTTCACGTTTTTATCCCGAAGTCTACGCCTGATTGGTCTTCCAAATGGTCACTGCCAATCTCTTAGAACACATAAAAACTTGTGGGCCTATATTCCCTTGATCTTTTTGCACTGTAAAATTCCTACAGGCAAATATCATAGTTGTTAAACACAAATGGATAATTTTATACAATAAAAATGTAATAGCTATTTCTCATAAGGCAGGTTAGGTAGTGGGATATTCAGATAAGCCCTCTGGCTGAAAACAACTCTGTAGAAATCACCTTAAAAGCAATGAGAAGTTGAAAAGATAGAGCGGTCCTGCCAGGCCAATTTTGGGAAGAAGCTTGAACCCAAAGAGACTGGAGGATTATTTGAATGTCAACGTTGCTTTTGCCTTGAAGATGCTGGAGGGGTACAGGTGACAGAAGGCAAGGTGTAGGGTGCATTCAATGTAAGGACTTCAAGGACACCTTTTCCTGCATTAAGGTGGGTTTCAAAGGGCTACAGACTCAGGATTAGGATGAAGCAGAACAAATCTGTCACCTCCTGTTCCTCCCCAACCTCACAGGCCCAGAAAGAAAGTTGCTCTGTACCTAAGCAGAACAGGAGAAGGAAAAGTAAGGGAGATAAAATATTCTGGAGAAGATGTGACCACAGACCCACCCTCATGCACATTTCACCCCAGGAACTGTATAGCAGAAATGGGCAATGAATCGGGTTTAAAGTGGTCCTCAAGTTGTGCCCCTAAAAAGCAGCCAGAAGGAGGAAAGTACACTTATTCCAAGCCTCAAGGAATCTCCACAAATAATTTTTTAAGGGCAATAACCAGCAAAACAGTTAAAGATAATCAGATGCATAGGGAACAAGGCAACATGAGGGAGACTGAGTGCAGAAAGACACCTGGACAGTTTCAGACACAGACTCATTAAGTTTATATGTGCTTACCACATGAAAAAAGGAAACAACAAGTTTGCAAATATCTGCAGGGAGGAAAAAAAAAATTGTAAAAAAATGACCTAGCAGATCTGGAAGAGAATCAAATGGAACTTCTAGAGAAGAAAGATTCAGTAACAAATTAAAATCTCAACAGAAGTGGCTGTCAGCAGATTAAAAGCAATAGAAGAGAGAATTAGAAACCAGAGGTTAGATCAGAGGAAACTGTTCAGAATAGAGCACAGAAAAGCAAAAGTGTGGGAAGCACAGGAGAGTAGATTTACGACATGGAGGACACAGTAAAAAGATCCAAAGTACATTTCACTGGCGGGGGGGCGGGGGGCGCGGGCGTAGGGGGAATAGAGTTAAGACAGGACTGAGATAATTTTGAGAAGATGAGCTGAGGATTTTCCAGAACTACTGAAGAGATAAGCTGAGGATTTTCCAGAACTTCTGAAAGATACGACAGATTCAAAAGACCCAGAGAAGCCCAAACAGAGTATAAAGGAATGCACACCTAGACACATCACAGTGATCAAAAGCAAGAGTAAAATCTTAAAGAAATAATATAGATTACTTTAAAACAAATGATAAGGCTGAGAAATGATGTCTCAACATCAAAAACGGAAACCCAAAGACAGTTGAATCATATCTTTAATATGCTAAAAAAAAATTAATGACCAACCTAGAATTTCATACACTCTCTGTGCAGAGATGAATAATGGCCCCCAAAGATAGCCAAGTCATCGTCCCTGGAACCCATGATGTTACCTTATACAGCAGAAAAGGCTTTGTAGAATGATTACGTGAAGGATCTCCAGATGGGTAGATTATCCTGCATTATGTGGGTGGGCCCAAAATGCAACCACAAGCGTTATAACAAGAGAGAGGCAGGGGGAGATCTGACACAGAAGAGAAGGTGATGTGAGAGAAGAAGACAGAAATGTGAAGATGTTACAATGCTGGCTTTGAAGATGGAGGAAGGAGTTGCAAACCAAGGTAGGCAAGGAATACGGCTCTGGAAGCTGGAAAGGGCAAGGAAATGACTCTGCCCTAGAGCCTCCGAAGCAGTGAAGTTCTGCTGACACTTGTACATTAACCCAGGGAAAGGAATTTCAAGAGCCATGTGAGAATAAATGTGTGTTGTTCTAAGTCACCAGGTTCATTTTAGCAGCCATGGGAAACACACACATCTGCCCAAACTATCCTTCTACAATGAAGGCACTTTCAGGACTTCTCGGGCAGACAAAACCCGAGGGAGTTCACTACTGGCAAAGGAAGCCCTACAGGTTGCAGGTCAGGCAGGAGGAAAGTGATCCCAGATGGAAGGCGAGGAACACGAAAAGGAAGGAAGACCAAAGAGCAGTGAGGAATGCACGGACTAAATCCCAATGAATGTGAGTGGACAGGACAAAATATTTCATGGTGTTCTTTAAGCCATACAGAATGAAAACACACAGCGATGAGAGAAAATAAGGTCGGAGGGGTAAATGTTTTTAGAGTGTTCCAAAGGCCTGGTATTACCCAACGGGAAATGAAAGTTTTGGTAAACCTCAAGTACAAATAGCGTAAGTTTTAGAATAGAGTGTGTGACTTTCCTAGTAGAGGGAAACAGAGGTAGGAAAGCAGTGACAAAAGTGTAAGTGAGGAAGGAGGCTGGGAGGGGTCAGGGACATTCAGAGGCCTCTGGGATCCAGCAACATCCCATTTATTGACCCAGGATAGTTAACACAAGTGTTTGCCTTATTTGTTAAACTCTGCATACATGCTTTAAAAATTCGGGGGTGTGTGTGTGTGCGCCATATTTTACAATTGAAAATGATGGAAAAAACATCAACAATCACATACTTATCCCTCTCAACTATACTCCATGTCCAGACTTTTCTATTTCAGCTCAGTGTTCAGCAAATCAAAAACCCCTTAAATGAGTTCTCCAGAGACCATCTCATCCAGCCTTCAGTCTACAGCCAAGTAAATGCTTACTATACCCAGTTTGCAGATGATGCAACTAAAGTCTAACGAACTTGATTGATTTATCCAAGGCCATAGTGATTTCATCCAGAGAGTTAGTTGAGAATTACTTTTACTTCTATTTCTCAAAAAAACAAAACAAAACAAAAAAGCAAATTCTATTTTTAACTCACCTCCCCCCCGGTACACCCACTCCATATGTTACAAATTCATAGGAAAGATTTCCTGGTGTTGTATCTCTTGCACTGAGATAGGCCCAGAACTGAGTCTGCATACCCAGGACTCTGTTCTGCATATTTCAGAAAGACAAGCTAGTGGCCAGAAAAGTGTGAGCGCCTGTAATTAACAGGGCTTTTGCAAGTCTCTCCCTTAATATTGATGCAATTATACAATTTGGATGGTGCAAGAGCAGGGATTAAGAAAACAGGACACATAATCAAGCCTGGACTTGAGGGTGGCTTCCCAATGAGATGCTCACCAAAAACAATGCTGCTAAAACCACAAGTCATGCATCAGGCTTTGGGAAACAGCACCACGTCACGGGGAGCAACCATCGCCCCAGACCAAGGAACTCGAGAGGAAACATCGCCCAGCCTAGGGGGCTGGGCAGGGACAGTGAAGAAGGAGAGGCACGGACGGCAGCAGAGGCTTAAGAAGAAAATCTGCACAGTTTTTAAGAAACCAGCTTCATCTTGGGCGCCTGGGTGGCTCAGTTGGTTAAGCGACTGCCTTTGGCTCAGGTCATGATCCCGGAGTCCCGGGATCGAGTCCCTCATCGGGCTCCCTGCTCGGCGGGGAGTCTGCTTCTCCCTCTAATCCTACCCCCTCTTGCGCTCTCTCTCTCACTCTCTCTCTCTCAAATAAATAAATAAAATCTTAAAAAAAAAAAAGAAACCAGCTTCATCTTAATACAAATAAATGTTTAAAGAACAACTTTGTTTACTGCTAATTCTCTCTATAATCGTCTAACAGGTTAAAACAACTGCCATGAAGCACCAGATTTTCAACACTGGTCACGAAAACACAGGAACTTCATGTTTGCCTCCGAGCAAAGTCCACTCTTCTGGGATCCCTCACAAACACCATCACTGGAAGGAACCCTCTTAAATGAGAACGCTCTCTTCGTGGATGTCGGCAAGCTAGTGGTGAAGTTAAAAGTTACATAGTCATGTCCCAGCCAACATGTCGGGAACCATGGGTTTCAAAAGGTGTGGCCATTTTCTCTCGAATGGGTCAGGTCAAGGAGAGCTTTAGTGGGTTCGTTTTAGGATATATCCTAAGAACCATTGTTGTGACCACAGAATGGAGCCTCTGAAAGCCCCTTATTTCTCAAACCACCTTTCAGGGAAAAACCCAGAAGAGGCAAAGGGGAGATGTTCAAATGAAAAGTGGGAGAAACAGAGAAGAGAGAGGATAAGATAGGAGATAGGCTGTGATAGAAAATCAATGTCTGGGGCGCCTGGGTGGCTCAGTTGGTTAAGCGACTGCCTTCGGCTCAGGTCATGATCCTGGAGTCCCGGGATCGAGTCCCGCATCGGACTCCCTGCTCGGCAGGGAGTCTGCTTCTCCCTCTGATCCTCTCCCTCTCATGCTCTCTGTCTCCCATTCTCTCTCTCAGATAAATAAATAAAAAATCTTAAAAAAAAAAAAAAAAAAAGAAAATCAATGTCTTTAGTACATGCGGTGGGAAGGCCAAGGTGAATAGAGGGAATGTGTGTGTCTACACCCCCAATCGGATCCTGCTACAACTGCCTCTCAATTTAAATACTCGGTCAAGTCTCTTAAAATTCATGCCTGTGGCAAAGAGGGGCCATGATAAAGGATTCCCTGCCTTTCAACTCTGATTTCCTTGTCATTTAGCATCCAGACCAGTTTGAAAGTTTGAAGAGAATCTGTCCACACACACACACACACACACACAAATTATTTAGGAGACTAACATCTCGGTAGTAATCCCTGCTTGGATTGAGAGCAGTGACAACTGTAATTCCAAATACTCAGTGCAAAACTGTACCAACCCTTCTCTTCTTTTGTTTTCAAAGTCCTCTCTTGGGCGCCTGGGTGGCTCAGTTGGTTAAGCGACTGCCTTCGGCTCAGGTCATGATCCTGGAGTCCCGGGATCGAGTCCCGCATCGGGCTCCCTGCTCAGCAGGGAGTCTGCTTCTCCCTCTGACCCTCCTCCCTCTCATGCTCTCTGTCTCTCATTCTCTCTCTCGCAAATAAATAAAATCTTAAAAAAAATAAAAAATAAAAAATAAAAAAAGCCCTCTCTCTGCAGGCAAAAAGGAAATGATCCCCTACATTCTCTGGTCTCCTCAGGTCAATCCCATTTCACAGATGGGAAAACTCAGACAGGCCTACAGATCCATAGGGGAGGCAAGATTCCAAGGCTCCTATTTCTAAATTACCAGCCCACAGACAACCATCTTGACCAAAACACTGGTATCTCCCTAGACACCCTTGACATCCATCCTCCGTACCTGCCCCCAGCCCAACACTATACCATACAGGGTGTATTTCTTGGCTCTTTTTCATCCTATGACTCCAGAGCAGTAATGGAGAATAATGGAGTCCAATTAAGCAGGTACATCAACGTCAGCAACATGTCACTCTTACTCAGTCCCAGCTAATTAAGAATCTCTGCCACTTGGTAGGGAGCACTCTTATCACTATAGGGCACCAGATCCACCCTGCCAAGGAAAACAGAAAAATCTAGGGCTTCAGAGTCATCAGGCAGCGCCTATGAGCTAAGCGGTCAAGCAAGTATGAATTGATGTAATGATAATCACTTCCATGCACTCGTACAGAATTTATGCTTATGAGAGGGCTCTTCCCCCGTGTCTTCTTCCTTCTCTGCTCCTCCAGACTTGGTAACCTCTCCCATGAGAGAAGAGAAAATGTGAGAGCCACCAAGGGAGAGGACCGTAGCTGATGATCAGTCCAATCCTCTTGTCTTCCAGAGTACAAAGCCCCTGAGAGGGAAGATTCTCACCCACAGACACAGCTTGGTGATGGCAGTACCAGGACCAGAATCAGACTTTTGGGGCCAGGCAATCTCCTAATACAGCTATAGCTTCCACACTGCATGCTGATCTGGGTTGGTGGTTGCTTTGTGATTTCTTTTTTAGTATATGTGCTGCTGAAGTGAACATTCATTGTGTTTTCTTGAAAAAAAAAAAATTTAAATACAAAAATATGGATAAATATAGCAAGCTGTCATGTTCCCACCATCCAGAATTAATCAAGGTTAACATTTCCTCCATTTTAACACTGAAGATAAACATCTCATCCTCCTCCCTCCCTTTCTGTCCAGAGGCAACCTCTATGTGTATACTTCTAAGCCATATTCTCATACTATACATCCATAAGTCATAGTACTTTAACACAGTCAAATTTATCAACCTTTTAACTTCTGAGTTGTTGGAATTTTTGGGGGGAGATGTCTTTTCTAAAGAATTATTTTTAACCCCTAAGGTCATAAAGATATTCCCCTGGATTATCTTCTCACAGTGTCAAAATTTTGATTTTCACATTTAGGGCTAGCTGAAATTTATCTTTATGTATGCTCTGATATAAGGATCTAATATTTTTCTATAGAAAGCAAGTTGTCTTGGCATGAGTCACTGAAGAGCTCAGGCTTTCACTCTGGTTTATAATACATGGCTACCCATGCCAGAAGTTCACAGGGATTCTTAGGTCTGTTTCTCTGCTCTCTAATCTGTTTTATTGCTCTCCTTGTTCTTTAAAACTTTTTTTTCCCAGAAGCATCAGACCCATTTATGTATCTTCCTCTTCCAAATGAATTTCAGAATTGGTTTGTGTAATCCTAAGAGAAATCCTATTGGAATATTGATCAGAATTGTCTTAAATGAGATGCTTTTATGCTAATAAATTGTCCCATCTATGAACATATCATTGTCCGTTTATTATATACTTGGATAATATTTTATGATTTTCTTCATCAAAGCCTCATCTATGTTTTATCTCATTTATTCCTAGGTACCACACAGTTTAGTTGTTATTATGAACAATATCCTTTTTCCTATAGGTTACTGTTATTATGCAGAAATGCTATTGCTTTTTGTATGTTGATACTGTACTCTGCAATTATGTTTGCCTCTTTTATTATGTATAATACTTTTGAAAATTCTTGAATTTTGAAGGTACACAATCATATAATCTTCATATAACAAGAATTTTGTCTCTTATTTTCCATCCTCATGCTTCATTTATTTTTCTTATCTTATTGCATTGGCTAGGTCCACCAGTACGACATTGAACAGCAGTGGTGATATCTAGTATCTTTACTCTTAGAATTTCTGACTCTAATTGGGACTGCTTCTAAGGTTTCCTTAGTAAGCATGATATTGGCCATAGAATGACAGTTGCCTTTTTTCATGTTCTCAGATGACATCTTCCCAACTAATAAGCTCCTGGGGCACCTGGGTGGCTTAGTCAGTTAAGCATCTGCCTTTAGCTCAGGTCATGATCTCAGGGTCTTGGGATTGAGCCCCATGTCAGGCTCCCCGCTCAGCAGGGAGTCTGCTTCTCCCTCTGCCCCCCGACCCCTGCTCATGTGCGCGCTCTCTCTCTCTCAAATAAATAAATAGAATCTTAAAAAAAAAAAAATTCAACTACTAAGCTCCTTTGGAGCAAGGCCAAAATCTAAATCTCACGCATCTTTCCATCCATTATAGCACATTGCCTGTCACACAGTAAATGCACAATAAATGTTTGCTTATTGCTTATATGTTTCTAAACTCCACTACTCGGTGTTTCTTTTGACACTTCCTGCTTCTCTGACCCCAGCAAATGTGGTAGGTACTGCAGCAACATTTGGCTAGATGGTTCTAAGATGAGTGCTCTTCAAGTATGCATGCATGTGTGTGTGTGCACGCGTGTGTGTACATACTTAACCTTACAGAGAAGAAGGCTCATGTAGTGAGGCTCTAAGAGTTCATGAAGAAAACAAAGGATGCTGGGTTTTATTATTTTTTTTTTTTAAGATTGTATTTATTTGACAGAGAGAGACACAGCGAGAGAGGGGACACAAGCAGGGGGAGAGGGAGAAGGAGAAGTAGGCTTCCCGCTGAGCAGGGAGCCAGACGCGGGTCTCGATCCCAGGATCCCGGGACCACGACATGAGCCGACAGCAGACGCCCAACGACTGAGCCACCCAGGCGCCCAAGGATGCTGAAGTGAATTCTGTCAGGGATTTGGGATTTGATTACCCTCTGAAAACTATCCTCTCCCTCCTTGTTCATCCCATGTTAATGAGGATTTTTTGGAGATTAACTGGCCCCTGAATGGCTCACTGACTTTTCCGGAAACAAAAGGACTGATTCCTTTGTGCAGAGCCGCAACTCCAGGGACAGGAGGGGGCTGCTCATACATTTCAGTTGGAGTGATGCCACACAGCTTCTGGCTTCTCAGCAAGAATGCAATTCCTGGGGATGTGGCCAGCATAGCCCCCCATAGCTGCACCCGCAAATTCACCAGGAACTGCATTCAGTCCTGACGAGAAAACGCTGCTGGTGAGGAAGGGAGAAACAGAACTGCAGGCCATCCTTCCTTCTTATGCTCCAGCTCCTCCTCCCTTTGCCACTGTTGGAGCCATCAGCGGCATTCCTGAGTCATTTTCCCAACCCTTAAGCTCACATGCCTGAGGTTCATGGAGGAATGTAAATGTCAGGGGATGAGAGGCTTGTGGCCCCACCCCAGGCCTCCTCAGCCTCGTCTGAGCAAACTGCTGGGAAGACGGAAAACTGGGTGCTCAATCTCTAGTGTAAAATCAGAACGACCGAAGGCAGGGACCCCCTCCTCAGCAGCAAGAAGTGCAAAGGCCGGAGCAGGCATGGGCAATGGAGAGAAGCTTGTGCTCCTCGTGAAGCAGGGGCCCTGAGTTCAAGTCTCAGCTCCGCCACTTCCTTGCAATATCATCTCTAAGTACCTCATCTGCAAAATAGGGACAGACACAACGGCCTCAAGTACCGTCACAGCAGGGACCACGGATGAGGGACAGTCCGCTTAGTCTCTGAAATGCCCAAAGCCCCTGAAGGAAGTTTGCATGAAGGCTAGAGACTGAAAATCCCTGAATGGATGGCATGAAGGACCAGGGCAAGCCGAGAAGAATGGGGATAAGCCGTGAGCTGGGCTCTGCCAGGGAGACCCACAGAGGCTTCCCTTAGAGTGTCATTACAATGGCTTTATGACTTAGCAGCCTCTCAGGGTACAACCAGCAAAAATGAGAGAGGCTGAACAGGACGGCTGAACTGGACCCCTCTGGGCCCATCTTCACCGCCTCCTCTCCCGCAGCCCCCACATCCATGCAGGGCCTGAATCTTCTGAGTCTGTCTCCACTATGAATGGCAAAGGCAAGTCCAGCCACCCTGTGCTATTCCTACGGCCGAGGCCCCGGTCAGCATTTTCTGCCGGAATGATTCTTATTCCCCTCGCATCACTCCCAGCCCCAAATGAAGCCCCAGAGTGCTACCCAGCCGCATCCTGCCTGACCAGATGGTGCACCTCACTCCTCTGCTCAAAACCTCAGTGGCTCCAACCTGTCACCGTGTCCAGACTTCTCAGAAAGGCATCTGTCCCGAGCTGGGTTCAGCTCCCAGCCTGTCTCCCGCCGGCCTCGCTTACCAGCCACGGACCACCTGCATTTACCCAAGAACACCATGCGCCTCTCGCCCCCGGACTTGGGTGCTCCTTTCTGTGTCACGAACCGTATTTTATTCTTCTAGTTATGGCCCACAGTGCCTTTAACACAGGAAGTCTTCAGAATGCAAAACTGAGGCCAAACAACAAGGATGGCCCTTGAAAACAAACACTGTTTGCAGACTGAAAGAAGCCAGACACAGAAGGCCACAGACTGATGATTCCAGGCATCTGAAATATCCATAATAGGCAAACCCTGGGGGAGAGGAAACAGGGACTGGGGGAGGAGGGAGTGACCGTTCAATGGGTGCAGGGTCTTCTTTGTGGGCAATGAAAATGTTCTGGAACTAGAGAGCGGTGACGTTGTGTGACATTCGTGATGTACTTAATGACACTGAATTGTATACTTTAAAATGGGTGAGTGTTGTGTTCTGGGTATTTTATCAACACACACACACACACACACACACACACCGAGACTGAGAAGATATAAATAATTATTCCAGGGGTGCACAGCTAGTAAGTGATTGTAAGAGTTGATTTTAAGAGCCTGGTTTTTCACTGCAATTTTAAGAGTCAACAGAGAGCTATCCCTCTACGTCTCTACCCAAGTCTGGTGCATTCCACCTGATGCCTCCTGAGGGATCCAGGCCTTGGTAGCCCTTGTTTCCAGAAATATCCATGGTATACAGCCTGGGCACAAAGGCATCTGTGCCCTGTGTTGATTTCTGGTGACTTCTTACATGCTGGTCTTTGTCCCCGCGGCTGGACTGCGCACTCTCTGAGGACAGGACCTGTTGTCCGAGCCTTCCCAGGGGGCTTACTGACATCACTGGTGTGGTGGACGCCGAAAAGCATGCTGGATGCCATTTATAGTTTTCACAGTTTTAACTTGTATTTTGGCTGAAAAGTTCCCACGTTCTTTTGCTCAGTAAAACATAACAGAGTCTCCTTTTGGCATTGATTCAATCTCAGGAAATGCCTTTTTGTCACAGAAGTACTAAGCCAATAGCTACCTATTGTTTTCTCACTGATGGGGAAAAAAGTTAACACCACTGTACCCACTTACTTGTAAGAGAAAGTTTCATTTCTCTACTTCAAACACTGTGTGAATATTATAGGTTGCATTTTAATAGAGCAAACCAATAAATAAAAACATGTGACATGATGGCCTAGAGTTTAAACATGTCAACTTAAAAACAAGTTTTATTACTTAACTTGAATTTTTTTTTTCTCTTTTTAGTCTATTTAGGAACTAGCAAGGGAAACCCAGGCTAAAAGTCAAGGTTAACCTTGGGTCCACCACTTAATGACCTTGGGCAAATCCCTTGAACCCTAGGGGTAGTTTTCCTATCCACAAAATGGGGATAAAAAGTGCCTTCCTACGAGCACTTGGTGGAAGAGACCACCAAGACCAAATGGGAAGAGCTCGGTAAAGGACAGAGCCCTGAATGTAAGGGACACCTGGAATAGCAGGCTTCGGAGTCCAGAGGGGAAGGAGGGAAGTGAATGCACCTTCCTCTGCACAGCTGATCAGCTGGTCTAACAGGTGCATATTATATGTGTGCAGACTCAGACATCTTATGTAACTATATTACGTTATCAAAACCAGGACCGACAGCACAATACAATGAACTAGACTACAGATCTTAATCAGAGGTCATCAACTTTTGCATACACTCTCATTTTTAAGCTTACAAATGACTATAATGGTGCAGAGGGTAGAAAAAGCACTGGTATAAAATTATTTACAACTCTGTAATGAAATCAATACAACATGATTTTGATAGGCAGTTCCTGAGCAGGCAAATGTTGCCTTATTACAATGTTTCTTTGTGATTGTGTCCACTGTGATGGGATGACATTTACAGCATCTTACTCCAGGAATTGAAGAGGCTTCAGTGATCCTTGTTCCCACAACAGTTCTATGAGCATAACAAGGGGTCCTGATCCACCATCCAATCAACCGAGGCAAAATCACTGGATTCCCTCAGCCTTTCTTTCTTTCTTTCTTTTTTTTTTTTTTTAAGATTTTTTTATTTATTTATTTGACAGAGAGAGACACAGCGAGAGAGGGAACACAAGCAGGGGGAGTGGGAGAAGGAGAAGCAGGCTTCCCGCCGAGCAAGGAGCCCGATGTGGGGCTCGATCCCAGGACCCTGGGATCATGACCTGAGCCGAAGGCAGACGCTTACCGACTGAACCACCCAGGCGCCCCTCCCTCAGCCTTTCTTAAGATTTTATTTTTAAGTAATCCCTACACCCAAAGTGGGGCTTGAACTCACACACTCGAGATCAAGAGTCCCATGCTCCACCCACTGAGCCAGCCAGGCGCCCCTGGATTCCCTCTGCCTTAAGAGCATCTCCAGGTGGAATTTGGTGTGGGCCTTGAAATGCTCCAGGTCCACTGAGCAATGCCGCCATCTGGTGGTCACACAAAGAACTAAGAAAATCAGTGATCATGGGTAGTAGTTCTGTTTCTGGGCCTTGAGTTATTCAATCACCTTTACATCTACTCCAGGAGGCTCTACTGAAGGTACATTTGTACTGAATATTCTAATAAAGAATGTTTTGTACTAAGACTCTTGTGTGGTTGATTAAATATGGCCACAAATTCTTTGAAGCCCGTCCCATGAAGAGGTGGAGATTATTTCCCTCTCTCTCTAATCTGGGCTGAGTCAGTGACTGGCTTTGGAACAGAATGCACAGGAAATGATGCTGCATAATTTCCAAGCCTTCACGTCAAGAGGTCTCAGAGTTTCCCTCTTCACCCTCTCAGAACACTGCTGCCTTTCAAACAAGCCCAGGCTAGCCTCCTTGAGGATGGGACTCCACCTGGAAGGAGGAAGAAAGGCCCAGCTGTGTCAGCCATTTCTTCTGAGGCCCTAGACCAGTGAGTGAGGCCATCCAGGACCAGGCAGCCAAAGCTGAACCACTGCCAAAGACAGCGAGGAGTGAGCCCAGGGAAGTCTAGCTAAAGCCAACCCAAAGACTAGTTCACAGAATCACAAGTTCTTGTAAGCCACTAAATTTTGGGTGGCTTGTAACACAGCAGTAAATAACCAACACACACTCTCAAATTTATGACTTTAGAAATCTGTATTACAGGGGCCCCTGGCTGGCTCAGTCGGTGGAGCGTGCAACTCTTGATCTCAGGGGGTTGTGAGTTCAAGCCCCGCGCTGGGTGTAGAGGTTACCTAAAAATAAAGTATTTTTAAAAATTAAAAAAAAAAAATCTGCATTCTGGCCAATACACATCAGGTTTATTCTTACTATTTTAAATTGGGGGTGGGGGCAGCATACATCCATATTTCCACATGGTGAATCTTGACTGTTACGCAAATTTTGACTGTTGCATACTCTGATTTTCTCATGCATTTTTAGACCCTGCCACTCCTCATCTTTCATCCATTCATCAAACATTAACTGATCATGTCATAAGTCATAGCTCCTGGGGAGATTCTAAGGACTTGGGACTGAATTAGATATGATGTCTACTTTTAAGAGGTCACATTGGAGAAGACACATGTGCAAACACATCATAGCAAAGAGTAGTATGTCTTAGGTTAGAACGGAGGAGTGACTACCTGTGGGTTGGGGCAAGGGGTTGTGGGAGGGGGGCGGGTAGAGCCCTGGAAGAGGGTGAGCAGTTATTGCCAAAGACACCACCAGCCACGGAGAAGAAGGGGCAGAGGTACCCCTGCATTTCCCCTCCTCCCCCTGCAGTCTCCCACAGTGCCTTGCATTGGTCAGACCTAATGGGAGCCTAGGAGATGCAGCTTGCTGGCATTAGCACCCTGGGAACACAGCCGGAAAAGGGTGACAGCAAACAGGATTAGCATCTGCCACGGGGTGTTGTGGGCTGTTTCATGCCCTACACACTTCTCTGCCACAGCCTCCCTCCCCCTCCTCCACCCCAAGAGCAGTATCAGGGTCCCACAGGGGCCCTTCTCAAAGGAGAATCCCAACAAACTTTTTTTTTTTTAAAGTAGGCTTCACACCCAGTGCGGGGCTTGAACTCACGACCCTGAAATCAAGAGTCACACGCTCTACCGACTGAGCCAGCCAGGTGCCCCCAACAAACACCTGAATAGGAGCATTAAGTTATGTGGGATAGAGGACAGAGCACTAGCCTGTGAGTCTAGATCTCAGCCAGGGGAACGGCCGGCCCCGGCCCCAAACAATGAGGGGCATGGCTAATGGGGTTAATGGCTCCTCCAGTCTCACATTTCGACGAGCCAGGAAGAGGACCCGGAGCACCTCTTAAGCCCATGCAACCTGTGAGATCTGGGGGACGCCGTGGCTTGGTGATGGACAGGGGCTACCAGGGCTCCAAGTGCAAATCCCAGCTCGGTTCTTGCTACGCATCACTTGCAGGAAGTTGTTCTCTCTCGTAGCCTTTGTCTCCTTGTCAGTAAAATGGGGCAATCATTCCTAGTTTGCGGGGTCGTCCTGAGGATGAAGAGAGCCCCTTGAGCACCTGTGGGATGATCTATGGAGGGGCTTTCAGAGAGGCGTTCCTGGACCAGGAGCATCGACATCACCTGAAAACTTGATAGAGCAAACTGAAACTTCTGGGGCTTCACCCCAGACTTACTAAGTCAGAAACGCTAGGAGCAATCTGTGTTTGAACGAGCTGTCTAGGGGTTCTGATGCCCTGCTAAACTTTGAGAAACAGTCATCGAGCTGGAACAGAACGGACCCTCAAGAAACAGGAGCTATTATTGCTATTTTTACAGCTTTGATGAGTTCGAAAAAGGAACTTTTTCCCCTATCACCAACTACTCATTTGGAACGAGCCAGAGGTATCTGAGGCTACCCAAGGCTTTGAGTTCCAACACCAACTGTCAGTGGTTTGGGATTCACCCAGCCACTCCAGACGGCTGAGACTGGCCCCCTGCCCAGATAGCCTCAGAGCCAGCCGCTTCCCCCCAGGTATGACACGCCTGCCCAGGCCTGTACCTGCTCCCACCTGCTCAACATAACACACTCTTCCACATCCCAGAGGGCTCTGGGAATATCTCAAATGGGGTGAGGAGGCAAAAGAACAGAGAAGCTTTCTAAGTGAGGGAGAAGGTACAAATGAAAGGATGAAATAAATATTTAGCCCTAAAAAGGTAGAAGTGAAAATCTCAGAAAAATCTCTGTCCAGAAATTTGGGGGGTAAGAAGAGTGAGAGAAGAAGAAGACCAGGCGAGGGAGCCCAAGAGATTCTTGATGCCCCACAAACGTGCAACAGGGTGTATCATGGCCTCAGGGAAGAGGGAAGAAGCCAGAAGGACATATAAGGAGTCGGAGTAAAGAACATCCCTCCCCTCGTTGCCCCTTTGCTGCTCTTCCTGTGTTAGGAGGGTCTTATCTTCCACGGGAAGCATGGTGATAATGTGTCCTGTAACAGGAGTGACAGGGATCCCACCCGCTGGAAGTGGCTCTTGTGGGTGCTCTGGTGGGGGTATTCTGCCAAACTGGGTGGGAGACACGGTCAGAAAAACATGACTATTTTGAGATGTCCCGCAGTCCCCACGGGGGCTTGCCCAGAGGAACAAGGATGAGAAGGCAGAGGGTCTGTATTCAAGCAGCTGCTGATAACACCGACCCACAGAGCCACAGGATGAGAGAGGGGGTGTGAAGGAGGTACAATCAGTGAGGGAGCCTGGGAGCTCTCGAGAGGCAGAGAGGACTTCTGGCCCTGGGCTCCTGCTGGTGCTGGGTGAAGGGGAGGAGGCCCGGCCACCCTGCCATCCATCCACTGCTTCTCTGCTCCACACTCCGGCCACTGCCTTTCACCACAGGACAAGCAAAGGACTGGGATGGACTCACTGCCTTTGCCAGAAATACAGCTGAGCCCCCACACCCATGGATTCCTTTGTCTTCTTGGCACAGGTGAATGGACCTTGAGATTTCTTCCCCAATGGCTACAAGTACATCTCAACAACTCTGATAGCAAATAAAGCACTGGCTCTTTAATTCTAAGGCTTGGCTCAAACTCCAGCAAGCATCATCACCCGGAGAGGGAGGCCTCCCGTGTTAAGGACAGCACCGCTAGCATCCACCCCCCCAGAGTTTCCGATTCAAGAAGTCTGGAGGAGTTAGGTCAAGAATTTGCATTCTCTCGAGTTCCCAGGTGACCCTGTTGTTGCTGGTCTGCAACCACACATGTTCTAAGGTAATAACTTTCCTCCCAGCCCTTTTACTTTATATAGCAAGTCACCCTTCTCATCACATTGGTAAGCCATTCCCGCCATCCCAATAATAAGCATCAGCAAAGTGTGTAAGCCTCCCAGTCACAGCCCCCTCCAAATTCTGAGGGTCTAGAATGCCATCCTCAGAGGCCCCAAGTAAGGCGCATCAGGACCACGGGAACCAAGGGCGTCCTGCAGGCCTACTGTGTGCCTGGCACTGTTCTAAGGGACTGACAGGTACTACTTCATTTAATCCCCCTCATACTTCTACTTGCATTTCCTTTTTATGGGGAGGTATCTGAGGCTCTGCGAGGTGAAATCACCTGCCCAAAGTCACACAGTAGGCAGGTGAAAGAGCTAGGGTGCAAACCCATGAAATTCTGCTCCTGTGTCTTAATCATTCTGCTCTGTTTCCTCCTAATTGAAAGGGCTTTGGAGCTCCTGCCAGGGATCACGCTGACAAATCTGTCTGGTGAAGAGAAACTGGTTTCCTCCAATAAGGAAAACCCAATGAAAATAAAACAAAGGGACAATGCAGGCACTGAATGTGAGTGAGTGAGTGAGTGAGTGAGTGAGTGAGTGAGTGTGTGTGTGTGTGTGTGTGTGATCTACAGGTCAGCAGGCTGGGGGAAGGTGGGAAGACAAGCTCTGGAGTAAAGCTGACCCAGTTAATTCATGAATACAAGCCACTTCACATCTCCGAGCCTTGGTTTAATAACCTATAAAATCTGTCTTTTTTCCCCATTGGAGGTGGAGAGAATTAAGTGAGATGACATATGTGAAGACTTCTACTTACAAGCCTTCTAAAAAACGTTTTTGCTAAAATACACACAACATAAAACTTACCATTTTACCATAAACCTTTCAGAAATGCTTTTTACGGTCGAGTTTGTCTCAGCTCCCCAAACAAGGTGGCAATGGAACCACGCGGCTGTCGGAACCCTCACAGGCCACGGCTGCTCTGAGAGAGATGGCTTGCATCATCACAAGGAAGTGTCCAGCGCCTGGTGTGACCAGCAGCCCAAGGCCTGTGCCCTGCTCCCCTGTCTTTCCAGGATCCAAGCTCACCAGAAAGCAGATCTTCCACAGGGGGAGCTGAAGTGAAGAATGTGCCTGAAGAAGGTGGAAATGAATCTTTCCGTGTCTCCAGCATCAGCCCTGTACTAAGAACCAGAAGAGCCTCTGCTTCCTGCTTTGGGGGTTTTAAAACATTAACAGAGCCTCCCAGCTTCTACCCAGGTGCTTTTAAAGATTTTATTTATTTGAGAGAGAGAATGAGGTAGAGAGAGCATGAGAGGGGGGAGGGTCAGAGGGAGAAGCAGACTCCCTGCTGAGCAGGGAGCCCGATGCGGGACTCGATCCCGGGACTCCAGGATTATGACCTGAGCCGACGGCAGTCGCTTAACCAACTGAGCCACCCAGGCGCCCCTACCCAGGTGCTTTTAAAATCGAACATGCTAGGAGTTACTAATATACAGTTACTAGCCCAGCTACGCCTGAACAGTTGAGCAGTCCTACTCGATCTTCCGTGTAAAGTTCAGTTTCTTTTTTCTTTTAATACATCTATCAAAAAAGAAAGAAATTGTGTTGTGAGAAATTAGAACTTCTGTCTAAGGAAGTCTGTGGGTAAAGAAAAAAATGAGAAAAAACCATTGTAGGTGAATTAAAAAAAAAAAAAAAAAAAAAAACGTTTATCTGGTCTTCTTGCCTTTAATACCTCCAGCGAAAGTGCAGGTGAGCATACTGCAAGGGAACTGGCCCAAGCCCCACCCTCCAGACCAAGGTCCAGGGGTCCATGTTGCTAAGGTTCCAGAGACTTCTGTGGTTCAAACAGCAACACTGTCCACATTCTCTGTTTTCTTGTCTTTGGACATGCCTGGAGCTCTGCAGAGGAGGGACTGAGGAAGGGCCTCCAGGCTGAAAGCTAAGGAAGGAATGCCGCAGGAAGCTAATGGAAGGCGAAGGTCTTCCCTCTCCCCAGCCCCTGACCCAGGACAGGGTGGCACAGAAGGCAAGGATAAAGAATGTGCTGATGCAGATAGGCGATGCTAGAGAAGCAAGATAAGCTGAAATAAGTGTTGGGGAGCTGCTGAAGGATGCACAGTCCAAGCAGTAATGAGGGCTGCCATCTTGGATGGTCAGGAAGTTAAGGAAAGCCCAACTGAATACCACAGGATCACAGGAAAAGACAAATGCAGACAGTAAGGTAGAGAAGGACCTGACCCCCCAGATAATGACAGCCATGTTGTCCTGGACAGAAGCTCTAGCACTGGGGGATTGCCAAGGATGTTTCTCCCAGGCTGGATCTAGCTGGCTTCTGCATCCTTTCTCTGAACTCACGAGAGCTAACATGGATGTGCTGTGCATCCGCTGAACCCTGCCCCTGGAGCAAATATGTTTCCATGTTTTCACACAGATAATGTTGTATCTGTTGCTGTCCTCCTGAGTAAGGAGATGAATAGAGGTAAGAAAAAGCCAAGTCACCTTAGCCCAGGAAGGGGTCCCCAGTCCATTCCCAGTGGAGGTCCAGGTGGCCACAAATTGCCCCCCACCCCTGACACAAACTCCCCACCAAGCCCAAGCCTTGGAGAGCACAGGAGGGAAGGTGGGCTCCATCTCTCTGGCAGATCCTTAACCTGGCTCTGCAGAAAGACAGCTCCCCACACTGGGCTCCCACTAGCTGCCATGGCCTCCCTCTCCAGCTGGACCTTGGCCAGCCTTCTCTTCCCAGATCCCACCATCCCCCATGAAACACTCACATTCACCTAGCACTAACTCAGGGGCCCAGATCTGCCCAGCCCATACAGGTTTGGCTCATTTGAAAACACCCAATTTCAGAAAAAAAAAAAAAAAAATTAGTTTTCTCTCTAACACCCAAGCCTGGCAATCTACATTACATGATTCCATCAGAAACAAAAGCATCCTAACTTTCCAAGGTCAACATTACTCCACCTTGACCCAGAGCCAAGGCCATCAAACACATAGCTAAGCAACAGACTTTTACCAAATCCTAAAGCACTTTCTTTCCAAAACTCTGGGGCCAGCGGCTGGCCCTGGGGCCTCCAACCAGACTTCCTTCCTTGGCTCAGCTTTGATCATGAACCTGTCTCAGCTCAGCAGTTGGCCAGAAATGCCAAGGTGCCTTAGCACCCAAGTTCCCAGACAAGTCTGCATTGCTGAGGATCAGGGGAGGCTGGAGCAGGTCGGGGCCCTGAGGCAGGAGCAAGAGGGAGACCGCACAACTGGCGCTGAGAACACCCAGATCTGGAGGGCACTGGGTGAGGTTTTCTCATTGCTGTGTGGGGAGTATTTGCAAAGCCTCATGCACCAGTAGCCAAGGGGCTTGACCTACATGATCTCAATTCAGTGATCGGAGCAGGGAGCCCGACGCTGGGATCGTGACCTGAGCCAAAGGCAGACGCTTAACCACTGAGCCACCCAGGCACCCCTCAGTTCAGTGACCTTCATTCATCTTCCCAACAATCCTGCTGGTGGGGATTATTTTACATCTTACAGATCAAAGTCCTGCAGATCAAAGTTGCCCAAAGCCACATGCCCAGGAAGTCGCCCAGCCTGGATTCAAACTGATACTGATGCTCTTTCAGGCTCTACTCTGCTCCCCTCCAGATCAGTCCTCAAATCAAGTTCTATCTGGAAGGCTCTTGAAATTTCTTCCCTACTTTCTTTCCCCCTTAAGCCTATACATAAGCACTTGTCTCTCATGTAAAATTCTCTGAGATGTCAAGATACCAGGCAGCTTGACAAAACAATCCTATTCCGAGAGAAGACTATGGGTGAGTGTAGCATCACGAGGATGGAGATTCTGTTTTGTTCCCTGCTGGATGCCCAGGTCTGGGACAGCACCTGCTACACGCTGACACAGAGCAGGTACCCAATAAGTGTGTGTTGAACAAACACCCTTCCAGATGGCAGAGTCTCCCAAAGTTTTCATGGTTTCTTAGTCAAACCCCTTCCCTAAAGACAAGGCAAGGTCCTTTCAGTTATGTATCAGCTCCCCGAAGGATTCTGAGCAGTTGTGGAATATTTCAAATGCTTCTTACTAATTCTGTAGCACAATGGGCCCTTCCCATTCAGGGCTGCTGGTCTGGGTTCCCAGCAGTCTCCTGTGTCCCGCTGAGGAATGACAGGTCCATCGGACTCCCCGCCGTGACTCACAAAACTCCTCGACCAGACTCCCTTTAAGGGATGCCATGTCAGAAGATCCTGCAACACCACTTATTTCCTTTAGGAGAAGAACAGAGCGATTGCAGTGGCCCTGCTAAAACTGGGCAAGCTCCCCGGGGCCCCCACATTACTTCTGCTGACCTGAAGGAAAAGCACAACTAAAAACCCAGGCCTTCTATCAGCTTGGGAGTAGCCCCCAGACAGGAATAAGCCAAGGTCCCTGGCTCAAGAAGCTTACAACTAATTTGAAAACCAAGATAATTTTAAAATTGGCTTTAAAGTGTTTTAATAATTTTAAAAAATATATTTAAACATAATTTTAAATAATTTACGTTTTTAATAAAATAATTTTAGTTCTCTTTATTGTGAAATTAAAAATGTACAATAAAGCACAGAAAGGGCACTAATCTTGTTGATATACATATATACCCATCTAACCATATATAGGTCAAGATATATGGACTATTTCCAGCACCGGCATGTACCTCCCTCCCTGATCTACACCCCACAACAAAGTAGTCACTTTCCTAACTTCCAATATCAAGTATAATTTTGCCTGATTTTGAACTTCATGTCACTGGAATTGTATTGCACATGCTATTTTATGTCTGGCTTCTTTCATGCAACGTATGTCTGAGATTCATTCATATGGCATATGTGCTCATTCTTTTAAATTTCTTGAGTGCTATTCCATTGTATAAATATACTACAATTTCTTTATCCATGTGCCAATTGATGGAGACAACCAAGTTGCTTCCAGTTTGGAACTGTTATGAACAAGGCTGCTACAGACATCCTTACAAGTCTTTTCGTGGATGCACATACTCAATGCTTGTGATATATAACTAGCAGTGGATTGTCATGGTCCTAGGGTAGACATATTTCTAACACTAATAGAAACTACTTGTGTCCCAAAAGGGTTGTACCATTTTACCTTTCCATGAGCTGTGGATCAGAGTTCCAACTGCATGTATTAACTTTCTTCCTTTTTAAAGCCAAATAATACTCCAGTGTATGGGCAGACTACATTGTGTATCAGTTCATCAGTTCATCAGCTGTTATGCGTTGGAGTTGTTTCCATATTTGGGTTATTAAGTAATGCTGCTATGAATATTCCTATACAAGTCCTTGTGAAGACTTATGTTTTCATTCCTCTTGGGATACACCTAGGAGGGGGACTGCTGGGTCATATGGTAATTCTATGAGTAACCTTTCGAGGAACTGCCAGACTGTTTTCCAAAATGGCTGTACATGGGGCTCCTGGGTGAGTCAGTCGGTTAAGCGGCTGCCTTCGGCTCAGGTCATGATCCCAGGGTCCTGGGTTCGAGCCCCACGTTGGGCTCCCTGCTCAGCGGGGAGTCTGCTTCTCCCTCTCCTTCCCGCTCTGCCTACTTGTGCTCTCTATCTCTCTGTCAAGTAAATAAATAAAATCTTTAAAAAATAATAATAATAGGGGCGCCTGGGTGGCTCAGTTGGTTGGGCGACTGCCTTCGGCTCAGGTCATGATCCCGGAGTCCCGGGATCGAGTCCCGCATCGGGCTCCCTGCTCGGCAGGGAGTCTGCTTCTCCCTCTGACCCTCCTCCCTCTCATGCTCTCTGTCTCTCATTCTCTCTCTCGCAAATAAATTAAAATCTTAAATAATAATAATAATAAATAAATAAATGGCGGTACCATTTTACAACCTCACCTGCAATGAATGATGGCTCTAATTTCTCCGCATCCTTGCCAACACTCAGTATTGTCAGTCTGTTTAAATTTTACTCATTCTGGCGGGTGTGTAGTAGTACTTCCTATATGGCTGTAATTTGCCTTTTCCTAATGAGTAATAATATTATGCCCCTTTTCCTATCCTACACTCTCCACCTCCATACCCTCTGATGCCCCACACATAGATGTTGATACCCCATCCACCCCACTGAGAATCACTAGACAAGAACATCCGCTTGGCTTTAATTCCTACAGGCGCTATTACAAAAGGGGGTTTGTTTCATTAATCAATAATCAAATTATGTTAAAATATTAAACAGGTTTTTTTCAAAACCTCCCTTTGGAAACCCATCCAAAGAAATGTTCCAGCACTGCTTCTGTCCCCAGGAACAACAGTAGTTGTTAGAAACTGGAAAGAGGCAAGGAGGTGGAGTGGGAGTAATCTGGGAAGGCTTCCTGTGGAGGTGAGCTCACCTACGACTTGAAGAACAGGTTAAATTGATAAACAGGAATACCGTCTCTGCAAGGGGAACTTAGTGAAGGAAGGCAGAAAGACTCTGGGAATGCTGGGGCCAGGAAGGATTCTTGCTTTGGCAGGAATGCTGCAAAGTGTGTTGTAGGGCCAGATAAAGTTGAAGGGATTTATTAATGTAAGATCTATAAAGAACTTTTTGTGTCACAGGGGCAGTGAAGGTTTTGGGATGGGAACTGATGGCCTTTTTTACGGAGAAGGTGCCAAACAAAACACGCAAACAAACAAAAACCAAGGAGACAGGTGAGAGACAGGGTGTTACGATTTTGTCCACAGGGTCAGACACAAAACCCACACAGACCTAAAAGGACCATTAGCCAATGCCCAGGCCAGATAAGGAGACTGGCCCAAGAGGGATCATCCAGTTGGCTGATGGTCTTTTTTGAAAGCTTTCATTCTCTACTCAGTCCTGCCAGGCCACCCTCCCCTTGTTTTAAAGGAGGAGGCCAAACAGAAGAACAAAGAAGCAGGTCCTCATGGTTCCTACAGATCCCAGGACTGCATTCTGAAACACTTCAATGGTTTCCCCTTGCTCTAGAAAAAACACAAAGGCCTGAAACCCCCTCCTCACTGCTCTCTCCAGCCCCCCAATCCCGGCTCTGCACTCTGGCCACCTTGGCATTCCTTCAGCTCCAGGAATTTTCCCCACCTGCTCTTCCAACTGCCTGGAAATCTTCTCGCATCCCCTGGCTTACTCCTCTTCATCCTTCACATCTCATCGTCTTCAGGGAAGTCTTCTCTTACATACCACTCTTTCTGAGTTCAGATCCAATTCCTATGTTATATGTTCTCTTGGAACCCTGCTTCTTTCCTCTTGAACACTGATCTCTATTACAACTACACCACCTCACCTTGGTCTTTGCTTGATTAATGTCTGCACCAGAGAAAAAGCCACATCTATTTCTGCTCATTACCAGATCCCATTGTCTTGCACAGTGCCTGGCACATGAATGGATGAAGGAACGAATGAATGAATAGCCACAGAGAGTCTGGCAATTAGCAAGATCTGGTCCTCTGGCCCCTGGTAAACGCAATGACCCAGCAATTCTACTCCCAGGTGTATACCTGGCAGAAATCTGCACATATGTTCCTCAAAAGACATGTATAAAAATGTTCACGACAGTATTATTTATAATAGTCAGGAACTAGAACAACCTAAATATCCACAAAGAGTAAAACAGATAAGTAGACAGTCATTTAATAGAATACTATACAGCAGTGAAAATTAAGAAAGTATGATTACTCGATACAATGTGGACGAATCACGCAAACCTAACACTGAGCAAAAAAAAAAAAGTTATACATTATGTTCAAAAAAGAACATAATGTATAATAATTATATGAAATTCAAAATCAGGCGAACTAAATTGAGGTCAGTATGTTCAAAGTTATAACCACCTTTGGAGGGGGAGTAAAGACTGGAAGGGGGCAAAGAGGCTCCTAGGGTGTTGGTAATGTTCTGTTTCTTGATCCGGGTACAGATTTTTAGGGATATGTTCGCTGTATGAAAATTCATCAAATGTTCACTTACTATTTCTGTAGGTATGTCATACTTTAGCTAAAAAAAAAAAGGAAAGACAATTCCTTCATTAGATGCGCTGGACCTCAATGGGCCAAGGGGGTATTTTACGGTTTAGGAGCACAGCCTCCAAGGCTCCTGGTGCATTTCTGTGTGCCCGGCACACATGGACCACTAGCTACCACCACGTCTTTTCTTGCTCTCCCAAGAAACACAAAGCAAAAACAGGATTATTGTCGAATGACCTAATCAAAAAATGTATGAAATTTAATGCAAAAAGTAGAACAAAACACTTTGTTCTATACAGCTGTAAATGTGTTGACAAACACATAGAGCAAGTGTTTGGGAAGAGAATAAGTAAGGGAATTCAGTGCAAATTGGGTGTATTCCATGCAAACTACATTGTAGAGAAATATGCACGTGACGAGGAATGTAATTTGGGAAGATGGACTGATCTCTTTAATTGTTGTAAAAACTGCATTATGATTTTCTTGGTTTAAGTAACTTCTTCTCAAGCCCTCTGGTTGCAAAGAAGTTGTGACTTTGTAATCCTAAATATATGTTATTTGGTATTTGCTGCCAAAAGATTGAGTTTCACTCTTTCTGGGGCTGAAAGTGTGAACATTTTGTGCAAATGCATTTGTGCTCTCCGAGACAAGCCAGGTGGCCCAGGGAAGGTTCGGGCTAGCCCATTGCCCAGTTAATCAGCTGTCAGGACAAAGGGTGGGGAATAGTGTTTTTTTATAACTGTGATATTATGATTTATAATACATGTATACATGGTGTTAACCAAGTTTTCAGTGCAGAACTCCTAAACCCTTGGAATTTCCTGTAATGAGAGAGATAAGTGTCTTTTGTTATATTAATAAGTTGGCTTTATGGTGGACACCTAAAGATGAGGGCTGGTAGCTAGGAGGACCCACCATGTGATTGGAGGGTTGGGACCCAATGGCCAATGATTTAATCAATTGTGCCTATGTAATGAAGCCTCCAGAAAAATCTAAAAAGACAGAGTTTAAAGGCTTCTAGGTTGGTGAACACGTGGAGATTCAGGGAGAGTGGTGCACTGGAAGAGGGTATGGGAGCTCCTCACCCCTTCCCTATACCTTGCTCTATGTCTCTTCCATCTGGTTGTTCCTGAGTTACAACCTTTTATAATAAACCAGTAAGCTAGAAAGTAAAATGTTTTTGGAGTTCTGTGAGCCACTCTAGCAAATTAATTGAACCCAAGGAGCAGGCCACTGGAACCTCTGATCTATAGTGGGTCGGTCAGAGGTACGGATAGGAGCACTTGGGTGGCACCATCAGTTGAGCATCCAACTCTTGATTTTGGCTCAGGTCATGATCTCAGGGTTATAGGATCGGGCTCCACATCGAGCTTTGCACTCAGTGTGGAGTCTGCTTGAGATTCTCTCTCTCCCTCTGCTCCTCCCCCTGCTCATGCTCTCTCTCTCTCAAATAGACAAAATCTGAAGAAAGGAAGAAGAAGGAGAAGAGGAGAAGGAGAGGGAGAAGGAGAAGAAGAAGAAGAAGAAGAAGGAGAAGGAGAAGGAGAAGGAGAAGGAGAAGAAGAAGAAGAAGAAGAAGAAGAAGAAGGGGAGGAGGAGGAGAAAGAAAAAGAACAAGACGACGATGACATACAGGTAAAAACTTGGCCTTGCAACTGGCATCTGAAGGGGGCAGGGGGAGCAGTAGATAGTGTCAGAATTGAGCTGAATTATAGGACATTCAGCTGGTGCTAGAAAACCACATACACATTGTGCAGAACCTTTAATAGTCTAAGCTTGTGGTTAAACTCCTAAGCCTCTCATTCCTTGGGCTGAAGCTCAAGCCATAAAACTGGCAATCCTTGGCAAATATCCCAAACTCCAGCTCAGATGCATGTTCATTAGCAACTCTGCTTCCATTCCTTTTGTATGTGGGGCATTGTCCTGGGTCCTACAGGTGGTAGCAGAAGTTTAACTAGGAGGCATCAACTCTAGAGGTGATGGCCGACTGGTGGGGCAGACATGCACTCTCATACCCTGGGTGGTGATTTTTATCAAAATAAAAATGCGTACACTTTTGACCCAGCAATCCTACTTAGAGAAACTGGATCCTTCCAATGGGCTCATACACACTGACACCATTTGGGGCCCGTGGTTTTCTTTTTAACACACGCAAAGACACAAGTGCAAGGATACAACCCCAGCGCTGTAGCTAACAGTGAAACAGAAGAAACAGCTTAGATTAAATAGGACTGTGCAAATAAATTAGGGTAATTCCTACAGTGGATTATGATTTTCTTGGTTTAAGCAACTTCTTCTCAAGCCCTCTGGTTGCAAAGAAGTTGTGACTTTGTAATCCTAAATGCATGTTATTTGGTATTGGATCAAGACAAAAGCACAAGGGGGGTTTGCATGGGCTGACAGGCAACAATGTCTTCAGAGACAACAGTGTTACGACAAAATTAAATATGGTGGCTAGCTATTGTACACAGGTTTCTTTTTGCATAAAAAAGCTATACGTGCAGATACATGTTTATATAAGTGGAAAATATCCCTGGAAAGAGACCCAAGAAACTGAAGAGGGAAACAAGAGAAGTGAAGTAAGTGTCAGGAAGAAGGGAGACTTACTGATAATTATAGATAGCTTTGCATCATTTGCATTTTTATCATATGCATGTGGGGTTTTTTTTCAAATAATAAATTTCACTTTGTTGTATTTACTGGAAAAATATACATCTAGAACACACAAACTTAATTTGTCCCCAAGTTGCTATAAGCCAACTAACAGCATATATTGTGAGGAAACATCAAAACAGAGGCTGGAGCCAAGTGGCATTATTTGGATTATCTGGGGGTGCCTCCAAGCGCAAGTCAGCTCTGAGCAGGGCCTGGAGGGTATGACACAATTAGACTGTCCTTCCCCCAAAAAATCTGTAACAAATCTATGAAATGTTTTATATCTTTGGTCACCTATGAAAGAGCCCAACCCACTTTTCCTCCTGGCCTTGGGTATCTTGATGTTGTTACTACATTCATTAAATACACATTTCTCTAGGGAAGAGTTAAGAACACACCTTTAAAGCCAGATGGGCTCTGGCAAAAACCCAGGCTCTGCCATTTACTCGCCATGTGTCATCAGGCAGATGGCCCTCTCTGATTCCTCCTCTGTAAGGTGCAGAGAATAACACTTCCTCGTGGGGCCCATCGTGAAGGTTAAATGAGGTCCTGTAAGTAAACTTGCTTAGCCCGGCGCCCTGAAATCTGGGACAAAGCTAGAGCTCAGGGAACAGTAGGGCGTAATCCTCATCATATTTCTCCATCTTGCCTCACCGAACCAGCTGCTCCTGAGGACAACGATGGTTAACATGGAAGTGGGCCTGGCTCCCAACGCTTTTCCATTTGGGTTTCCAGTAGGGTCTGAGGGTTACCACAGGGGCTGGGGAAGAGGAGGGGAGCAGCCAGTTCTGACACTCAGCTTCAGAGAGAGAAGAGACAAAGCCCAGCCATGACGTGCCTCAAGAGCCACCGGAGCCCAGTCCAGTCCAAAGCCCAAAGGGCAGACAGCCCGGCCTGGAGTTCCCGCACTATAGTGGCTAAGCTGGGCTGAGTAAGGGCCACTGTGGTAATGATGTTATTACCTGAGAGGTGTGCCAGGGACACACATAAACTCACCTCTCCCTCTCAGCAACCCAATTTTACAAATGAGAGAATATCCACCATTAAGATTAAGATGACTCATCTTGGTGGGTTGGGGTCTAGGTTTAAGGATCCTCTTAAAAATGTGAATGTGAGGGAATCTTAACATACAGGATCCATGCCAAAGTTTTAACATCTTGGCTTATAGGATAAAGTGATTTCATCCACAGGATGTACCAAGGTAGGCTAAAACATGAAATTTTATGCAAAGACAAATCCAGTTTTAATGGAGGAGAGAGGGAATCAATTCCAATGACATTTGTAGTTCAAAGAATTCTCAAAACTATATCTGAAAATAAGTGAGTTTTCAAAGCTAAATGGGCAGAGCTCCTGAGGCCAACTTGAGTTCATTTCCACACAGAGAAGACAGTATTTCTGACCCTGATTTTCCTTGTTCTTAGTTCCTCTATTCCTCTTTTCTTCTCCCACAACCTCACCAGCCTTTTGCTCAACATCTCAAGTGGATCAGCATCAAAGGAAGCACAAACCAATCTCTCCAAGGACACAAATGAAACCCCCGTATCATACTCTACGATGTTACAAGAAAACAAACCAATCAAGAAGATATTTTTGAATTACCATGCTTCTTTCAAGTTTTTGCCCAAAGATCAGTAATTCAAGACAGAACGCAGACCTTCAGTGAACGATGAAAGTTAGCTCTTCATCCAATGGAAGGGAAGGGTTGATTTCATTTTCATGGAAAAAGGGAAGGAACGAATCTAGTGAATGTGGTTTAACAGATGTTCCCAGGTATACTGAAAAAACAAGGAGAAGGCAGGCTACACACCGCACCTGCACAAACTGATTAGCTAAAGTCACGTGACAGTCCCTTCTCTTAAGAAAGCACTCCATAAGAGCAAACCAAATTGCTGGGGATAAAATATGTCCAGGACCTCGCTTAAGAGGTGATCACTTTTAAAGTGTGAGTGAAAGTAGCCGAGTGAGTCGTTCTTGGGCCTTCTGCGAAGTCATAGGCATCAGGAAGTCAAAGGCAGCTGGAAAGTGCTGAGTCACAAAAGTGTGGGAAATGTGTGGCTCGAGCTAAGCCAGTATTTCTCAGGCTAAACAGAAACCACAGACAAGATCCCCAAGGAACAGGATAGGGTCTGCACCCCTGATTTACCATGATCTTAATTAAAGCACACACACTGAGGAACTAGCCTTGCATGGGCAATTCTATCCACAGTAATCACAAATCATGGTGTTTGCCTCCTCTGTGTATCTGGAGATTTCTTATCCAGAGGCAGCCTCCTCTAAAAGACACCCACCTGGGTAGGTATTTGGAAGCCATACTGACAATCCTCTCAGCCACACACCTGGCTCTGGGCCTCGTGGTTTTGCCTCATAGTTCTGCTCATCCCTACACAAGACGCATCCCCAGCAAGGAGCAAAGGGTCAATGATCTGCTGTAAATAAATGTGAGGGTGGGACAGGGATGGACAGAATTGAGGCACCATGTACCAACCAGGTCCAGAGCTAGAAGGACAGAAGAAGGTCTCAGGAATGACTGCAAGCAGGGGTGCCTGGCTGGCTCAGTCAGAGGAGCATGTGACTCTTGACCTTGGAGTCAGGTGTTTGAGCCCCATGTTGGGTGTAGAGATTACTTAAATAAAAATTAAAAAAAAAAAAAAAGAATGACTTCAAGTTAGTAGTACAGAACTCCATTTCCCCAAAGAGCTTTGTTTGTCAATGTATAGGCATTATTTCAGAGCCTTACCAACTTCCCTCTGACTGTATTTTTAAGTGATGATGACATAGACAAGAAGGGAAGAAGTAAAGAATCCTGACAGAAGCAGGATGTCCAGCAGGGATCCTAGCACCTGGAGGAATTGATCCCATAAGGGAAGTCCTGACATAAAGGAGGTTTTCTGAGCTAGTGACTCTGAGCCCTAATTAACACAAGTGACTAAAATGGACCATTACTGATTTCAGAACAGATCCTGCTGCCTGGGAACATTTCTTAGGGTTTCCTGGGGTCCATTATGGGGAACCAGATATGGGGGAGGGGGTGCTAATGGTTCCAGGGGTCAACACGGTCAGAAGTTTGCAGTGAGGTCTTCAAGACCTGTAGACTCAGAAGACCGAGTTCTCTCACTCTGGACACCATCTCCATCTTTTCTGGGCAAGAAAAAGAGCAAGCCTCCCCATAGACTTTCTGTTCTGGAACCCAACTACGGGGTTTCAGAGTCAGTGACTCACACTCAGCCCCGAAAGCCCCTATACCTGAAGATGGAAAAACTAGATTTGGGGAAAGAAAATAAATTTAGGGGATGATTTCAGAACCTATCAAAGAATGAACTCTAGCTGCTGGGCACAGAGCAGCCAACTGCATGTGCCCTTGAAAACCTCAGTTTACCTTTGTCAGAAGTCAGGATTTCTGGGCAAGCGACATGCTTGTATCTGATGGAGAAATGAAAGCTTCCCTGAATTCTTAAAAGAAATCTGAGAGAGGAGACTAGGAGAAGAGGTCCTGTCAGCAGCAGAAATAATTCTCAGAGGGGCGCCCAGCTGCCTCGGTTGGTGGAGCATGTGATTCTTGGTCCTGGGGTTGTGAGTTCGAGCCCCACGTGGGGTATAGAGATTACTTTAAAAGAAGAGAGTGCAGAGGAACCTGGAGAGAAACACAGCTAGCAATGAAAGAGAGATCAGGGAAAGAAAGTCAACACTCACTCCTGAAACAAAAGTGGCAGGGAAGAGCCGAGGGAAGAATGGCGAAATGTGGAGACAACCACCATTAAACAGATAAGCCAACAAAACTACAATATAGAAATATTTTTTAAGTGGGTAAGGTGCACACGTGGGGTTGGATCCATCTTCATGTGATGATTAAGAGGTGTCTAATGCCAAGTGCAAATCGAGAGGATTCTGAAAGACCAGATTTATACCCTGAATCTTACTACAGTGGTAAACTGAGCAAAAACAAACACACCTATATTCTGCAAATTCCGTGGAAGAGAATATTCTTCTGAGTGTCAATCTAAGAAGAATTCCTGCAGAAGTCCAAACTCCAAGGAAAGCAACTTGGAGTGGACAAAGAAAGGTTGCTTTTGCCTTTGGAAGCCACTCTCCCATTAGGACTTCTTTTTTTTTTAAGATTTTATTTATTTTTCAGAAAGAGAGAGAGTGTGCACAAGCAAGGGGAGCGTCAGGCAGAGGGAGAAGCAGGCTCTCCGCTGAGCAGGGAGACCAACATGGGGCTCAATCCCAGGACCCTGAGATTATGACCTGAGCCAAAGGCAGACACTTAACCCACTGAGCCACCCGGGCATCCCTCTCATTAGGACTTCTATCTTCAATAGCATATTCACAGAAAAATCTAAGGTGAACTAGGCTCAGTAACAAAATGAGGAGGAAATTGTTTTCCAAGTGTATCAGATAAAGAGCGGCTGAAAATTCAAGAATCAAGATAAATATGGCGGCACTGTAGAAAACGACAGAATTGTGACTAAAGCCGACACAGACTCAGTGAACAAGGGTGGACCTGGATTTTTTGGAAAGATCTGGGCCATGGCAGAGGAGATCTGTGACCTGTCAGACAATACAGAGGGGACCTCACGTCTTTCATTGAAATTCCAAACATTTTGACCTCCCCCTACCCCCACCGCATCCTTTCATGGTTAACCAAGGAATCAAAGGAGTTCCCTCTTTCATTCTCTCCCAGAAAGGTCTAAAGCAGGGAAAGGAGCAGCTTCTTGGCTTGCTTGCTTGTTTTCTGCTTGAGTCTGAGGGCAGGCACGGGGGAGGCAAGAGGGAAGGAGGAAGGAGGAAGGAACCTGATTTGTTTTCCAAGGATAACAACCAGCTCCTGAATTTGAGAACTGGTCTCAGAGGCATGAAGGCAACGGTGACCTTTCACACCAGGGAAGGGTAACACAGAACAGTTTCACACCTCAGATGTACCTTAGTCATTGAAGGAAACACTGGAACACTTCTCAGAAACAGCTCAACGCAAAGCATATAAGCTACAGCACTAGAGAAGAGGTCGAGCCGAGTGGTTTCTAACTGGGACATCTGGGGGACTGGCCCCACGTGCAGGCTCTAAGCAGAATGGGGAGGGGGCTGGGCCCCTCAAGGAGAGTGTGGGGAGGGCCGAAGAAATCGAAAAGGATGCCTCCCTTCTATCCTCCTGTCTCCCTGCATGCTGGCTTCTCACACATGACTTTGCCCTAGCATTGCTGTTTCACTGGGAAGGGGAAGCAGAGACTGAGCATGTGGTCCCCGCTCAGAACCCCCAGAAGCACTGGAGAGGGAGCATTCCTCCCACCCTGATGAGCTTCGGAGAAGAGGTGATGCCCACAGGGCCTGAGGGCTGACCGTGGGCCAGCCGCTCGCCCATTTTACAGATGAAGGTCCTAGCATCTTAAGTGATGAAAGGCCACAGAGGTAACAGCACAGCCAGAAGGAGACCCCAACCTGTCTGAATCCAAAGTCTGTGCAACGCTGCTCTCCCTCTTCCAGGCTCGAGAAGGAATGCTCACTGCTGCCAGAGGGCTTCCAGAAGGCTGGGGGTGATGGGAGTTAGACACCCATTGAAAGGGTGGACATGGGGGAGCCTGGGTGGCTCAGTCGGTTAAGCGTCTGCCTTCGGCTCAGGTCGTGATCCCAGGGTCCTGGGATCGAGCCCCGCATCGGGCTCCCTGCTCCGCGGGAAGCCTGCTTCTCCCTCTCCCACTCCCCCTGCTTATGTTCCCTATCTCGCTGTGTCTCTGTCTGTCATATAAATAAATAAAATCTTTAAAAAAAAAAAAAAAAGGGTGGACACGGGGAAGACTCCCAGCCAGGACTAATGACGGTAAAACTGGGGGATTCAAGGTGGATGTTCTGAAATCTAGGCCACAGAGGCTTTGCCTGGGCACTGCTATGTTAACGCACGATTGGGAAAAGGCGAGTCCTCAGAAACCATGTCAAATGTGTTATAAGCAACCACCTCGCTGCTGTCTTCCATCCAGGGAGCTACTCCTCCCAGGCAGCATGCAGAGCTAAGTAAGAGCCAGCACAGACAAGCAGGTGGCACTTGGGACTAGTCTTGAAAAGGAAAGGATAGGACATGAATGTTCCCCAGAGAGAGGAGGTCAGCTGAGTGCCTCTCCAGGACTCCAATATCCTACGGGGGGTGCAGATGGGTGCGGTCCGAGCTGTGGGCAACAGGGGCTGTAGGCAGTCAGTGCACAAGGCCGGTGCTCGCCAGAGTGAGGGATATAGCTGGGAATCAACCGTTGGAAACTCAGAGAGATCCCACGTGGCTTTCATGACTGTATAGACTGTGCCAGCATCATGCTGGGTCTACGAGATAAGATCGCAGCTTCTGCCCTCACGGGGCTCAAGGCCCAGCAGAAGGGATAGATACTAATCACACTGTCAAAGCAATGAGAAACTGTGACTTGATAAATCCTTCAAAGGCAAGAGTAAGATGGGGGGTGTGAGCCTCCGCTGGGGTCAGAGAGGAGCTGGGACATGAAGGAGGTGTGGGGTTTCCTAGGAAAGAGAGGCGCAGGACAGGCAGAGAGGAGAGGCCCAGGTGCCAGGAATTGAAGGTAGATAACTATCTGGCAATTATCTAAGAAGGATAAATGACTGCCACAAACTGCCTTCTCTGTATTCAAGAAATCTCATTCTGAGTTTCTCCACACCTGGCAAAATCCTTGAGAAGTCGTTGCTTGCGTTGCCGCAGTAACAGTTAACAGGGAACCAGTATTGTATTACTCTTCCACATGGGCTCACAGTATTATGAGCCTACCCTTCACATGCTCGATCGCATGTGATTCTGACAACAATCCTATGGGACAGGAAAGCGATGGCGGAATCTTCCCCAAATCACGCAGCCTGGGTGTCGCAGAGACCGAATCTGAACCCAGGTCCATCTGCTTCAAGGCTGGGCGCATGAACCAGGATGGCATGGCTCAGAGTCAGCAGAAGGAGATGAAAAGGTACCCAGGACTGCCACCTTCATCCCTATGGTCAGTCCTGAGTCCTGGTGACTCAGTGAGCCTCCTATGAAGGCACCACCTCCCCTGTCAGATTGGGATGATGACACCCAGCCCACCCCCCTCATCAGGTGTTGTGAGGTTCAAGCAAGCACATGCGAGCCTGACAGGTTTCAAGCACTATATGAATAAGAGGCAAAATATACCCCAAATATACCCCAAGACTAACTTCAAATAGACAAGTGAGTGACACCCTTTCAAGACCACAGACATAACTGAAGAGAAGGGAGAAAGAAAGAAAATCCACAAAAGAAGTGACTTACCCTCACCTTGACCCTGGGGCATAAAAAATGAGAGCTAACAGCAATCCCCTGAAGTCTACCACATACCAGGCACTGTCCTGTGCAGTCAAGAATCAACTTTACCGGAGCACCTGGGTGGCTCAGTCGGTTAAGCATCTGCCTTCGGCTCAGGTCGTGATCCTGGAGTCTGGAGATCGAGTCCCACATCAGGCGCCCTGCTCGGCGGGAATTCTGCTTCTCCCTCTGACCCTCCCCCCTCTCATGCTCTCTCTCTCTCTTTCATTCTCTCTCTCTCTCTCAAATAAATAAATAAAATCTTAAAAAAAAAAAATCAACTTTACCCAAGAAATGTCTGGCTTTTTCCTTGCCCTTGGCTCTGGGAGGTGATTTTTAAACCCTTGGATTGTCCTGCCTGACAGGTGTCTGTTCAACCAGGAGTCTTAGGTCATACCAGATGGTCTATCGATGTGGTTTATGGTGGGGGCTCCAGGCCACACAGCATCAGCTTAACCTCCAGAAGGGCCAGAGACTGAGGTCAGCCAGGTAGGCACTCACCTGCATCCACGTGACCGAGCCCCGGTAAAAACCCTAGACACCAAGGCTCAGGGGAGCTTCCCCAGTGGGTGATAGTCCCTGTGTACCATCACACACCGTTGGAGAAGAAAGGGAATGTTTTGCCTAATTCCAAGGGGAGAAGATAATCAGAAGCTCCACACGTGGAACCTTCCTAGACTCTGCCCTGTGTACCTCTTCTCCCGGCTTATTTTAATCTGTCTCCTTTCACCATAACTGTGATTGTAACAGCTTCTAGGACGTTCTACCAATCCTCCTAATGAATTATCACACCTGAGTGTGGTCTCAGAAACCCCTGAATTTGCAACTCGTGTCAGAAGGGAGGGTGGTCTTGGGGACAAACGGGGCATTGTCATTTAATCCCCATCTAAACCCAAGGAAGGTGGGGCGCCTGGGTGGCTCAGTCGTTACGCATCTGCCTTCGGCTCAGGTCATGATCCCAGGATCCTGGGATCGAGCCCCATGTCAGGCTCTCTGCTCAGCGGGAAGCCTGCTTCTCCCTCTCTCACTCCCTCTGCTTATGTTCCTTCTCTTGCTTTGTCTCTCTCTGTCAAATAAATAAATAAAATCTTAAAAATAAATAAATAAATAAACCCAAGGAAGGAAGTCTTCCATTCCCACCTCACAGACAAGGAGACTGAGTAAAGTAGCTTAAAGGGGCCATCGCTTGCCCATGAGCCCACACCCAGCGGGTGGGGACCCTAGGGTTAATCAGCAGGCTGTGGCATCACCTGGGCTCTCGGTGGTCCTGCCACCATCTGCTGGCCCATCTCAGGCTACCCTGAGAGTTGCAGACGGCGAACAGGGGGCCTGGCTCAGTGCTGGTGCATTGAACCACAGGTCATGCCATGAGCATCATAACGGGAGACTTTAGAAAGTGCTTTAGTGGGAAAAAAGAAAAAAGAAAAAAAAAAAAGAACTCTGCTCTAGATGCTGAGTGGCATCTCGACCTTACCATTCCAACTCTGAGTCAGGCCACCTAGGACAGGACACCCCAGCAGCCCTGAAACCTAAACCCCAGCCCTTTCATGGTCAGAGACACACCAGCCCTCCGAAGCAGGAGTCCGGGCGGCAGTGATGCAATGCCTCCGGGACAGGACATTCCACCAAGAGGCCGGCCAGTCGAGGGGCTACGTCAGGGGTGTGCAGGGAGAGGACTCAGGCAGGAGGGGCGGAGGGGGCAGCCAATGGTACCTCTGCACCCCGCGTCTGCCTGCCAGCACGGGGAGGGGCAGGAAGGAGGCTGCACACACAGCAGATTCCCCGCCCTCCCCCCGCCCCCCAGCTTGGAGACCAAGCTGTGCCTGTCAATCCTGCCTCCGCGTTTCGGGGAAGCCTGGAGTGGCCACTGCCCTCGGCCTCCGACACACACGCCACCCCAGCTATGTGCCATAAAATTAGTTTTACAAGAGCAGCGGATTTAACACTGCCCCCCACAAACAGCGCCGTGAGCTCTGCAGTCCCCAAAGAACACAGCCAAGCACGATGGCATACACAAAATCCAGATTGCTGGGCTTTGTTTGTATATTAAAAAGAAAAAAGTCTGCCCCATGCCACTGTTTCCTATTTTATTTTGTACACGTGTACAAGAACAGGAGAAAAATCCGGTCAAGCAGATTATCTTGCTTTTGCTTTATCCTTGGGATTCAAGAATCTAAATAACACCTCATCATAAAGGACATTTAGCGAAGGAGAAAGGAGAAGGTTTTTTAACACAGAAATAACTGAGGAATAGTATTCTTAATAATAGCAATGTGAATTACCATCTGGCATCTGGAATTTCAAAAACACCCTTCAAGGCATAAGCTCTGCAACAGTGCTATTAACCTATAGCCCTGCAGGGGGCCATGCCTGGGTGTCAGGATGCCCATAAAAACCATGAAATTGAAACTGTTTGCAAAATCATGCGCTCCAGAGTAATTCTTCTAAGGTGAAAGTCCAAAGCTTTCATCAGCCACTTAAAGGGATCCCTGACTCCAAAATGTTAGAGCAACTAGCACATTCTCGTTCTCATTTGCTCTCAAGACATCCCTGTGAATTAAACGGGGGAAGAATGATCATCCTGCTCCACGGAAGGGACAGGGCGCTGACTGCCCAAGTTCACAGTGCACCTGTCACTTCATTAGCAACGCTAGTAAATGCTTCTCACAGCCCACCCTGCAGTAAATGTGGCGGTCCTCGGGTGTTCCTCCAACCCGAAGACTTAAAACTCCTTGAATCACAGACTGAACCGCATTCCCTGAACACCTAGCACATGCTCGGGGTGGCTTCAGGGTCCGAGAGGCCAAGTTCCTGGAAGGAATGCCGGGCAAGACTGTCCTAAACCAGGTGCACCCACAATAGGTGTTTGATAAATGCTTTTCGGTGATAATGGTGATCCTGTCTTCCCTGCCTGCTGGGAGGATTATTCTCACTCCTCAGATGATTCACACGCAGCAAAAATATCTGCACTGGCTACAAAGAAAGAATGTACCCTCTCTAGGTCTCCAAGGGCCAGACCACCAGCAGGGCAACAAGATGACCCAGAACGCCGGTGGCTGCAGCAACGTTTGGAGGCATTTTGCAGCAGGTCTTCGGGAAGAACGCTGGGCAGGCTGAATAACTGACCCCTTCTCCCCACTTGCACTTCGAAGTGAGTCAGTGATCCCATGACTTAGTGATCTTTCCTCTGCTCCTGAAACAGAACTGGGGAAATCCTGATTAAGCCCTCTTGCAGAGCTGCCCGTGAAAAAGATGAGGCCTTGGGAGACACACCTGTGGGCACCGAGGTTGCCCGCGTGCAAATGGGGAGGGACTGTTAGTGGATGTTCCGTTTCCTTTCGGGGTATGAAAACGTTCTGGAATGAGACAGTGGTGATGGGTGTACAACTATGAACACACCAAAAAAAAAAAAAAAAATCACTGAGTGGCCCACATTAAAAGGGGGAATCTTGGGGCGCCTGGGTGGCTCAGTTGGTTAAGCGACTGCCTTCGGCTCGGGCCATGATCCTGGAGTCCCGGGATCGAGTCCCGCATCGGACTCCCTGCTCAGCGGGGAGTCTGCTTCTCCCTCTGATCCTCCCCCTCTCATGCTCTCTGTCTCCCATTCTCTCTCTCAGATAAATAAATAAAATAAAATTTTAAAAAAGGGGGGAATCTTATGGGATGTGACTTAAATATCTCAACGGAGCTGCTCTCAACCACAGGGTAGCCACCTCCTAGCTCGCAGGGTTGCTGGGAAGCTTGTGCCAGCCTGCAGTGTGCAGCCCCTGAACCCCGGCCCTAGGGCTCTGGGGGAAATCAGCACCATTACTCCGTGCTCCAGGGTTCCTTGGGAAGCAAAGGACAGGATACAAATGGACAACAGTGACGGATTCTGGGGCAGGATCTGAGACTGGAGATGGTGGGAAAAAAGATCCTGTACCTTTATAGGTTATGTTTTAATGTTTTAAAGTAGAATGTATTCATATGTTACCTGTGTAATTAAAATTTAATTTTGGGCGGTACCTGGGTGGCTCAGTTGGTTAAGCATCTGCCTTCAATTCAGGTCATGATCCTAGGGCCCCGGGGTTCCAGCCCTGCATCTGGCTCCCTGCTCAGCAGGGAGTCTACTTTTCCCTTTCCCTCTGCCCCTCCCCCTGGTCATGCTTTCTCTCGCTGTCTCAAAGAAATAAATAAAATCTTTTTTAAAAAATTAATTTTGGGACGCCTGGGTGGCTCAGTCGGTAGGGCGTGCGACTCTTGATCTCAGGGTTGTGAGTTCGAGCCCCACATAGGGCGTAGAGCTTAATTTAAAATTTTTTTAATTTTTAAAATGCCTGCTGTTATGCTTGAAATAAATCTATTAATCATTTCAAATCATTTGGCTTAACAACCATACTTAAACACTGACAGCAACTAAAAGGCAGGAAAGCTCTATAGAGAGAATGCTGTCATCAAAATAAAGTTATTTCTAATACAATTAGCTTCATTGCTCCAGATTACAAAGTACACCAACCGCACCCCGCACCCCCCCCCCGCAACTAACCAAAGGTAGAGAAAAAGCAGCAGTCGGAGCAGGGGGAGGGGGCAGGTGCCCAGTGCAGGGAGAGGGGCAAAACTTGACTCCCCACACGCCTCATTCCAATGCATTTCCAATGCATTTCCCCCACCTCCCCAGGCCGCTCTGGGCACTGTGCTCATGCATCTTGCGCTTAAGCTGTAAGTGAAGTGGGGGCGGGGGGGGGGGGGGGCAGCAGAAGAGCTCTGCAATAAATTGCCTTAATCTGCTCATCACACCTATTTTTAGGCCTTCATTTTATAGCTTGGTGAAATGAGAAGGTGCGGGAGATCCAAATACACGGCTACATTAAGATGTTTCCTAAAAAAAAAAAAAAAAAAGATGTTTCCTGAGAAGTAGGGAGACACTTTCACAAGCAAAGCCAGAGTCGGAAGCCACAGGTTGTTTTCCCCCAATTAGGGAAGCTGCTAAAGCGTTGGCTGGGTTTGCCCTCTGGTCATGTGAAAGGCAGGGTCTGTTCCCCGGGAACTTAGGAGGGACACTGACCTCTCCTGTCCCGCAGGGACACTGACCTCTCCTGTCCCGCAGAGCCTGCAGGAGCCCCCGGGAAACGGCCATCACGCTGGCCACCCTGAGCTGACCGTGAGAAGGTAGCCGGGGTCCTCCTGGCAGACTCGGGGCTCTCTAGCAACAGTGCAGGTGCCAAATTCCCACGGTCCCCCAACTAATAGGTGAGGGACTTGGGCACACCGGCCATTGTGCTAGGGGCCGGAGATTCATCAGCAGGAAACGAAACAATGTCTCTCTTCTGGCAGAAACTGCATTCCAGCACAGGCCGACTGAACACTAGACAAATGCATAATGTCCCAGGCAATGACAAGGACGAGAGGACAACCGAACAAGGAAGGAGGGGCAGAGAGGGATGGGGGCTGCTGCTTGGGCCCCGGGCAGGGAAGGCAGCAAGGGCGTGGATGCTGCAGACAGCCGGAAGGAGAGGGCTCCAGGCAGCAGGAGCAAAGGGCCTGGGACACCGGAGGAGGAGCGAGATAGCCAGAGGCGAGAGTGTCAGGGAGGGGAGAGGAAGGGAGAGGACATGATGGTCAGGGCCAGGGAGGGCCGCACAGGCCACACCTCTGGATTCTATTCTCAGTAACATGGGGAGGGTCTGGAAGGTTCTGAGCACAGGAGGGAAGCAATGGGACTTGCATTTTCAAAGGTCACTCGGCTGCTGGGGGAGAACGGACTGGAGCGGCCGAAGACGGAAGGACACTGCAGTGTCTGGGGGAGAGGCCACGGTGGCCTGACTCACGGGCAGCAGACAAAGTGGTGGGGGTGGTAGATTCTGCACACATTTTGAGGTAAAGTGACAGGATCTGCTGATAGATGGAGGCGGGAGAGAAGGAGAGGAGAGGCCAGGATGCCTCTAAGGTTTCAGGTCTGAGAACACAGTCAGGTCCCAAGGCTGTGCAGCCAACTGTGGACCAAGATCACGGATCTGAGGAATGTTCTGCTGTTCCAGGAAAGCAGCGCTGCAGTGAGGTCCTGAGCACACCTTGGGAGCAGCCAGTCACCCGCCAGGGGCAGGTGAACACACGGTTTCCAAACACCGTGCCCAAATTCCTTGGCATCAAAGCAACAGCCCTGAAGGCTTGTCAATGCCGTGCCTAGCAAGCTAGGAGGGAGGGAGGCAGGCAGGACCCTTTATACAGTGTCTCATTAAATCCTCCGGAGATACTGATTATCTTCATTTATAGATGAAGAAACCACCATAAAGATGACTATGGAGGACAAAATACTGAACGTTTAAAAAAATGCACATGGAGAAATCTATAATCTGGGGTGGGAAAGGTCTTCACCAGCAAGATGCAGGCAGACCTCAGAAGCTGGGGAGCCTGGATGGCTCAGTTGGTTAAGCATCTGCCTTTGGCTCAGGTCATGATCCCAGGGTCCTAGGATCGAGCCCCGCGTCGGGCTCCTTGCTCACTGGGGAGTCTGCTTCTCCCTCTCCCTCTGCCCCTTCCCCTGCTCGTGCTCGCACACGTGCTCTCTCTTAAATAAATAAATAAAATCTTAAAAAAAAAAAAAACAACTCAGAAGCTGTAAGAAAAAGCCTATCAAATTTGAATTCATAAAAAATGTAAAACGTCTGCCTGATCAAAGATGAACAAAGACAAAACCTAAAATGGCACACACATATGCCCAAGAGACAAACAAAAACATAAACAAAATCCAACCCATTCAAAAACAAAACAAAAAGCAATACCTAGAAGAAAATATTTACAACGTAACTAACACAGGGTTGAGATCTATAATGCGCAAAGAATTTACTCAAATCAAAAAAAACCAAACAGCCACCTTTTTTTAAAAAGTAGAAACTATGCATACTAACTAACACAAAGGAGAAATCCAAAAACTCCCGGGATAGGTTGCTCAGCTCACCAGCTCCCAGACAGGCTCAAAAAGGAGGACCTCACGTTTTCAAGAAAAGCACTTACATTCAGTATTGGGGAGGGTGTGGGAAACATACACTCTACTTTGCAGGTGGGAGTGTAAGCCAGTAGGTCTTTTTAGAACATGATTTGGCAGGATCTATCAAAATGCTTCATGTGTAAGTCCTATGACTCAGATACTCTACTAGAAGTCTACACCTACAGATATACTTCCATATGTACACAAGAAAACACACCCAAATGTATTCACCGCAGCACTGTTGTAACAGAAAAAAAAAATCATGACAATAACAACTAAACGTCCATCAAGAGATGACTTAGGCAAATTTTCCATGTTACCAAATACTATGACATCTTTAATAAAAATGCAGTAAAACTATTATGTACCAGCATCAAATATCTCAAAAGAAACTATAAAAAATTATAGAATGACACATGTAATAGGTTACTCTATAAAAAGTTATAAAACAATAGAGATAATATGTTACTCCCTTAAAAAGTAAAGTACAAATTGGGGTGGCTCAGTGGCTCAGTGGGTCAGGTGTCCAACTCTTGGTCTCAGCTCAGGTCTTGATCTCAGGGTCATGAGTCCAAGCCCCAAATTAGGCTCCACACTGAGCCCTACTTTAAAAAAAAAAAAAAAAGATTTAAAAATAAAGCACAAACTATATGCATGTGTCTACATATATATGGATGTAAATGCAAAGAAAAAGGCCTGGAAGTATACACCACAAACTTCCCTCAGCCGCTAGACTTTTGGAGACAGGATTCAAATCGAGCAGGGTGGGGAAGAATGGAACCTTCCACGTAGGACTCGAAACTCCTAAGGAAACACTAAGGTGTTTGAATGTTTATAATCATGAATTCACATGTTGCTTCTAAAGCTCAAGGATGATGATGCTTCTTGTATTCAAACCCTTCACTGCGCGTGACAGACACCCAACTCAAAGGAGCGGAAACAAAAGGAAGAGTGGTGGCCCCTCTATTTGGGAAGCCGGGGTTGGTACTAACCCTAGCTGCTGCCTGCAGGTGCAGACAACGGGGCCAAGCCTCTGTGTCCTGCCCCACCTCTTACTCCCCTTGTCTCAGCTTCTCTTCATTCCCAAAGGATACCACCACCTGGCCGACAAGAGGGCTGCCCGAAGCCCCAGGCACACATCTTCTCCGAAGAGCAGCCCTACTGCAAAAGGAACCACTTCTCTCCATGTATTCATCCCAGGGGGACCGCTGATTGAGGTGACTTGCTGGGGGTGCTTCTCCCTCACCCTGTGAGAGGGACCGGCACCGTGGAGTCTGTTGGGTCACCTGCCCACGTCCGTGAGTGAGGAAGACCCCCTTCCCGAGGCTATGATGGACAGCCCCACTAGGACCCCATGGATCAGGTGAGGAGTGCCCCCGAGGAAGGAACCAAACCCGAACCAGAGGAAGGTGGCAGGCAGAGCAAACAAACAGACAACACAATCCACAACAGAGCAGAAATAAACAAGATCTGAAATCGCTGCCCAGTGTCAGGCAGCTAGTCAATGGTGGAGGTGGGATTCAAATCAGGTGTGAGAAACTGCAAAGTCATCGTTCTCTCTGCTTCACCACAGTGTCACTCTGGGCAGCCAGGGGACACCAATCTCAGGAAGCCCTCTGCCTGCGAAGGGCATGCTGTGGGCCTGTCATCCAAGAACTCCAGTGAGCCCATCACATTCCTTAAAGTTCCCTCCAGGTTATCATCCTTAGAACAGACAGAACTTGCTGGAGGGAGGGAGGTGAAGGGCGAGAGAAGAGAAGGGCCTTCTCGGCCCTCTTGGTCGGGTGAGTATTTAAGAGATACGAAGGACAAAGATGAGATAGGTCTCAACAGAACTTGGAAAGAACAAGAAAGTATGAAGATGCAGAGAACGAGTACAAAGACTTGTCCTGTAGACGGCCTTCACCAGTGTCATCATTTATTAAACACCTTGTTTTGCATTGTGGAAGGAGCTGTACAAAAAGAGTGGAGCAGACATCCCACAGCTCTGTCCTCAGAATGCAATTAAAGATGGACACACGGGTACAGATGACCGTCACAGGATACACAGACAAGATAAATGTGACCCTGATACAGCCAACCAACTTTTCTTTATGCAGAATCCAAACACATAAGGAAGAAAGCTCAGTCAACAGATGTTTAAAAATACAATTACTGGAAGGATAACAGGCACAGTTGTAAATTCAAATTTTCCAGAGTGTTTAATCCTTTTACCCCATCCCCCACCTATCTATGCCACAAATATTCGCTTATTCAAATACCCACTGCTTTCTGAAACCCTGCCCACCCTTGTGCTCTCATTCTAAATGAGGACTTGATCTACATCTTGTATGACTGAATCAACCAGATTACCCCAATCCCAAACCACATTCTTTCAATGGTGGTCAAATGTATAAAAGTAGACAATGCATTTCTTTTTTTTTTTTTTTAATTTTTTTTTTTTTAAGATCTTATTTATTTGCGAGAGAGACAATGAGAGACAGAGAGCATGAGAGGGAGGAGGGTCAGAGGGAGAAGCAGACTCCCTGCTGAGCAGGGAGCCTGATGTGGGACTCGATCCCGGGATTCTGGGATCATGACCTGAGCCGAAGGCAGTTGCTTAACCAACTGAGCCACCCAGGCGCCCCGACAATGCATTTCTTAATTATGTTGGCTGCAACATAATTAAGTTGGTCTTTACCCAAGCCCATAGAGAAAAAGAAGCCAGGCACTCTGGTGCTCGGGCTTGGGGTGGTAGCAGCCGGTCCTTGCTCTTGTTCCATAGTAGGAAATGAGGTCCAACCTTGCCTTAGATTGAGGGGTTGGGGTGCTGGCCTGCTCAGACAGCTTTCTCCATCCCTAACCACGTACCTCTCCATTACCAGGAAAGGGAGAAGACAGGCACCTTCACACAAAGAATGCCTAAACTACTTATTACTGGTCTTTTCCAAGCTGGACAATTAGCTATATATACTTCATTCTTCATCACTTACACCCCTTCCTACAAATGAATATGAGACTTCCCAAGACAACTTTGCTTCAAGCCAATGAAAGAACCAAGAACATAATTAAAAGCAATGTCAACACTTGTATTGCTCGCCCTTACCCGGTTTTCTTCTGACACACGGGAGGATTGCCCTTCTCGGCCCTCTTGGTCGGGTGCGCCCAGGTGATTCATTCTTGCAGATGCGCTATGAGGAGCAGTCACGCCACCTCCTGACTGAAGCATTTAATTGCTGGGTGAGACCCTCGGTGCTCTCTTGTCCTGTCTCAGTGACCAAGAAGGTCCCATGTTCCAGTTAGTGCAGCCATGAGATGGGAGGGGCTCTGTCATCTTGAGGGACTATACAGAACAGGCCCTCCAATGTCTGCCCCACCAATCCAGGTAGGATGTGGGATGAGTGACAAATACATTTTTACTGTACTAAGCCTCTGGGATTTGGCTATAGCCTAAGCCTACTGTGACTTAACGAAAAAGTTTTTAGTCTAGTGAAAGGTTACAATATGTATACAAATAAGTAAAATGCAATAAAGGAAGGCTGACATTGGCCTAGCCCGCCAAGGTACTCAACCAATGTCCGGCAAAGGAGAGAATAAATGGATGACATAACCGTGGTATAGACAGATGGGAGTCTAAGAGTGGGAAACATTCACTTCCACTTGGGAGCTAATCCGGAAAGGGTGATGGAGCAGAGGACATGTAAATATTAACAACATAAATACTGAAAACAATCTGCTGGATTACTGACGTTTCTCAAGTTCATTTGGGAAGGTCCCTACAAGGGGAATCCTTTTTCTAAGAGCCATTCCTCCCAGGAACCTGGAGACCAGGTGATGATTCAAGCCAGCGGGAACCCCCGCCCTGGGCTGCTGGGTCTCCAACCAGGCCACCTAATGTTTTCCACGAGGTGGGAAGCCGGACCAGGTTGCCCCTCCTCAAGATTTCCACAGGGCTGGGGACCCCTGGGAGGGATTCCTCAGCCTGGCGCCCTCTCTGCTGCTCCCACCGGTGGCTTCCACTGGCCACAGGCCTCCCACAGCTCCTAGCAGCTGATCCTGCTCTGAGGGCAGCGCTCGTGAGCAGTTCGCTCAACAATCCTAGGGGCAAAAGTGGTGACTCTCAAGGAATGTGATCTCCCAGGGGTGCCTCAGGGGGGCAGCTCCTGGGGTCACCAGGATCTTGCCCCTCCAGCAGCTCCTAGGAGCCCGGATGGCCAGCTAGCCAGCCAAGCACGTGTCCAAGCACACTTCAGGGGGGACAGTGCTGGGCCAGCCTCCTGGTTTGCAGCAATGGTACCAGGGACACATATCAAAGAGCTCCTCCTTTACAAAACCTTTCCACTGCCCTCCAAGGACTGCAGATATAGTTACACTTCTAGTTGCCCAGCACGGGCAAGACGCAGGGTCATGAGCCTCTTGAATCAGGGAACACTCTCTCTCCCTTAAGAGGGTCTCCTACTATTCCTCAGTCCTAAGTGTGCAGAGGCTCAACTGTCTACTCAGTGCATTTGGCAGAAGTCCCAACAACCCATCTTCAGGATCAGGAGCACTTCTGTGACTCTGCCCCCAAGCCCTGACCTGCTTAATCCCCAGTAGATGGGTATGTTTCATCCTCATGATATTCCTGGGTTATGATCCTGTGGGACCTGCATCTTCTAGGGATTAACGTATCTAAATATCATCAGTGTTCACAAAGAAGTATTTCATATTGTTCCCTACCAGCCTAATGAGGCAGTCCTTAGTGCATTGGAAAATATACTGGCACATGGGCGCCTGGGTGGCTCAGTCGTTAAGCGTCTGCCTTCGGCTCAGGTCATGATCCCAGGGTCCTGGGATCGAGTCCCACATCGGGCTCCCTGCTCGGCGGGAAGCCTACTTCTCCCTCTCCCGCTCCCCCTGCTTGTGTTCCCTCTCTCACTGTCTCTCTCTCTGTTGAAAAATAAATAAAATCTTTAAAAAAAAAAAAAAAGAAAGAAAGAAAATATACTGGCACAGGAGTAAGGTGCCCCAGAATCTGCTTCCAGATTGCCACTCAGCAGCTGTGAAACTCGAAAAATAACCACCTCCCTAAGGCTCAGTTTCTTCACCTAGAAACTGGTGTTAGATCTGCTCTACCTACCTCAGGGAATGGTTGTGGGACTGACATTAAATTAATGGAGGTGAAAGCTCTTTTAAAACACTGTACTGATGCTGAGTTAATATATTAGTGCATCTTTAATTTGCAAGAAGTGCATACAATAAGAAATTCCTTATCAATGTTATAAATGCTCAGATTGCAGGGCCAAATGACTCAATAACTACCCTGTCCCTTTAGTGTACAAAGTATCATGAGGGACAGAACAAGGTTTACGGCCTAGTCTTTTCTCCTAGTTATTTAAACCCAGTGGGGATTATAATCTAATTTAATCTTGCTGCATCTAAAGAGAGTAGAGAGGACTCAGAATATCATCCAAGCCATATCCCTCACTTAATAGGGAGGGAAACTGAGGTTAACTAATAACCAACTAATACCCAACAACAGCTATAAGACTAGCTAGCACTTATTTGTGTGGTTCCTGTGTCGGAGACTTGCTTACAACCCTCAGCAGGACTGTAGCCCGGGCCTGGGACCCCAGTTGTCCAGACTCCTTGGCCAGGAGTATTTCCATGAGTATATCTAGATCTACTCTGCATCTACCCTGTTCATTGAGCTTTTATGTCAAATGCTTCTCTTTTGTGATTCTCACATTGAGTGTCCTGAAAAGAACTGAAACAGCGGGCCCAACAAAGGAATATTACAGGAGGTAGCCTGGAGCAACTGAGGCACGAGAGAGGAAGAAAGAGACACTCAAAAAATGGAAGCCAAAGTGAGGGTAACCTAAAATGACTGACATTTTAAGCTACTCTATAGAGAACATAATAGATGTGCTGGGGAATTACAGAAAAAAATATGGTTTCAGCCAAACAGAAACATTTATTTGAGTCCAGGTGATAAAGTATATACCTGTGACGTAACAGAAGAGTAATTATCAGGGTCTCTAGAATAGTTTTCATTAAGCTTAATCAATAAAGATAGAAAAATCCTAGAAAGTCTTCTCATGCCACGCGTGGACTATTGCAGTAGCCCAGTTACCTACTACAGCTACGACAACTGTGATGGCAAATACTACTATACTACACACACACACACACACACACACACACACACACACGTCCTCCTCTGTGGTCTTTGGGCTCAGGAAGATTGACAAGAGTATCCGTCCCAAGACACTCCTCTAAAGTAACCTTGGGAAATCTGGATGGCATCTTCCAGGAATGGCATTTCATGACAACCTCTCTGCGTGGAAGCTTCCTTGTTCCCCAAGCAATAGTAGCCCCAGAAGACTGTGGCCCCCGTGTCACCAGCCCTCTTCCACATTTGAGGGTCAGGGGCTCATGTGGGAACCTGTCCTCCAGGTGACGGTCCTACCTCAAGTTCTCCTGTGTGGGGAGCCCAGAGCAGGTAGCAGTTCCTAACCAAGCAGATGTCTACCTGAGAAACTAGCCACCGGGGTGCCCAGCGTTCACAAGAGACTTTGGGAAAGGAATCCCCACCCCTTCTCCCCAAAGAGGGAGAGGGAGAGTGGAACCAGCCTCTCTTCAAAAAAATGTGAGCTTCTCTCTCCTTCTCAGCCTCTCCCTGTTGGGGAGGAATGGTCTGGGGTTCCAGTTAAGGCTGGGAGGCTGAGAACTGAAGGTGGAAAGCAGCTCTTTCAGGAGACCCAAAGGGGTAGACCCCAAACTCAGATGTTCTCTAAACTCAGAACTGGAGGTACAAAGGGGACAGGACAGTGCTGACCCATGGGGTTGTTGTGAGGAAAATGAGTGAACATGTGGGCATTTCTTGCCTAGTGCTGAGCACACAGTGGATGCTGTAGAAGTGCGTGCATTATGTCATCACTTACAGTCCTGGCTGAATTTCCAGATTATCTGGGAATACCCTGATCAGCACAGCCACCAACCTCTTCTGCTAAAGACTGCCTCAGAGACAAAGCAAAATGTTCAATACGGTCATAGCTCAACTACTGGTATCTTGGTTCACTCATCAGCACAAATGTTAGAGCTAAGAGATCTTAGATGCCAAGGGTAAAACAGCATGGAAAGAGATGGACCAGCCTGTGTGGTTTTCACACTTCCGGCTTCTTAGCCGTGAACTCTCTCTTCGTATGAAATACTAGGTGGAAGACTAAAATCTAATGCTGATGTGATTGAAGCAGGTCCAGGAGATGTGGGATGGGGACACTCACCCTATCCTGTCCCCTTTGTGGCAGTCCCTGGGCCTCCAAGGGCCACAAGTTAAAAAGCAAACTGACCGAGGGGCACTTGGCTGGCTCAGTCGGAAGAGAATGTGACTCTTGATCTCAGGGTCGTGAGTTCGAGCCCCACCCTGGGTGTAGAGATTACTTAAATAATCTTTAAATAAATAAAGGAGCCCCTGGGTGGCTCAGACGGTTGAGCGTCTGACTTCAGCTCAGGTCATGATCTCGGGGTCCTGGGATCGAGCCCCGCTTTGGGCTCCCTGCTCAGCGGGGAATCTGCTTCTCCCTCCCTCTTTCCCTCTGCCTGTCCCACACCCCCCACCGCTTGTGCTCTCTCCTTCTCTCTCAAATAAATAAAATCTTTAATAAATAAATAAATAAGCCAAATGGATCAAACATCACATTCTCTTAAACTCAGATGGGCTTTGACTTTGTTCTACTTTGAGCCTTGTAAGTTTTGAAATTATAATTTATCTTCAAGATTACATTCAAGACTTGTCAGGTCCTTCACTCAAAGCATCCCCGCCCATAAATAGCACAGAGAGAAAACTCTGAGGTGACCCCCTCCCCCGCCCGCCATCAGGGCAGAGGGGCCGGGCAGAGCTGGCTGGGCTGGGGCTTGTCCCACACTGGCCTGTTGGTTGCTCCAGTGCTCCCAGCACGCCTGCAGGCTTGCCTTCTCAGAGGCAGGTGTCCAGCAAAGGAATGCCAGGGTCATCCACTGGTTCTTTTACTTTTGACCCTAGCATTTAAATCCTGGCTGTATCACAAGCAGCAGGAGGGCGTCCATGGTGCCACAGTGGACAGGGGGGTGAGACATGTCACAAGGGTTTACAGGCTGAAGCTGTTTATCTCACACTGAACCTGACCCCTCATCAGAAGAAGGACGGACAGCCCTGCCCTGGTTCAAAGGCAAGCTGCAGCGTTGGCCCAAAGGGCCACATTTCAGACCTGCAACTGAAGAGTTGAGAAGAGCTTTTAAAACAAGAAAAACAGGGCGCCTGAGTGGCTCAGTTGGTTAAGCGACTGCCTTCGGCTCAGGTCATGATCCTGGAGTCCCGGGATCGAGTCCCGCATCGGGTTCCCTGCTCAGCGAGGAGCCTGCTTCTCCCTCTGACCCTCCTTCCTCTCATGCTCTCTGTCTCTCATTCTCTCTCTCTCAAATAAATAAATAAAATCTTAAAAAAAAAAAAAAAAAACAAGAAAAACAAAGAAACACCACAACTGATAGCCAAGGACTTAAAATGAAAGAAGATTCCATCGGGGCTTCACGTAAAATTAGATGCCAAATCCAGATTATCCCCAAGTTTACAAACACCCACTGAACAATTCTGCCACAAATAGTGCCGCCTACTCTCCGCCCCGCTTGCTCCCAAGCCATTATCTTGAACTGTCCGCACATTTCTGTGGGTGCCCTGCAAGAATGGGAACCCCCGAGCCCCAGCTCCACAAGGCTGTCTACCAGGATCAAAAGGAGCGGCTTCTCTTTTTAAAGCTACAAGTTAAGAGGGTGTTTTTTTTTAAACCTTTATTGTTCTTTTTTTTTCTCCTGAATGATAAAAATAATTCCTGCTTGTTACAGACGCTTGGATTCAGAGCTATAAAATTTAAAAAGTGAAACACCTTCTGAAATCTCAGCCTCTGACAACAGCCGCTATTAATAATTTGAGAAACAAGAGTTTCATTTCACTTATTATCCAGCAAAAAAAAAAAAAAAAAAAAATCATAGAACCTACATACTTGAAGAGATACTAGTAGAGAAAGGAGATTTTAGTTTTAGATCATATGCAGCAAAACTAAAGTGTTCAAAAAATATCACCTTCTCCAATAATTACAACTGTGAAAATTGTCGGAAAAACATGTATCTAAATAAAAGGTCATGAAGTTGGTTCTCACAAATTCATGTAACAGAAAAGAATTTTTTTTAAAAAAGCTGATAAATGTCTAGTTGGGATTAAGCTGGAAATTCAAAAGCACAAAACTAATTTGAATTGAATTACCAGGGTAGCCAATACATAGAACCTGCTACATGATTTGTGGGGTCCAGTGGGAAATGAAAATTTGGAGTCCCTTGTTTAAAAATGATTAAGAATTTCAAAATGGCAGCAACAGAGAATTAAACCAAGGACAGGCCTTTCTAAGCAAGAAACTGCAAACCTCACACACAGGTCACATGCCAGTGCGGCCGGCCCTGTTCATGCACATTAATTTAACCATGACCACCAAGTGTTCACTCTATATTTTTAAGGCTTCAGATCTATCACGTTTGCCTTTAAGATCATTCATTGCGTTTTCTGAAAAGGTTCAGTTTCTCTAAGGAATAAATTGGCGAGATGAGAATAAGGCCAGGAAAAAACATGAAAAAAAAAAAACCCAGTTTATTTTTAGCTTGACCTTGATTAAATCTTATGTTTTCTGATGTATTTTCCAGTTGAAATGAATTGGCTATGCAGCTAATACTGTAGAAATACAAAACACTCTGGAATATCAGGTTAGCCAAAATAAAATCTTAAGCTCCATTTCACATCCAAAAATCTACATCCAAGATTATTTACAATATGAGATAGTTTTCTAGGATAAATTTTGGAATACGCTTTCAATTTTTTTTTTGATAACAAACTATGTGCTTCTTCCCCTATACTCTAATAAGCCGTCACTAAATAGACTTCCCACAAAAGTAAAGGAAAAGAAAACCTTATCACTTGGCAGATTAAACTGTATAAAATTAAGAATTCTCTTTAGCCCCTTTAAAGTGCAAAAAGTTCGTTTTAAGACAAAAATTTGCTGCATAAAGTAGTCATCCTAGCACCTCCCTGGGTCATTTGAACATATTTCTATGTTTAACTTGAGCTGGGGCATGCATAAGAATAGCTTGATCTTTAATACAGGATAGGAATACCACAAATTCTTTCTAAACTGCTATAAAAGGCTCGCAAAAGCCAACAAAAGGCCTGGGCCACATTCCTTGGCAATTATCAGTAGGAGGAAGAGGCAAAGACAGAGGAGAAAAGTGGTCTGTAAAAGGCGTGGACTACAACAACCAAGCCTCTTCCATTAGGAAAAACAGCTGCAGAACCTTTTCTCTCTCAAGCAAGGGAGAACCACTTTTGTTCCTGAGGTTTAACCTCCGACAGACAAATTGAACACAGGGTTCTAAATTCCCCACCCTTGAGCCCAGGAGAGACCAGAATAGCTCTCCATACCCAAACCTGAATCCTGATGGATGCATCTCAGAGCCCCGGGGGAGTTCTTCAAGCTTCCCTTCGGGTTCAACACTGTCACCCAATGAATGCGGTCTAACTGCAATTGCTGCAGGTTTTCGGGGGGGGGGGGCGGCAGGGGTCCGAAAGAGGGCCATCAGCCTGAGCTCCCTTCTCAGGGTCCAGGGCTGGTCTCAAGACACACAGATGTTGGGGCGCCTGGGTGGCTCAGTTGGTTAAGCGACTGCCTTCGGCTCGGGTCATGATCCAGGAGTCCCGCATCAGGCTCCCTGCTCAGCAGGGGGTCTGCTTCTCCCTCTGCCCTCTTCCCTCTCGTGCTCTCTGTCTCTCATTCTCTCTCTCAAAAACAAACAAAAAAAAGACACACAGATGTTGCCCATGCCAGATAGAGAAGGGAAGACAGCTCACGTTAAGATCTTACTGTATACTGGAACCTCCCCCAGGACCTCTGTGCACATTATATTATTAACCCACCAAAATCTTAGCATTTTGCAGATGAGGAAGCTGACCACAACTGGTAAGGTAACTTGCTCAAAATCACAGGGCTACAAATAGGCAAGGCTGGGCTTCGAATTCCAGTCAACTGACGTCCCAAATCCCCTGCTTTTTCCTTAGTGTTGAAACCCAATGTGGGGTTTCCCCAGGGCAGGAATTAAGGCAGGGCCTTGTCTCCATAGAATTTAGAATAATAACAGAACCACTAAAAGTCATCTACTCTTTTTCTTTTATCACCAAGCATCAGCAATTCTAAACAATGTCAGTGAGAAGCTATTCCTCCTGGAAAGCAAAATATTTTGTGAGCTTAAGTTCGAAACAATTCCTACAGTTACTGTAGAGTTCGAATATTACACATGGAAACTTCAAATGAGCATATCTGTCGTATTTACCCTTTGATAAACAATGTATTTACAGGAAAGGTAATTTGAAGAACTCCTACCTTTGCAGGTGGTCCCACCCCATGCAAACCCAAACACCAACTGATTTCAGAAATAACTTAATAATAGGTCAGAATCTTCTGATTCCACTTTCGACACAGTTCCGTCTCCAATCCCGGCAGTACTATATATTCATATGTTTAAACAGATTTACCATCCACAGTGAGAGCACAGAGTTACTTCAGTTCTGGCCCTCTGTGACCATGTGGAGCTTTCATTTGTATTTAAAATTTAAAACCACAGGGGCGCCTGGGTGGCTCAGATGGTTAAGCGGCTGCCTTCAGCTCAGGTCATGATCCCAGGGTCCTGGGATCGAGTCCCCCATCGGGCTCCTGGCTCAGCGGGGAGTCTGCTTCTCCCTCTCTCTTTGCCTCTCCCACTGCTCATGCTCTCTCTCTCTCTGTATCTGTGTCTCAAATGAGTAAATAAAATCTTTAAAAATAAATAAATAAAAATAAAAAATAAATAAAATAAAATAAAATTTAAAACCACAAACTGCAAGATACATCTTGCATTTTGCTTGGCATGAGCAAATTTTAATTCAGCTGTGAAATATTGTATTAAATTGACTAGTATCTTTAAAACTTCAATGTCTTTTTTTAATCCTTACAAAGTAAAGGGAAAAAAATCAAGAAAATAATGGCTGCTGCCTACGTGATTTTTACCGAAAATAATTTTGTCACTCATGGAAGAGGAATATGAAAAATTATCTGTCCAGGTGTCCAGCGTGCTGGCTGAGCTTTCACTGCACTCCACCAAACTGACCCCACGCCACGGGCAGGAACAGCATCCTGCCGGAACTGGGGGAAAAGTGTGGCCGGCCAGCAATCCAGCTCCTAGTCCACAGTGGTGAACTGTTAGATCCAGCTGATTGTCCAGCAACACCACGCACCTGTTCTCTCCTGGGAAGAATGCTCTTACAAACAAATTTATGATTCCACAACGATCCTTACCTTTGACCCAAGCACACTTTCTGTGCAAAACTGACGCTTTTCTTCAAATGCACATGTTTCCAAATCTTTCTCAAGTACCAAGACCATCAAAATTCCCAATCTCAGACACGGTGGCACTAACGCTGACCACCCTTTCGCAGACGTTCATTCTCTCCCCACCCTGCACTGCCCACCAAGCTGTCCACTGGGTTTTTTCAAGCCCTCGGTAATCTGATAGCACACAATCTACACTGGCTACTATTTGCAACTACTTAATTCCCCAGACCAAAGGTGAATATTTCTTGAAGACAAGAACCATCACCACACCACTTGGATCTCCTTCCCTCATCTATCCCTTACACAGTGTTGGACACACTGTAAAAGCCAGTGACTCATTCTAATTTATTTAACAAGTACTAATACAATGCTTACTATAAGTCAAAGAATGGAACATAAACTTATTGTTGGGAGCCACAAATTTAAATAACAAAGTGTTATAGCTATTACGGTAGTAAATCTAAACATGGGATTTCCATATGACCCGATGATTGCCCCCTTGGGCATTCATCTCAGAGCAATGAAAACATGTGTTCACATGAAAACCTATACACAAATGTTCGTAGCAGCTTTATTTGCAATAACCAAAAATAGGTGAATGGTTCAACTGGTGAATGGTTAAAGAAACTGTGGTACGTACATACCACGGAATGCTGGCCAGCAAGAAAAGGGAATGAACTATTGATACACTCAACAACTCGGGTAAGTCTCCAGGAAACTATGCTGAGTGAATAAAGCTAATCCCAAAAGGCTGCAAATGGTATGATTCCATTCATATAACATTCTCTGAAAGGACAAACTTATTTTTTTTCAGGGCGCCTGGATGGCTCAGTTGGTTAAGCGACTGCCTTCGGCTCAGGTCATGATCCCAGGGTCCTGGGATCGAGTCCCACATTGGGCTCCCGGCTCAGCGGGGAGCCTGCTTCTCCCTCTAACCCTCTCCTCTCTCATGCTGTTTCTCGCTCGCTCACTCTCTAATAAATAAATAAATAAAATCTTTAAAAAAAAAAACAACTTGTTTTTTTTCAAGATTTTATTTATTTATTTGAGAGAGAGAGCATGAATTGGGGGGAGGGGTAGGAGAGGGAGAAGCAGATTCCCTGCTGAGCAGGGAGCCCAATGCAGGGCTCGATCCCAGGACCCTGAGATCATGACCTGAGCCGAAGGCAGACGCTTAACTGACTGAGCCACCCAGGAGCCCCTGAAAGGACAAACTTTTAGAAATGGAGAACAGATTAATCATCACCAGGGCTTGCTGAGAAAGGGAGGTAGGTGGGTGCGGTCATAAAAGGGCAATGTGAGGGATAAAACCACACACAACTAACTGCACGAACACATCCAAATGAGTATGCACAACACTGGAGAGATCTGAATAAGATAGGTGGATTGTATCAGTGTTGATATCCTGGTTGCCATATTGTACTGTATTTTTGCAAAATGTTACCAGTACAGGGAAACTAGAATAAATGGAACATGTACTTGGGAACTCTGGATTATTTCTGTATCTGAATCTACAATGATCTCAACAAAAACTTCAGTTAGAAAAGTAGCAAACCAACAAAAATATCTCAAACTAGTAAGATTTATTTATTTAACAAATAATATGATGCTTACCAATTGCCAGGTAGTATTTTAAGCACCCATACATTAACTCATTGACTCCTAAGAACCGTATGTGACATGCACTATGGATTATTCTCATTTTGCAGATGGAGAAACTGCAGTACAGAGAGCTTAAACAACTTATCCAAAGGACACACAGCAAGTAGGTTAACAGTTGGAATCGGATTCCAAGGCAGGTAATCTAGATCTAGAACCCTCCCCTTGGAGATCTCTTCATTTCACCCTCAGATGCTGGGGGCCACCAAGCAGACAAGACCCTTAATCCCAACAGTACCTATTCTGGAAGATTCCCCAAATCCAAACGAAAGTGTGACAAACCCTTCTGATCATAAAGCCAATCAAGAACCTCCCAGGCTGTCAACTTTCAGGGAAGTAAGCAGAATTACTGGCTTTTAATATAAAATCTTCTGCCGTGGGAGGATGAGTACCTGTGACAAGAACGGTTTGCCACAGGGTAACATCCACTCTTCCTCCATAGGTTGGAAAACGAAGGGCACAGTTGGGCACATCTGGGAGCACGTTTCGGTGGGAAAGAGTGAAGAGTCCCAAAAAGCAAAATGCATTTGGGAGTCGATGAAAACGGGAGGCTGAAACAGGACCAGGGGACAACGTCACACTTCACACACCCTGGCCCCAGTCCACGGTCCTGCCGCCCCGTCACCAGGGTGCTGTGTCTTTAGCTCACTGCCTTATCAGCTTTGGGCCCATGCTAGCCAGCGTAGGCCCTGGGGACTGAAATCCAGAACGTCTGTGGCATTCCAGAGCCACAGGCCTATAACAGGACAAGCTGGTTCGGAAGATTTTCAGATTATCAAGTGGAGAAGAGAGGAATGTCACAGCGTCTGGGTGGACATGGGGACATTCATCAAAAAGACAGCTACCATGAAACCGCAGTCTCCCTTTCCCACTGGAGTGGTGGAGAGCAGATGCAGGGGTATGGACATGCCTGTTAAAAATCAAAATTATGGGGCGCCTGGGTGGCTCAGTTGGTTAAGCGACTGCCTTCGGCTCAGGTCATGATCCTGGAGTCCCTGGATCGAGTCCTGCATTGGGCTCCCTGCTCGGCGGGGAGTCTGCTTCTCCCTCTGACCCTCCTCCCTCTCATGCTCTCTGTTGCTCATTCTCTCTGTCTCAAATAAATAAATAAAATCTTTAAAAAAAAAAAAATCAAAATTATTTTAGCAGAGAAATCATTTCCCAAGATTCAGTGCTAGAAAAGGCAAAATGAACACTAGACCCAAACTTTTCAAAAGATAAACTTCCAACCAGAGGGCCCTATAACTTAACACCAACCCACTGGGTAAATGATGTGAACAGTCTGTTACCAATGGGCCAGCCTGATATGATGAACCAGCCAGAAAAAAAGGGGATATGCGGCCAGACTTTATTGGTCTCTATGGCAGGAGCTCATAAAAATTCTCAGTTAAGCCTTGGTTTATCAGTCGATGAAAATTAAGCTGCACAGTGAACTCTGGGCTGGAAGAAACCATGGAGAAATGAAGTTCTTCACAATCTGTGATGCTGAGAAAGAATAACTGGGAAAGGTTACTAGGAAAATGGAGTCTCAGCTCACCCCGCCACTGACAACCTAAAATGACTCAGGCCCACGTGTCAGTTTTCATACCTAAACAGCATTTCCTTTGCAATAAGGATCCAAAATTTCCACTCGCAGATGAGAGAGGTAAACGGAGACTCTTGGCACCGTCGGGAGGAGGCCACAGATGTGAGAATAAGTACATCACTGGACATGGCGAGGTGGAGGCATGGAAAGACCCTGGGCCCCTGGAGTCCCTGCTGAACCACTAAACCAACCCTGGGCCTCCTGCCCCCAGACTTTGTATCAAGTCGAGGATACACGTCCCTCTGGTATAAGCCGCTATTTGCTGGGGTTTCTGCTGGCAGCCAAACATTTCTTGTTGTACTGGGGCCAGGGTGTGTGAAGTGTGACGTTGTCCCCTGGTCCTGTTTCAGCCTCCCGTGGGTTGTACCTGCCCATGATGATTTTGCTCAACAGCTGTATTACGATGGCCAGTGTCGCCCTCCCTACCGGCCCGAGGCTGAACCCTGGCACGCTGTAGGTCGCTCTGTCCTGGTATCTAAATCTCAAGCCCCCAAGTACTAGAATGCGGCATCTATAAACCTGGCCAGCCTTGTCACCTGGAAATCTGGGGCTGGTGCCGAAGGCACAACAGATAAATACAAAGATACAGAAAGGGGGGGGCAGGAAGGTGGAGAGAGGGGGGGAAAAAAACAGCAAGGGGGAAAATATAAGGGAAAAGAGAGAGACAGGAAACAACTGCCTTTTAAGAATGTGCATTTTTTTAAGGGATGCCCACATGCTTTTCAAAATCAGCCTGCTCAGAGTAAGAAGCCCCTGTGTGCCTGACCTCCATCTCCTCGCCTCTCTGGAAAGGCCAGCGCCCATCAGCAGAGCCCCTCGGCCACATGGCACAGATGCGTGAATGACCGATGGGCTTCTTGGTTTGCCTGTGCCTGACTTGGCGGGGCAAAACATATTTTACATTAGCTTAGGTCTTGACATTCTATCATGTTCCCTGTTGAGAAGCCAAATAGTTCTTGGAACCCTGCACAGCAAGTGACATATAACAGAACCCTAGGAAAGGGGATGGCTCTTTGCCCTTAAATTAAAGGCTCTTCTTACCCCTCCCACCTCCATGGCAGTGGTCTGGCCTGTGCGGCTGGGAGCCGACGTCTACTCAAGAAAGGTCACCATTCTTTGCCAGCAAATAAGGTACTTTTCATAGGGGGACAGTTGCAAGGTGGGGGGCTACTTGCAACAGGTTGCTTTGGGCGATCTGCATCACTGAACCCAGAATGGCAAGTGGGACGGGGCAGGCACCCCAGGCTCTGGATGGAGCATGGCTGAAGGCTGAAGGAATGGCCATCAAAATGACCCCTTCCTTTTCTAGCCACAAGCTGTCTTCAGTGAACCTTGTCCTGCCACCCCCAGGGACACTCTGTCAGGCTGTAAGGGGATAACCTCAGATGCCACCTCACATGACACTGTCTGGAATGCTGGCGGCCCAGCGACCGGAGTGTCTGTGCCCTCCTTGTGGGGTGTCAATGCTCTCACAAGGACTCACGGTCCTCACAGGCAGGCAGGACTCCCAACGGACAACTGCCAGCAAGGACAGCTCCCGGGCAGGAGGCTGGGGCAGCTCGGAAGTGCTCCTCTCTCCAGCCTCTCACCCCAGCACGGCCAGCTGTGGCCTCTCTGGGGCTCAGCCCTGCTCCCCAGCCCATCTCCTGTATTGACGGGACCCGGCAGGGCGTTATGGGGCAAGAGCAGGAAATACAAGGCAAAGACTCTGCCCACAGGGCGGGCAATATCTAGGTTAAAAGACAAGGCCTTTTGGAAACAAAACAAGGGAACATAGGGGAAGGGAAGGAAAAATAAAACAAGATGAAATCAGAGAGGGAGACGAACCATAAGAGACTCCTAACTCGGGCGCCTGGGTGGCTCAGATGGTTGGACGTCTGCCTTTGGCTCGGGTCATGGTCCCGGGGTCCTGGGATCGAGTCCCGCGTCGGGCTCCCTGCTCAGCAGGGAGCCTGCTTCTCCCACTGCCTCTCTCTCTCTCTCTGTCTCTTATGAATAAATAAATAGAATCTTTTAAAAAAAAAAGAGAGACTCCTAACTCTAGGAAAAAAACAGGGTTCTGGAGGGGAGGGGGTGGGGGGATGGAGTAACTGAGTGATGGGCATTAAGGAGGGCACTTGAAGGAATGAGCACTGGGTGTTATATGCAACTGCTGAATCACTAAATTCTACCCCTGAAACTAATAAAAAAAAAAAAGAAAGAAAGAAAGAAAAAAAGACCTTTTTTTTTTAATGTGGGGGAATCAACAACAGAATCAATTGAGTGGTGATGTGGGAAATGCCTTCATTGGAGGTCAGAGGAGGTAGGTGTCACAAGACAAAGGGAAGGTCAGCAAAGACTTGTTGGAAGAGGTAGGACCTGAGGAAGTACATGAGGGAGGAGTGGGGGCCAGACAGACAGAAAGGAGAGAGGGATGGCACAGGTGTGCTGGTTATAAAGGATGAGGTGAGCTCAGGGACCAGGACACAGGCAGCATGGGAGGCATGTGAGAAGGCAGTGAGAAGTGAACTCACAAAGATGGGACTCTGTCACACATCTGGTCACCTGCATCGCAAGCCAACAAATAATGCTTCATCTTCCTGCCGTGAACACCTCTGTATTCCCAACACCCGGCATGTGCCTAGCTCATAGTCAGTGCTCAATAAATGCCAGTGAATGAATGAAAATGGTTAAGGAGGTCCCAAACCAGGAAACAAAATCGTACCTAAAAGTAGGGACTGCAAACTCAGATGCCCACAGGGCCAGGCAGGTGACAAGTACAGCTAGGAGTGAGCAATGGGGAGCAGCGGGTAGTGGATGCCCCATCTTCAGGGGGACTACCCCTACCTGATTTAGCGCAGTGCTGCCACCAAGGTACATGAGCCCAGTATTGCCAGATCTTTCTATATTATGTGAAATCCCAATTTTTAAGCATTAGCAATGAATTTAAAAAAAAAAAAAAATGTATGTGCCAAGCAAAACACATCATCTGGAGCCGTATTTGGCCTGTTAAGGGTCTTTGGCTAACCAGGACAAATTTTTTGTTGGAGTTTATAGTCTAAAAAGGTCCCCAATGCAAACGAATATATGAGGATGGAGGTAAGAATGGGGTTTCCCTTGGGGGAGGAGCCTGTGTACTAGAAGGGCCTCTTGGGAGCCTGGAAATGTCCCATATGTTGATCTGGCCGGTGGTTACAAGGGTGAGGACATGTTTAAAATTCCATCGAGCTGCAAACCTAAGAGTTGGGCACTCTATTCCATGCACGTTATAACTCAATTTAAAATGTAAAACTGAGGGGTGCCTGGGTGGCTCATTCATTAAGTGTCTGCCTTCGGCTCAAGTCATGATCTCGGGGTTCTGGGAATGAGCTTCTGCTCAGCGGGGAGCCTGCTTCTCCCTCACCCTCTCCCTCTGCCGGCCACTCCCCCTGCTTGTGCACTCTCTCTCTCTGTCAAATAAATAAAGAAAAATCTTTAAATAATAATAATAATAAATAAAATTTTTTAAAAAGGTAAAACTGATAAGAAATATAGAGTCTCCAAAAGCTGAATAAAGTCCTCTCTAGAGTTTGCTTTCAGGGGCGCTGCCCCTTCCACCTAAAATTCCCTTCTGCCCCTACCTCTTTGCACCCTGCTGCCACCTTATTTGTCCTAAAAGAGGTGATCCAGACAGCACTTCCTCCATGAAGCCTCTCCTATCCCACCTGGCCCAAGGCTGAGCTTGGCCAATCTCGGCACTCCAAGACACAGCCAAGTGAGTGCCTTCCTCACCTGACCCAGCACTGAACACCTCCCTGCTTCCTTTGGAGCTCCTGAGGTCCTGGGGACAGGGACTGTGCCCTATTCCCTGTGGCTCAGGCCTAGCCCACAGTGGGTTGACATGTGCCTGATAAGGGTCTGACATGATAGCTCATCCTCCTTCTGGCGATCAGCAAATAGAAGGATGCTTCCCACCCCACCCATCACTATTGTCCTAGAAAAGACAGAGCACAGAATCTGGAAACATGAGATCTGGAGAAAAGAACCAGGAGACTGTGTCCTGAGTGAGAAGCTGTGGGAAGAAACATGTACATGTAAGATTTGAAATATAATTCTCTTGCAATCAGCTGCAGTAACATCCTACTGAGAGAGGGAAGGAGTATATGTAGCATTCGTAAGTGCCCTGCCTGCCTGACACAAGTCTAGGGCCACAGCTGCTCAGATTCTAATGGGCATCAGAATCACTGGAGGATTTTTTAAACGCGTCCTCCCCAGAGATGCACATCTGCAGGTCTGGAACAGGGCCTGAGAATCTTCATTCCTAACTAGGGTCCAGGCAATGCCAATGCTGTTGGTCTGGGGACGTCCCCGGGAGCGACACTGGACCAGAGAGGACAACAGCTAGTAAGTGCCAATCATCACAATGCATCAGTGTTCTTTCTCTTGCTCATTGAACAGACTTTTATTAAATTTCTACCATGTGCAAAGCCATATAAGTGATGCAAACGTAATTAGAACCAATGTTGCATTCCCACCTTGGTCACCAGAAAATGGATTACTCATCCTCAGTGCCCTTCGCCAGATTTGCTACTGAAGCAGAAAATGACACCAATGGTCAGCCACTCCCCAATGCTCAGAAGGTCTCAGGTTCAAACTCTTAACTCTGAGAATAAAGTTTTAAAGGTCCTCCCTCAACAGCAAACTCATCTGTTTCCCCAAACATCTCCAATTAAATGAGCTATTTTCCTGGGCCTCCCTTCAATATAATACCTCCCTCATTTAACCAGAAGAGGAGTTGGGTTATAGTGTTTGGTATTCAGGCCTGGGCAGGGAACAGATGAACTTCCCTGGAGACCAAGCCAGCAAAGGGTCTCCAGAGGCGTCAGAGGATGGAGGCATCTTTCCAGCAGACAAGCAAGCACGCTGCTGTGAAACAACACCCCTTCCCTGTCCTGGGCAGGAGCCGCATTCTGACATATTCAGTTACAAGTGAATGCCTGGGCATTAAATCTAAATGGCTCAAGATACGGAATGCCCGGGCAGCAGGCAGTCGGATTATTTATGCCCTCTATACCTGTGGAAGCCGAGATTTAATTATTTATTTCGTGTTAAATTTCCAGTCCTGGGCTTCCAGGCAGCAGATGAATAAAGCACCTCAGTTAAACTGCAGGGGACTCTGGGTCATCAACTTAGCCGGAGCTGGAAAACTTCGTGATTTCTGCACCCTGGGATATCATCTCAGTCTCTGTCTAAGAATGTCCTAAAGAAATTCAATCACATATGGAAGTCTTAAGAACCCTCTGAAGCACTCCCCCTGCTTGTGTTCCCTCTCTCGCTGTGTCTCTCTGTCAAATAAATAAATAAAATCTTAAAAAAAAAAAAAAAAAGAAGGGGGGGCGCCTGGGTGGCTCAGCTGTTAAGCGTCTGCCTTCGGCTCAGGTCATGATCCGGGGTCCTGGGATCGAGCCCCGCATCGGGCTCCCTGCTCGGCGGGAAGCCTGCTTCTCCGTCTCCCACTCCCCCTGCTTGTGTTCCCTCTCTCGCTGTGTCTCTCTCTGTCAAATAAATAAATAAAATCTTTAAAAATAAAAAGAAACCATGTGAAGCAACAATACCTGACAAATTCAAACCTGTCCTCTCAATGAACATGTAACTCAAGAGGTAAAGGCACAATCTTTGAACCATGGACATGATATTCTACTAGTATATCTTTCCTGACACGTGTGACTCACTGTAGGAGACCGCTGGCCAGAGTTATTCCTACTCCTCGAGTAAAATGTACTTCAAAATTGTAGGAACTCTCAAGTGAAGCACCAGTCAGTTCTCGTGGTATCAGATTAGGATGCAATACTAAGGTACATTCTAATAGAACTAATCACCCTCTTATGGTAAGATCCAGTGTGCTCTTGTTGAAAGGCCTATGGTTTGGAAATGACTATTTTAACCCAAAGCATCATCAGCTCTTCACTGCAAGCAGAGCTACTCAGAATCCAAACCACAACTCTTCTCTCCATCTGTCTCTCTCTGCAGTCATTGCTTGAGTGCAGTGAAATGATTAGATCCCATTCCACTGGATTTTCCTCCATGGTGAGAATATCACCTTTCACACATAAGCCTGGAAGGCTTCCAAGGCCCTGAACAAATTCCCCTACTGCTTCATCAGGGTCCTCTTCCCCTTCAAGGTAGCTACTCAAGCCTCCAACACAAGGGCCAACCCAGCCCCAGCCAAGATAACAGTGCCTCCGAATGGAGTGACTCCATTCATAGGAACAGAACAGTGTGAATGGCAGAACCGTCTTCGTTTTGAGGACCAGTGCTGCTTTTTGGTTTTGGTTTCTCCCCCGGTTCTTCCAACCACACAGGAAGCTGCCTGTTTTGTGTACTTCTGTGTGGATATCACTGGGAAATCTATGGCTACAACAATGTTTGGCACATGGCAGGTACTCAATAAATAACTGATAAACGAATAAGTCTCTATGAGAAAACACCCACCATGAGGACCAGGTGGAAGCACAGAGGAGAGTCACAAAGCTTCTCCTACCACACAGATGGGGGTTGCTCCTCTTGGCTCCGTCTGACCCATTTGCTGAAAAGAAACTGAGAAATTTAAACTGGGGCCAAATACATCACTGGTTCATTCCTTTGTACCAAGTAAACTAAAAATAAACAAACAAGCAAAAAAAACAAGGTCAGGGAACCTTGAGTAGGGAAACTGTCAGTCAATAATGATATTTTCCCCAAAATGCCACAGAAACCCTGTAATCTAAACTATGAGTCACTAGTATGTTTGGAAGCATTTTTATATAGGCTGATAGTCTTATATACACTTTCCTACTTTTAGTGGGACATAAGACACACAGTAAAATATTATATATTTGACAAAATAGAACACACATCATCAACAATATAAACAAGTGAAACCCTCATATTCCTTGGTACTTTACTTCGTAAAGAAATAACAAACCGGGGCACCTGGGTGGCTCAGTCGTTAAGCGTCTGCCTTCGGCTCAGGTCATGATCCCAGGGTCCTGGGATCGAGCCCCGCATCGGGCTCCCTGCTCAGCAGGAAGCCTTCTTCTCCCTCTCCTGCTCCCCCTGCTTGTGTTCCCTCTCTCGCTGTGTCTCTCTCTGCCAAATAAATAAATAAAATCTTAAAAAAAAAAAAAAAAGAAATAACAAACCATAGAGAGTTTCACTGTTAGGCAAGAAAGTAATTCAGTAAAACAGAAGTACCTAGGGCACCTGGGTGGCTCAGTCGGTTGAGTGTCTGCATTTGGTTCAGGTCATGATTCCAGGGTCCTGGGATTGAGTCCCGCATCGGGCTCCCTGCTCAGCGGGGAGCCTGCTTCTCTCCCCCCTACCCCCGCCCATGCTCTCCTTCTTTCTTTCTCTCTCTCAAAAACATAAATAAAATCTTAAAAAAAAAAAGTAACTAATTTGCCAAAAGTTCAGTTTAAAACAGTCATAATTGAGATGGACAAATGCCTAGAAACAAATAATTTGCCAAAACTGACCCATGAAGAAACTGAAAAATCTGAGAAGACCTGTAACAAGTAAGGAGATTGAGTCATTAATCAAAAACCTCCCAACAAGGAAAATCCCAGGATCAAAAGGCTTCACTGGGGAATTCTACCAAACATTTGAAAGAGTAACATCATTCTTTCTCAAACTGCTCCCAAAAAATTGATGAGGGGGAAACACTTCCTAACTCATTCTATGGGGCCAGCATAACCCTGATACCAAACCAGTTAAAGATATTACAAGTAAAGAAAACTAAAGACCAATATTCCTTATTAATGTTGATATAAAATTTTCAATAAAATGCTGGCAAACTGAATTCAGCTGCAAATTAAAAGACTTATACACCATGACCAAATAGGATTTATTTCCAGAATGCAAAGATGGCTCACCATACAAAAATCAATCAATGTAATATACCATATTAACAGAATAAAGGGGAAAAAAAGCACATGATCATCTCAATTGATGCAGAAAAAGCATCCAACAAAATTCAACATGATAAAAACACTCAATAAACTGGGACCAGAAGGGAACTTCTATTAAAGTAAAGGCATTTGTGAAAAACTCACAGCTAAGATCATACTCAATGATGAAAGACTGAAAGCTTTTCCCCTGAGATCAGGATCAAGACAGATGCCCATTTTCACTATTTCTATCTAACATAGTACTGAAGTTTTAGTCTGAACAATTAGGCAAGAAAAAGAAATAAAAGGCACTCAAATTGGAAAGGAAGAAGTAAAATTATTTCTGTGTGCAGATGGAATTATATAATATGTTGAAAACCCTAAAAATTCCACACTCCAAAAAAACCTATTAGAGCCAATCAACAAATCAATAAAGTTGCAGGGTACAAAATCAACACACAAAATCAGTTGCATTTCCATGCACTATGCAACGAACAAACCATAAAGGAAATCATGAAAACAATTCCATTTACAATAGCATCAAAAACAACAGACGAAAGACTTGTACACTGAAAACTACAAAACACTGCTGAAAAAAATTAAAGAACACAACAATAAATGGAAAAACATTCCATGTACATGGACTGGAAAACCTAACGATATTGTTAAGATGTCAATACTACCCAAAGTGATCTACAGATTCAATGCCATCTCTATCAAAATCTCAATGAAATTTTTGGCAGCAATAGAAAAATCCATCCTAAAATTCATATGGAATCTCAACAGACCCTGAATAATCTTTAAAAAGAAGAATGAAGCTGGGAGACTCACACTTTCTGATTGAAAACTTACTACAAAGCTATAGTAATCCAAACAGTGTGGTACTGGTATAAAGACAGACATATAAACCAATGGAATGAAATAGACAGTCCAGGGAGGAAACCTCATTTATATGGGGAAAGGGCCAACTTTTTAATAAACAGTACTGGGAAAATTGGATGTCCACATGCAAAAAAATGCTGGACCCTTACCTTATACAATATATAAAAAAATAACTCAAAATGGATCAAAGAGCTAAACTACAAGCCTCTTTTTTTTTTTAAAGATTTTATTTATTTACTTATTTGAGAGAGAGAGAGCACATGAGCAGGGGGAGGAACAGAGGGGAAGGGAAAGAATCCCAAGCAGACTCCACGCGCAGTGCTGAGCTGACATGGGGCTCGATCCCAGGACCCCGAGATCATGACCAGAGCTGAAACCCAGAGTGAGACACTCAATCACCTGAGCCACCCAGGGGCCCCAATTACAAACCTCTTAGGAGAAAACATCATGACTTTGGATTTGGCAATGACTTCTTGGATATGCCACCAAAAGCACAAGCAACAAGAGACAAATGGGCAAACTGGACTTCATAAGAATTAAAAACTTTTGCACATCGAAGGACATGATCAAGGAGTGAGGAGACAGCCCACAGAATGGGAGAAAATATATGCAAATCATATGTCTGATAAGGAATTAATATCCGGAAAATATAAAGAAATCCTGCTCGGCGGGAGGCCTGCTTCTCCCTCTCCCGCGGCCCCTGCTTGTGCTCCCTCTCTCTCTGTCAAATAAATGAATAAAATCTTTGGGTGCCTAGGTGGCTCAGTCATTAAGTATCTGCCTTCGGCTCAGGTCATGATCCCAGGGTGCTGGGATCGAGCCCCACATCAGGCTCCCTGCTCGGCGGGAAGCCTGCTTCTCCCTCTCCCACTCCCCTGCTTGTGCTCCCTCTCTTGCTGTGTCTCTCTCTGTCAAATAAATAAAATCTTTAAAAAAAAAAAAAAAATGAATAAAATCTTAAAAAAAAAATCCTACAATTCAATAACAAAAAACAAACAACTCAATTCAAAAATGGGCAAAGGACAAGAGACTTGAACAGACATTTCTCCAGAGGAGATATATAAGTGGCCAATAAGCATATGAAAAGATGCTCAACATCATTATTTATTAGAGTAATGCAAATCAAAAAGCCATAATGAGGTAACACTTACCACTCACTATGATGGCCATTATAAAAACAAACAAACAAGGGCACCTGGGTGGCTCAGGTGGTTGAGCATCTGCCTTCCCGCTGGCTCAGGTCATGATCCCAGGGTCCTGGGATTGAGCCCTGCAGCGCAGAGGGGGGTGGGGGGTGGGAGTTAACCTGCTCAGCGGGGAGTCTGCTTCTCCCTCTGCCTTTTCCCTGGCTTATGCTCTCTCTCTCTCTCATATAAATGAATAAAATCTTAAAAAAAAAAACAAATAAAAATAACAAGTATTTTGGGGGCACCTGGCTGGCACAGTCAAGTAGAGCATGAGAATCATGATCTCAGGGTTATAAGTTCAAGCCCTACAATGGGTGTAGAGATTACTTAAAAATAAAATCTTTTAAAAATAATAATACTGGGGCACCTGGGTGGCTCAGTTGGTTAAGCGACTGTCTTTGGCTCAGGTCATGATCCTGGAGTCCCGGGTCCAAGTCCCACATCGGGCTCCCTGCTCAGCAGGGAGTCTGCTTCTCCCTCTGACCCTCCCCATCTCATACTCTCTCTCGCTCTCAAATAAATAAATAAAAAATCTTAAAAAAAATAATAATACTAATGAGTATTTTTGAGGATGTGTTCCCTGTTGGCAAGAATGTAAAATGGTACAACCTCTGTAGCAAATGGTTTGGCAGTTCCTCAAAAAGCTAAACATAGAATTATCATATGATTCAGCAATTCCACTCCTAGGTACATACCTAAAAGAATGGAAACAGATACTTTTATACCAATGGTCATGGCAGCATTACTCACAATAACCAACAGGTAGAAAAACAATCCATGTGTCCACCAATGGATGACTGGATAACAAAATATATACAATGGAAAATTCTCAGCCACAAAATGGGATAAACTCTGAAACACGCTACAGTATGGATGAATCTTGAAAACATTATGCTAAGTGAAATATGCCAGACACAAAAAGTTCAAATACTTAATGATTCCATTTATATGAGATACCTAAATTAGGCAAATTCACGGAGACAGAAAGTAGACTCCAGGTTACTAGGGCCTCCTGGGGAAAGGAGGAACTGGAAGTTAGTTTTTTAAAGATTTTTTTTTTTTTTTTAAGATTTTATTTATTTGCGAGAGAGACAATGAGAGACAGAGAGCATGAGAGGGAGGAGGGTCAGAGGGAGAAGCAGACTCCCTGCCGAGCAGGGAGCCCGATGTGGGACTCTATCCCGGGACTCCAGGATCATGACCTGAGCCGAAGGCAGTGGCTCAACCAACTGAGCCACCCCTGGCGCCCTGGAAGTTAGTTTTTAATGAGTACAGAGTTTCTACGTGGGATGATGAAAAAGTTAAGGAAACAGTGTGGATATCTAGCTACACAACACTGTAAATGTACTTAATGCCACTGAATTGTAAGCTTAAAAATGGTTACATGTATTTTGCCACAATAAAAAAATGGCTATGGCTGTTCGTTCGAAATCATTCATTTCCAGGGCTTTAAAAATTGATACCATTCAATGTAGTCATCTGAAAGCCCTACTTAAGTATTTTTTTAATACCCATCATCTGGAAGCACTTAAAATGACAAAATCTCTTTTATGAGTGACATGATTTGACAAAGAGGTAAAAAACCCATTCTAAATATTTGCACTCCCAAACCTCCCCCTCCCTTTGATTATGTCACAGCTTCTTGATGATACCAAGAATACGGAGAAAGAGAAACACCGTTTCTACCTGGGTGTATACACTATGTCTGTTGTCCCAAATTCACAAAACGCCGAGGCTCCTGGATGCCTCAGTCGGTAGAGCATGTGATTCTTGATCTTGGAATTGTGAGTTTGAGCCCCATGTTGAGTGCAGAGTGTACTTAAAAGAACAACAACAAATTCACAAAATGCCATCACTGTCTGGCCAGACCCTACAGTGTGGAACTAGAAGCAACAGAAACAAGTCTCTCAATGCAATTTTACTTAAAACAAACTTGCCAGATTTTTAAAGACCCACTAACAGCACAGAACACTACCATGGATTTCCAACAAACAGGATATTAAACAGTTGTACATGACTTCAATGCAAAACACAGATTAAGCAGCTCTCCGCTAAAGCTCCTGCCCCCCACCCCCACCCCAAACCCCGGGCCTGCCCCATGCTAGGAGGGAAGGCTGGTCCCATATGACCAAGGCTCAAGATTGCCAAAAGAAGCTAATATTTTGGATTTCTTCCTCTCTCTGAGTCCTTAGTCTGCTTTATTTTTCTTCAACCACTTCTTTGCTGACATTCTATTCTCTGTACATGCCTTTTTTGGTCCATGCCTATCTTCTGGAAGCTAAGCTCCATGAGGACAGGTTTGCCTCTTTTGCTCATCCCTGTCCTCCCTGAAGCAGAGCCTCACCTCTGGGAGACCTCAGCCAACATGCACTGAACCAAGAGGTGCAAGAATTGGGCTGGATGACAGATGCTCTGTATCCTGATTCTGTATCTTGATTTGTATCTTGATTGTGTCAATGACCTGGTTGTGCACTGGACTATAGTTTTCAAGATGTCATTCTTGGGAGGAAGTAGGTAAAGGGTACACAGGACCTCTCTCTATTACTTCATACTACTGCATGTGAATCTACAGTGATTTCAATAAAAAGTTTAATTTTAAAAGCTTACAAACAAAAAATTTAAGTAAGCAAGCAAACAAATGCCTCAAAGACATTCTACAATATTCCTGTCCAGTAGGCTTCAAAACTGGCAAGCTTATGAAAAATAAGAAAAGACTGAGAAACTGTCACAGAGTGAGACTAAAGGGGACAGGACAACTGAGTGTCACATGGGATTCCCAGAAGAGAAAAAGGACATTAGTGAGAAAACTGGGGAAATAAGAACAATATCTATAATTTAGCCAATAGTATTATACCAACGTTAATTTCTTAGTTTTGACAAATGTTCGTATATAAGCTGTTAACATTAAGGGAAGCTGGTGAAAACTGTATGAGAATTCTGTACAGTTTCTTTGCAACTTTTCAATCAACATAGAATTATTCCAAAATAAAAGTTTATTTGTAAAAAATGTAGGGTTGGAAGAGAAATGTCTAATAATGTACCAGGTAGTTAACTAGAACTGCATCTGCTTTACTTTTCAGATAAAAATCATATAAATCTAAGCAATAAAAAAGGTAAAGTGTTCACTCTTACAAATAATTATGCTGTGGCTTAAATCCATAGTCCCTCATCCGAAATCCTTGGGGCCAGATTTGTTTTGGAATTTGACATCTATTTGAGTTCAAAGAAGCAGCATGATACATATGTTGTACATTACACCCCCGAGGGGGCCAGGCTGCACCTTATCGTCACACGCGTGCCTGACAGTCACGTGGTGTAGCATAAGTAAAGACTACAAACAGTTGCTCATCCTTCCAGGTAAGATTTTGTTGCCAAAATTTTGCTAAAAACTTTCCATTTTCTGAACTATTTGGATTTTAAAATAGTGGCTAGGCATTTGTGGGCTGGATTAATAGGATTCCTAATGAATAAAGCTTTTGATTTTTACTGTTAGACTCCCAAATTTCTAAAAACTAGCACCTCAGTTCTCTCCCTCTCTTTCCCTCCCTTCCTCTGCCATCCTCCCTCTCTCTCCCCCTCCTTCTCTCCCCCTATCTCTCCCTCCCTTTCTCTCTATCCCCCTCCTTCTCTCTCTCTCTCCCTTTCTCCCTCTCCCTCTCTCTTTCTCTCTCCCTCTCCCTTTGTCTTTCTCTCTCCCCCCATCTCTCTCCATTTAGGAGTAACCCTCAAGAACCAGAGACAACAAGCAGGGACTTCTAGAATACTGATAACATTTTATTTCTTAATCCAGGACTCTTCAGAAGGGTAAAAATTCAATGAGCTCTGCCCATACAATTTGGCCATTTTTCTGTATCTATGTTAATGTTGATGGAACATTTTTTTTTTCAAAAGCAGCCATCACACAATTAGATTTAAGTCACAAAATGTTAGCACTGAAAGAACTCTCTCCCTCGAGAGATGCAGTCTCATTCCTTGTACAGCACAGCTCCAGAGTGGTGCAGCGACCTGCCCAAGGTCACACAGCAATGTGGGGGCAGAGCTGATTTCCAGCTCAACTTCTAGTACAGGGTTCTTTCTGTTATGCAAAAACATGAGACTTCTGTCTCAAACATTTGTTCTACAATATGTGTTACTAATTAACTGGGGAAACTTGTTATACCATCACATTGGAGTTAATACCACAACATCTTTTGTTCATTTAGATTTATTTTTTCCCACGAAATGACTGAACTGATGTCTGGAAGCGATGTCTCCCTTTAATTTGGTGTAACTATGCTCCTGTCTAATAATGCGTAAAACCATCAATGACCATAAATACGATTTAAGTGTTTTGTCATATCATCCAACTTAATCATTGAGCTATAAATATATCATGGATGATTTAAATCACACTGTTTGGGCTCATCACTGAAAACGTGTGAACCTTCTGGATAGCTTTGACATTTTTGAGGTTGGAAAAGAAAATATGATTTGAGTGACTTTAATTTATGTATTTTTAATATCTTACTACTTTCAGTACCCTATGACTCACTCAGCTTTTCCTTTTGTTAAATTCAGTCTTGCTTTATGCTAGCTGACAGTCTTGCTGTATGCAGCTGAGCCAGGGCAGTACTAGAAAAGCAATGAGCTTATACTTGGGATACACATAATGCTTTCTTCCACTGGAAAAATAAATGATCTAGAAAAATGCATACAAGCAGAAAATTCCAATGTCAGGCATCTGTAAAAACCTAGTTCTCTCACAGATCAAACTGGAATTTCCATAAAAGAAAACCAGTCAAATCAGAGGCTCGTAGCTGGGCTTCAGAATGTGAATCCCTGACATTCTATGCTAAATTTGGGGGGGGGGCGGGGGGGGCGTGTGTGTAGGAGACCCATACTTCAATCAGAATCTCAAAGGAAGGGGTACCTGGGTGGCTCAGTCATTAGGCGTCTGCCTTCAGCTCAGGTCATGATCCCAGGATCCTGGGATCAAGCCCCACATCAGGCTCCCTGCTCCGCGGGAAGCCTGCTTCTCCCTCTCCCACTCCCCCTGCTTGTGTTCCCTCTCTCGCTGTGTCTCTCTGTCAAATAAATGAGTAAAATCTTAAAAAAAAAAAAAAAAGAATCTCAAAGGAAGCCATGACCTTCAATAAAGGAGAGGTAAGGGAAATAACCATTAGCTATTATAAATAAATAGAGGGAAGTAAGGTCTGGATGTGAGACCCCCCCCCCAGTTTCTATTACAGGTTTTACAAAATATCTAAAGAGCCCTGACAACATAGTATAACACTGTAACGTGGACCCTCATAACAGTCCTGTGAGGCAGGCAGGTAGACCTGACTCCATTTTGCAGATAAAGAAAGTAAAGAACTTGTCAAGGCTCCATGGCTAATAAATGTGGACACACGACGCTGGGAATTCAGACTGCATTTAAAACGATTCCCACCAGAACTACGTGGCCATTTCTGTTAAGTACAGGTGAGCACTGAAGACCTCTTCATCACAATAGCCTGCACCTCTATGTTTTTAAAACAAACTCTCACATCATGTATCATATAGAGAAATGCAAATTTTTGGTGCAAGAGTTGTAATTTATGTTTTATTCAGCATGCAAAGAAATAAATAGCCCTGCCTTTCTCATTACCTCTATCCTACCTCCATATCTTCCCCACCCAAGGCCACCTCAAACTCTACCTTTATTTTCCATTTTCCTTCCAGCCATTCCCTTCCGGGCACTAAACTCACCAATGGTAGAAACATCTCTCCCTCTATGCCTGCCAAACCTGAAGTTGGCATCTCTGCCTGCCCACCCTCCCAGAGGTCCTTCCTCTTCACCTCTCACTATGAACTACTAGGAACTTACTAACTAAAATAGCAAAGAAAAATACATTCCACACCCCTTCCTATCTAGGTGTTTAAATGCCACAGTTATCTTTCAGCTACCCTATGACCGTTCTGAACACAGACAGAGCTGTCAACAGAGGACAGAAAACAAGAAAGTCCCTGCGAGTTTGACCTGACAGAAGACAGGTTTGTCACCAGTCTCCAAGTCGAAAATAGATCACCCACCTCTCTGAAGGGCAGTACATAAGTTTCCACTCTTATCTCAGAGGCCTCCGGCAGTTACACGAAATGCATGGAGCAGTTGATGGAATGAAATGTACAATCAGCAACAGGCTTTCGAAATAACTTCTTTTTGACAGGCCCGCCAAGGACAGGATGGCAATGAATCCATAAGGTCACGTGTGAAAGGGCTGAGCTTCCAGGAAAGGCCCACACGATGTCTTTCCCAAGCCAACAGCTGATCCAATCACCTCCTTTTACCAATGACCATACATTTTATTTTTTTAAGATTTTACTTATTTATTTATTTTAGAGAGAGAAAGAGGGAACACACCCGTGCAGGTGGGGGGAGGGACAGAGGGAGAGAGAATCTCAAGCAGACTCCCTGCTCAGCAGAGAGCTGGGGGCTTGATCCCATAAGCCCTGAGATCATGACCTGAGCCAAAACCAAGAGTCAGACGCTCAACCAATTGCACCACCCAGGCACCCTGACAAATGACCATACATTTCACAAATGACGTCACCGCTTCGTTTCAGGCTCCGAGAGGCAGATCTGGGAACTTGTGCTAGAGCTTTTGTTAATCTACTCACTTCTCAAGACGCTGGGGGATCTACCACAGTCATGAGATATACCACCAGCAGCTCTCTTGTCTCCTTCACGTTACTTTTTGCGAGTGATTGTTTTGGTGGCCCTGAGCATCAAGAGCTCTACATCCGACTCAAACAACTTAATTAGGCTGCTTCACAGACAGTGAAATAAACACATAGTGAAAAAGTCTATGATTTCTTTTTGTGAATTACACAAAATTATTAACATCGCGGCTTTTCACCCAATTCTACAATTGGGCAAGATGAACAAATTATGTAGACATAGCATGCCAAAGTTTTGGATGCATCTTCTCCGTTACTAGCTGGAACCTGTCTGAACTTCCATAGGACTCTGTAACACACACACTTCTACCCTAACGAAGGGAGAAATTACGCTGTGGGTAATGAGGTTCCGCTTTAGTGAATTCTCTACCAGGACAAGATCAGAAGTTCCCTTTTTTTTTTTTTTTTTTCTTTTTGACTCCAACAATGTCTTGGGCAAATGACAATTATTTTCTTTTTGTTTTTCCTTAATTGACACTGTAGGAGAAATCTTTCTATGGAGTTTTTTAAAAGCTGAATGAGTTTACTCACCCTTTCTCCAAAAATTAAGTAGTTAAAAAATCTTTTGAAGTAAGGAATACAACCCTGTTCTTAGTCACAGAACGTGCCTTAATTTTTCTCTCTTCCTTCTATCATCATTGACCAAAAAGGCCTAAAGAACATTTTCTAAAAGCATCTACAGGGCTAACAAAAATGGAAGAGCCATACTCTCTGACAGTCCACCTAATCTCCCATAGAGTTACTAAAGGAGTAATTTTAATTATAAGGAATAATAGAAATTTCTCCTACTTGAGAAAGCTGACTCAGCATATTCCTTGTGCGCTTAAGAGAAGATCAGATGCCTTATATTTTGGAAATCTGTTTGGTTTTCTAATTGAGCCATTTAAACTAACATTTTACTTTAATCTAGGAATGGGTACACAAAAGCAGTGAAACTCTATTTACTTTAAACCCTGCACCTAAGCAAGGTTTTTCACCTTTAAATAAAGCTTCCCAACAAGTAGAATAAAAAGAAAGCTCTTAAAGAGCAAAAGGGAAAGGAGAACTCATAATTTGGACTACACTCACAATTTAAACCTGACCTAGAATGTACCAGAAAATACTACAAACTCCTCTTCCACCTGAAAGATTAATGAAAATGAATTACCAGCTCCCAACTGGCTCCTGTCACCCTAAGGCTGACCTCCCACTGCGACTCCCCAGCTGTATGGTAGATTGGGAGTGTAAACTTGGCCAGTGCTTTGGCTGAAAAATAAAACTGCCTTCTGCCATTAACAAGTTAATGAAATGCAGACCTACTGGGTCTGAGGCTACTGGACGCCCACAGAGTTGTAATTAGAATAAAGCTAACTATGAAATCAAGAGGGTGGCCAAGAAGTCCAAAAGAGATGACATTTGGCAGCCACTTCAAAAATTGTGATCGTCATAATAAAAAACCAAAAGAAATATCCATGAGTTCACACTGATATAAATAATTGATGAACACATTCATAGGGGAGAAGGAACAGCTCTTCCTTACGGAATAATTCCAATTAATAAATGTAGAAGAAATGAGTAGAACAGAAATTCACCATTAGAACACTACAGTCCTAACTATTGCATGTAAGCTCCACCAATGGGTGCTAAAATTAGCAAGTGAGAGTTTGAGGAAAAACAGGGTATTTGCATCATCTTACAGGATCGCCCTTGACGTATTCTTGATTACACAGGAAGGAAAAAAGCACCTTCTAACTTTACAGTTACCACCACCTCAACCAAGTGATTAAGTCATGTACATCCTCTCTGTGGGATTCTTATTTAAAAATGCAAAACCTCGGGGCGCCTGGGTGGCTCAGTCGTTAAGCGTCTGCCTTCAGCTCAGGTCATGATCCCAGGGTTCTGGGATCGAGCCCCGCATCGGGCTCCCTGCTCCGCGGGAAGCCTGCTTCTCTCTCTCCCACTCCCCCTGCTTGTGTTCCCTCTCTCGCTGTGTCTCTCTCTGTCAAATAGATAAATAAAAAATCTTTTAAAAAAAATTAAATAAATAAATAAATAAAAATGCAAAACCTCATAATGAGAACACCTAATCATGAGAACACGAGACGAACTCAAATCCAGGGTCTTTTTCCAACAAGGGTTAGCAAACTGCAGCCAAATCTGGATCTTTGCTTATTTTCAAAAATGAAGTTATACAGGGGCACTGCCGCGCTCATTCATTTATGGATCATCTCGGGCGGCTTTTGTGCCAGACAGCAAAGCTGAGGAGCTACACCAGAGACCATGTGGCCTGCAAAGCTGAAGATATTTACTACCTGGCCCTTGACTGAAAAAGCTAGCTGATCCTTGTTTACAAAATTGACTGGCCCGGGGCTCTTGTTTACAAAATTGACTGGCCCGGGGCTCTTCCAAAAGTGTCGAGGTCATGAAAGACAAAGGGAGATAGGAATTGTCACACGCTGGAAGAGAGGATGGACACACAACACTTAGATCCCAGGTGGGGTCCTGGACTGCATCCTGGGATAAAAAAAAAAGCATTAGTGGGAAATTGCTAAATTCTGGGGGCAGGGGGCGCGGAACATCTACAATTTGGTTACTAGTATTGTACTAATATTCCTTTCTTGGTTTTGATAAAGGTACCGTGGTTATGTAAGATGCTAACACAAGGGTGAAAAGTATACAGGAACTCTGCTATTTTTGCGAATTTTCTGTAAGCCAATTTATTTCAAAATAAAAAGTTAAAAAAAGCATCGTGATGACCTCCCAAGCCTGACTCTGAGGCTAATGGAGCCAACACCACCTTCCAAGGTTTGTCTTTATCTCCCTTAAAGGTTAACTGTGAAAATAATTTCAACATCACTGACACTTCATGCAGGTGACCTGAAGGCAGACAGGATTAGCAGAGAGCATTCCTTGTTTTAACCAGCACCGTCTTTAAAAATACAGTATAGGGGTGCCTGGGTGGCTCAGTCATTAAGCGTCTGCCTTCGGCTCAGGTCATGATTCCAGAGTCCTGGGATCGAGCCCCGCATCGGGCTTCCTGCTCTTCAGGAAGCCTGCTTCTCCCTCTCCCACTCCCCCTGCTTGTGTTCCCTCTCTCGCTGTGTCTCTCTCTGTCAAATAAATAAATAAAATCTTTAAGAAAAATAAAATAAAATAAAATAAAATAAAATAAAATAAAATAAAATAAAATAAAATAAATAAATAAAAATACAGTATAGCTTGGGGATCCCCATCCTTAAATATGAAGCACTCAATAAAACGATGAACGGGACACCTGAATCTCTCCCTGTGGCTGCTTGAAGCTGAACTCAAAGGTAAGAAATAGGTGGACGAAGAGTTCCTTGCAGGTGTCAGCAGGGGAGGGGAAGGTCCGGTGCAGACAGTGAAGGGAGATCGTGTGTTTGCTGTGTTCCCTGTGTTCCCGGGGTGTGAGGCCAGTTCTGTCACCAGCTCCTCGAGCGGCCCTGAGTGAAATGCCTTCTGCAGAGGCATCCCTTCTGCAGTCACTCCAGGACTATCCCTACATGGTCAGTGAGGAACTGAGAGTAGGTACCCCGCTTCCCTCCCATTGAGCAACTGCCCTCAGACAGACACATGGCACACGGAGTCAAGATTGATCATGACTTTTAACAAATCACATCTACAATTATGCCAGAACTTAGAGAGAGAATCAGAGACACAGACTGCAAGAAAGACGTGGAAAGCAAAGCAAAGGGGAACAGCGGTGAGAAGTACACAGGAGAAAAAGGTGGGGGTGCAGCTCTACCTTGCATGTAACCACTGGGCAAACTGACCCTCCAGGACCCCCATCTCCTCCTGACCTTACTGATTGGCCCCAGTCTAAGTGGACCACACTGGGGCAAAGGTGAATGGCCCCCCCAAGCTGAGCCATGGATGGTCGGTCGGGCCTCCCCCAAGTGCCCATGGCTCTCGACCCTAGGTGACTTGTCGCTGTGACAGCCACCGTGGGATGGAGCACTGGGGGCCAGGCTGGTTAACCATGTGTGTCAGTCCTGCCACTGGCCAGACACCCTTGGCAGATGCTGGCTCACAGCTGAACACACAACCCAGCGCGGCCAAGGCCATCTATCATGCCCCACACGTAGTAAAAGGGATGGAGCTTGGAGGATGGAGGCTCCTACCCCCCTTTTAGCTGACAACGCTCCTCCTCCCCGCTTCGAGAGCAATGAACCCCTGAGGTGCAGAAAAGCTGGGCAGTGGCCAATGCCATCTGGAGAAGGAAGAGGAGGCATTTTATGAATGGGCCACTTGGACAGGAAAACAGCCCTCTGGACTTCCCCGGCTGGTGCCATCCCTCCTCCCCTGAGAAATTCTAGGCGCATCTGCTCGGAAGGAGGCAACACACCCAAGGACAAACCCACCACCCACTCCCCAGCTTCCACCCCCACCAAGAACATTCCAGCGGTTTGGCCAAACAAACTAATTTCTCTCCCCCAGGACAGCCTGCGTGACAACAGGTGCCCAGCTCTCACACACCACTCAGTTTCTGGATTTTATTTTTTTTAATTAGTTTATATCATTGTTTTTAAGAATGGTGCTGTCCCATTGTGCCCTTCTCTGGCAATTTCAAACAAGGCAGCTGAAGGGGGGCAGGGTCAGTCTGGAGATGAAACTGAGATGGAGGTGCCCTCCGGCTGCCTCTGGCATGAGATGGCATGAGCTGTGAATGACAGTCACCAAATGAACCATCTGCGGGCTGGGCCTGTCTGCCTGGATGGGCGATGTGTCTGCATGTGCCTCAGTCCGTCAGGGCTGCAGGAAGATGGACCTGCCTTCCAGCCTCCACCAAACCCGCCCTAAGAAAACAGCCAAACTGCAGACAGGGAGACCTCCAGCCTTCTGCTTCCACCTGCCAGTCCTACCACCTCACCCTACCCTAGTTACATCTGACTTTCTAAGTGACCTGCTAAAGCAGGCACCACAGGCAGGATTCCAAGACGGAGGGGCTTATGTGACATGCCCAACTGAAAGACCACAAGAACAGAAGCCATAATAATGATTAATAAGGAAAATGAAGTGACCGTGAACATTTATTGGGCACTTACTATGTGCCAGGCACTGTGCCAACCACTTTATATACCCTTCATCCTTGCTCAAACTCTGGAAGAGTATGGATGAGAAACGGAGTTTCCATTTTATAGATGCAAAAACTGAGGCTCAAGAAGGACAAGTTTCCTGCCCAAGTGCACATGGCTACTTAGTGGAATGTTCTTGATTTAAACCCAGAACCTGCATGCTGACCCACTATGGAGCCTCCTTGTTTCTGAGCAAGGATTGCAGTGGAATATGAACTCACCTGCACTCTGGGTCTGAATAAGTGTAAACCAGATCATTCCAAGAGTACATTCCAAGCATCTGTGGTCTTGCAGAGCCTGGAACTTTCAGATTCCCAATCTAGTGCTCCTACAGCATCGCACCATAAAAATGTCATGTCTTGATTAAGTATAAAGTGATTCTACTGGAACATTTTTCTACTGCCCATGTCTTAAAAAATAAAACTTGATCCTAAAAAAAAACTCCTTAAGGTCATCAAGCTCAACCCTTCCTATGCCACCTCTCCTAGTCTCGGGGAAGCCAAGTGCACCGACTGAAGGAGCTAGCAGCAGAACCCAGATCACTCTGGCCTTGCACACCCAAGAATGCTTTCCAGAATCGAACCACATCTTTTCAGAAATAAACAATAATGGAGAAGTCACTCAATCAGACATTTTCCACGATGGCCCTAACTCAGGGCATCTGTTCCCCAGTGACACTGCCATGGGTATGAACCTGCTTTAACTAAAGCAAACCAGATTACAAGAAGATTTCACTGCTCATGGTCTTAGCATGGCCATGGACTCAACCATGTCCTGAAACAGAATTCTTTTTAGAGACACCCTCAAGGCCAATTAATGGCAACATGATGTATTTAAATGCCTTGACACCTACACATTGCTTTGTATAATCATTTTTAATCTTTGCTCTTTGTTTAGGTTTCCACAGGAATCTGTTTTGTATGAATAAACTTTTCAGTATTCCCACAGTTCCATTTCCCTACCTTGGTTTGGAAGAAATCCTTTCTTTCCTTCATATTATTTATCTCAATTTATGCTTTCATAATAGTTATCTGTACGTTTTTGGTTTATGTCTGTTTTCTTCACTAGACTATAGGCTCCACCCATAAAGATCACACCTGTTCTGTTCACCACTCAGTAGCTATGACAGCTCCTAGCACATGGTAGGTGTTCAATAAATACATCTCTTAGTTCAACGAACTGGGAATAAAGTGTCCGATAGGTTAGGCTGGGAAGCAGTGAGCTCTGGAGGATCTGAACACCCTTTACACCTCAGGCAAAACAATTTGGAAAGGCATTACTTTACCAGCCAGACTGACCTCATTACCTTTGGAAAGACATCCATCACATGAAGATCAGCAACATAAAACAGAGGCCCAACTATTTAAGAGCCCCTGTTCTAAAAATCACCTATTAGAAAATTTATAAGGCGCACCAGAAGAGCATGCAACTCTTGATCTCGGGTCGTGAGTTCCAGCCCCACGTTGGGTATAGAAATTACTTTAAGGGCGCCTGGGTGGCTCAGTTGGTTAAGCGACTGCCTTCAGCTCAGGTCATAATCCTGGAGTCCTGGGATCGAGTCCCACATCGGGCTCCCTGCTCAGCAGGGAGTCTGCTTCTCCCTCTGACCCTCCCCCCTCTCATGTGCGCTCTCTCTCTCTCTCTCAAATAAAATCTTTAAAAAAAAAAAAAAAAGAAATTACTTTAAAATAAATAAACTTCTAAAAAAAAGAGAGAGAAGGAGAAAGGAAGAAAATCTACAAAATAAGCAATAGGCAATACTCCAGCTTTTCCAAAATATCACTTAGAACCAAATCAGTAGCAATCTGATTCTAGCCTTATTTGAAAACTTAAAAATTCTACAGCAACTCTGGAATTTTGATAAAATTTTTCACATTTTCAGACATACTACTTTTTTTTTTAAGAGAGGGAGGTGGGGGGGGGGCAGAGGGAGAGAGAGAGAGAGACAATCTTAAGCAGGCCTCTGGACCCAGCACAGAGCCCAACACAGGGCTCGATCTCATGACCCTGAGATCATGTCCTGAGCCAAAATCAAGAGTCAGACTCTTAACTGACTGAGCCACGCAGGCGCCTGACACACCACATATTTTTTTTTAACTTTTATTTTTCCTGATAGCTTCTCGCATCTCCAAATTTCAAAACCAATACTGGATTAAAAGCAACAAAGAACATTCAGTGGTTCCAAGGAAGCCAAGTTGGACGATACCAAGGACACAGAGATAAGAGCCAAACAGGTTTATCACAACCAAGAAAACTGAAAATCAGAAAAGGAAATTGTTCTTTGTAGACATTAGCACCATGACTTTTGAAATTCTTGGAGGACATAACGTTAAGAGAAACCCTACAAGCCCAGAATGCCAGAGAGAGAAAAAAACTACCATGTAAAAGTCTGGAATGTGTAAGCCCTCCAATGTGAGAAGTGCTAAGTACGGTTTCTCCATGGACTCTGAGTGATATTTCTAATTAACATTTCATCTTAGGGCACAGTTTTTCTTCTGCTGTTCTTTTTTTCTTCTCTTAAATGTGTTGTTTAAATGTCTCTGTCTCATTTATAATTATCCCATGCATTGTTTTACTTTATAGACAGTTATTAAGTATGCTACTTTCAAAAATCTCTTTTTCTCTCTGAGCTGCAGGGCAATTATCTGTGGTCGGCACCATTAGGAAGACGGAGGCGGCAGAGCGAGGACACCCATTTCAGCAGATCCTGATTTCAGCCCCTGGAATGCACAATTGGCACCAGATTCTGTGCTCAATTTCAGTACAATGGCAATGGCCTGGTTTTACCCTCCAGATTCTGGAGGACAAAGAAAATTGCAGTTAGTTCTTGGAGCAATGCAGAACCACATCTGGAATTTACAGTCCATTCCTGGAATGCTCCAGAAGAAGGAATTCCGCTTCTGGTATCTGGGTTGGCTCATTATTATTGCAAGTGACACCAAGTAAATTCTACCTGAATCATCTCTTACCCCCGTTCCTTCTTCTTCTTCTCAGCAACCTCTTTATAGCCCTAGATATATTTGAGAAATATAAGCTCACAGTAGCTATCATTTCCTGCCCACTTACTCCCTGCTGGGCATTCCGCTGGGTGATTTATGTATGTTATCTCATTTAATCCTCCCAACAGCCCTGAAGTATTATTATCCCTCCTTCATAAATAATGTAATCGAGGTTCAGATAAGTAACTTCCAAGGTCAGAGCTAATAAATGGTAGAGCCAGAATGTGAGTCCAGGCCTCTCGGACTCAAAAGGCTGGGCTCCTCCACAACCCAAGGGAGACCATGTCAATCTCACTAGGAACTCTCATGGTGAATATCACAGACTCTGAAAGAAACCAGGCTGCCTGATTCAGTCTATCTGAACCCCAATGGCTCTGCCTCCTACCAGCTGAAAGTTACTTAACTTCTTTATGTCTCAGTCCCTCTGCTATAAAGTGGACATAATAACTGTTATGCATTTCATAAGGTTGAGGATTAAATAAATTATACGTAAAGCCCTTAGAACCAAGTTGTCAGCACACAACAAAAGTTAGCTGCTAATAATATGCTGTCGGTAATGATGACAACGCAGTGGTGGTTCAAGGGTCAGCCTCCCTTCTTGACTTTGGGCTCCTCCTAAACCTGGACCCACCATCCTATCTAATCTTTTACCCATCACAAGTCAATAAAATTCTTATTCTCTTAACCACCCTCGTCTCCTTTATCCCACCAGAGTCTTCTCGGCATATAACTTCAATGTAATTTCACTTCCACCCACCCGAAACCTGCTCGTTCCTTCAAGAGCCCCCCAATCCCACCCCTCCAGGATGTCTTCCCCAAACACTGGGGCCCCATCAGTCTTCTTCTTTCAGACCATTCGTACCCCACAGTGCTGGCCCTTAGAACGTCATCATCAATCAGCAACACACTGTGAATATAGAATTATATCCTATCTTGAAACATTCAGTAGATATTTCAGCTTTCTTTGCCTTATGCCATGACTTGGTTACAAGCTCCTTAAAGATAATACATGAGATACTTCTATATTCTCTACAGGCAAGGACACAGACCTAATGTACACACACACACACACACACCGCCATATAAAATAGGCATATCCGTCGGTGGGAGAATCCTAAAGTTACTGGTTTATATTATTTTAAGGAATTTAAAAATAATTATTTGAGATAATTAAATTATCTCCAACAGTGAAAATGAACTAAAAAAAATATCTAAAAAATACCGTCCATCAACATCCTCAAAAATACCAGACCATGTATTTTATCTCAAAGATTAAAGCAGTATCACTCTGAATGCCAAGCTGCCTTCCTACCAGCTTGTTAATATGCAGGTTTCTGAATGCAATTAAAATTATTCGGATTAAAAACCTTCAACACGGGGGCGCCTGGGTGGCTCAGTCGTTCAGCGTCTGCCTTCGGCTCAGGTCATGATCCCAGGGTCCTGGGATCGAGCCCCACATCGGGCTTCCTGCTCCGCGGGAAGCCTGCTTCTCCCTCTCCCACTCCCCCTGCTTGTGTTCCTTCTCTCGCTGTGTCTCTCTCTGTCAAAGAAATAAATAAAATCTTAAAAAAAAAAAAAAAAAACCTTCAACACTATTGATCCAGTGGGCTTCTAAGTGATCCACAAAGACTTAGGAGACATCATTGAGCTTATGTAGTCATGACACAAATGTCCAGCTACACGTTGCATAATTTAAGTCTGCCCATCATCTGGAAATGGGCTGGAAATTGAGAATAATTTCAAGGAGACACTCTGAACTTGTTTAAACTGAAGGACATTGGAATCCTGCTCTAACCCAAAAGTAGGAGGGCAAACACAGCAGCCTTGGATTTAAGAGCCCATTGTTGTAAGCAAAGCCCCAGGAACATGAAGGTCAGACACAAAATGAATGGTGAAATAGTTACAGGTTTTCTAATGGATTCTATAGAATGTAAGAACTGACCATGAACAACTCAAACATGAATACCATCCGAACAGTCCACTTATTGAAACTCAGCCCTTCCAATACATTTGCAGACTAATGGCTATAAGTGACTTCTGCATTCCTTGCCGCCCACCAGACGCACGCAAGTAATGAAATGCACCCTTGAAGAGAGAAACCCTTTCTCTCTGGGCAACAACCTTAACAAACAATTGCAATATGAAAGTAAGGGGATGCTAAAAACCATGTCAGGTCCAGTCCCTGCCCAAGAAGATACAGCCAAACTGCTAAGGGATGTTGTGGACTCACTCTCCTCAAAATGGAAGCCAAGCCCAAAAAGGTGCCCCACACATAAAAAATGGTATTCCCTTTCTATGTGACTCAAGCTCAGGGCTTACAAAGCCATGACAATGTGGGATAGTGCTCTCCTTTACACATACCAACCCAAGGGAACCTCAAGAACCACCTCAGGCCCTGAAACATAACCAAATCTCTTTCCCCCCGATTTCAATATAAACGATTGTCCTCAAAATACAGAGAGTGGGAAATAGTGGGCTACCCAGAGCAGGCTTCCATAGTCAGTATCTAACGCTCCTCACCCATGCCCTTGGCCTCACTATCTCATGAGGATTCTTCGACTGGTGTGGAATATATATACTAAAGCACAGCTAGCAGGAGTGAAAGCTGGTACTAACCTTTCACAAAGCCGTTTGAAAGACAGATGATAGATTGATAGAGAGATAGACTTAAAAATATCCCCACACTTTGCCCCAAATAATTACAATAATGAGACTATAATCTAATATGGAAAACCCTTTGGACAAAAAGATGTTTACCACAGAATTATTTTTTTAAAAAAGAGGAAAAAAGAAAAACCCAACCACCTAAATATCCAACAGAGGAAGGGCTATATAGATACTTAACAAAATACTATGCAACCAGTATGGATGTTTGTAAAATAATGTTAAGTGAAAAGAGCAGGCTTCAATATTGAACATTTTAGTACAATTCAAACTAGAAAGAAAGAGAAAACTAATTTATGTCTAGAACAAGAAGCTGATTTTGGAGAGTGGAACCCTGAAGGGTTTTTCCTACTTCGTTCTACTGTCCTAGATAGAATAGGCACGTCTTACGCGTTGTCTGACAAACTGAAAGGGTCCAGGTTCAGGGTACATCCCAGTATGTTGGGAGCACTGGTGCTTTCCCACTCCAGGAGAGACGACCATCCCTCTGGGAGTCGCTGGGACCCCCCGGGCCCGGAACAGTCTCCTCGCAGGGGACAGAAGCTGTGGATGGAGCAGCCTCGGGACGCTGCAGAAGCCAGCGGGCCGCGCGCTCACCTCCTCGCGCGCTCCCGGGAAGGTGGGAAGATCGCAAGAGCGCCCCGCACTGGCCCCGGGGCTTTTGGCCGCAACCCCCCGAAACTCCCGGTTGTTCGGAGAGAGAGGGCGGGAGGCAGCCAGGAGAGGAGGTGTCTGCGGAGTGGGGACGCAGGCTCCCGGCGCAGGTGACATAGGGCGCACGGGGGGCCTCCCCTTTCACGGGCTCGCTGAGATTCCTCAGGCTGCCAGTTGTTTGGGGTTTGTTGTTGTTTTTTAAAGTAGTCTCCACGCCCAACGTGGGGCTCCAGCTCTCACGGTGAGATCAAGAGTCGCATGCCCTGCGGACTTGAGCCAGCCAGGCGCCCCTCTCGGGCTTCTGGTTTTGAAACACAAACAAGAGAGCTCAGCAGAAACAACCAGGATTAAGGAAAGGAAAGCTGATCCAGCCTTGACGCGACAAGTTCTGCCGCTTCTGCCGCCCTCCCTCCAGCCTCCGACGGTCCAAAGGGTCCAAGTGACGCCTCACCGCCACCACCCCCCCCCCCGCCACCGCAGGGTCGTGGGCATCACCACGGGGTTCAGGGAGGAGGGGCCCCCGCGGTCCCCCAGGTGAAAACCATCTCAGCTTCAAAACCGGGATGCTACATTAACAGTCATCAAACGGGAGAGGAAGAAGAGTCTCGAACACAGGCCCTAAAATACGCACATTTGCCCCAAAGCTTGAGGGGGGAACCCTGATTTTAAGCACGCGGAATTCCTCAGAGATGCGAGGCGGCCTGTCTCAGGCACCCCCCTCCCCGCCCCTCCCCCGCCCCGGCCCACTAACCTTACTGACCTTCAGACCCCATCCTAAAGGGGTTCAGGACTCTCTTTTACAAACTTAAGAATTTCCAACATAATATGAATCACCAGATTTGATCTGTTCCATAAATTAGCATTTAAAATTTACCTTTTCCAAAAAAGAGATTAAAAAGTAGTGTTTCTTAGAAATACTGTTAATATATGTAAAAATAGTTTTACCAAAAGTCACTATTGCTATTAAATTATTATTTTTACATCCTGAACTAGAGAGATGTGTTTAACAAACACACAGCGTAATACTTACACAGGCACTGTTCTAGGCACTATACAAATATTAACTCGCTTATTCCTAATAAGAGTTATCCCCATTTTACAGAGAAGGTTAACTGAGGCACAGCAAGTTTAAAGAACTTGCCCAAGGTCACATAGCTGGAGGCAAATGCCAAAGCTGGGATTCCATCCCCAGCAAAACGGTTCTCATATCCTCTCATGAAACTGTCATGAGCTTCACAGTGAAACTTATCCCCTCATAATTTACTGCTAACTTTGTGAACTGGTACAACTTTATTGTAAAGCAATATGGCAAATGTATCAAGAGTAATAAAAATATTCATACCCTTTGACCTACTAATCCCATTCCTGGGAAATATTCCAAAGCTACGTGCATGAAGATATCCATTACTGTAGTATTGGGAATCATAACTGTCCATCAGTTGGTGAATAATTAGCTATATTCTGGTAGATCAGTTTAATGGATATCAAGCATGGTCATGGGAAATTAAATTATGAAGATGATACAGCCGCAAAAAAAAAAAATACTTTTACAATACATCGTTAAGGAAAAAAAAACCAGAATATAATGCATTGCATATAATGTTTCAGAATATCTGCCTGCGACCCAACATAAAAAGAATGAAGACAAGATAGGCAAATGATGGCGTCTAACCAAGAGATTATTGGTGATTATTCTTTCTTTCAAAATTTCCCTTTAGTCAACTGTACTTCAATTTAAAATAAAAAAATGAAATAAAATAAAATTACCCTTTAGGTTGTTACAGTAGTGCTGTTATAGATGACACCTGGAGAAAGGGAAGCATGTCAAGGTATTTAGGAGAATAAGCTACATTTTCACAAACCATGAGCATTCAAAGGAAAATGTGCAACAAGCCGGGTTCTATTATATCTAAACGTTCTCCAAGGGGCTCCCAGTTGCCAGGGAAGGAGCAGGCCCCCGCGGCAGCTGGAATTAACACCTCTCTCAGCCGCTGGGCTACCGAACTCCAGCGGAGAGGAACTCTGTGGGGATTCCAGCCTAACCTCAATCCCACAATCAGGGCAACCGTGAAAGAAGCAAAGCCAGAGGCTTTTCACGCACCTGCACGCGATCGAAAGAAACACAGTCTAGTCGTGAGAAATTGAGGCTCAGATCTCACCTCAGCGCACAATTTAAAGAAGTGCCACATTCTTCGCTTCCTCATCTACCTGGGCTAGCTAACACCCAGCCATGCCTGAGAAAGAGACAAGAGTGATCTCGACCATTTCTTGGATCTACCCAGAAACTCCAAGATGTGAAATCCTTAGACTCCCTCAGGGGTCAGGATGAAGCAAGGAAAGAAACAGGACAAAAAGGTTCTCCTTCACAGGAACAACCAACCAAGGTGAAATTAAAAGGGTTCAGAGAGATGAATCATTAGACTCACTAAGGAATAAAGTTGAGTCCAGGCAAAAACCAAGACAAAAATATCTGAATAACCGATTAGGGTGAAATTGAATGGTTTTAAAGTAATAGCCTAGTATTTTGAATTCAGCAACTCTTTTCTATCAGGGTTTGTCCATTCTCCAAGTCCCAAGCAACTGCCTTACCCAGAAGCCGGAGAGCATCCTTTGGTCACTGTAAGGACTGTGGCAACACATAGCTTTCTCCACCCCTACCCCTACCTTGCTCACTAACTGGCCATGCCCCAAAATATCAATCTGGCTAGGAGAGCCCGTCCCTTAAAATTTCCTGCAACCAAATGAAAGTACCGAGTTTTCAGAATTGAAAACCTTCTGAGCCTAAAAGTATTGTAATTTAATCCAAAGTTTTATTGAAAAGATCATTAAAGCAAGTAAATGGTTTGTTGAACTGCAGGCAAAAACCCATAAGAGATTTTTCAGACAGATGGTAGTGGCCTATAAACACATCATACTTCATTTTGACTGCTTTTAACAGAATATGTGATATAAGGAAGGTGTTTGTTGCTTCAATGTCATTCCTAGTCCCCAAAAGGACCACTGTGCTCCCCAGCCCCCTCCCCCACACACCCCTTTCCTGTTCTCCCCTCTCAGATTCTATCTGGAATTATTTTCATAGTTCTCCGGCCATAAACAACCTCACCATCAGCAGATTAGCAAAAGTAATTGGCATTTTAAATTAATCTTCTGTTTATCCTCAACAACGGCTTTGTTGTCATACCAAAAAAAAAAAAAAAATAGAAGGAAGTTTTTCTTCTGCTTAAAAATGACACCTTAAAGGGGTTCAGGACACCACGAGCCAAATATTCATCCATGGGAAAGTCCAAAGAAAAATCACACAGCTGGCACATACTCACCCAAAATGACCATTTTAAAAATCGCTTTTCAAAAACACAAAACAAGGGCCGGGTTTTATCATGATAAACCGGCTTTTTTTTTTTTTTTTTTTAAGTCTTTTTCCAAAAATGTCCACAGGGAAATGCCCTAAGAAGAAGTTCAAAAAAGAGCCTTTGTCAGTCCCTGCCTTCAAGTGAAACCTTAGGCGAAAGGATCTTAAGAGTTAGGATCAACTCCACCCTCTGCGCCCCACCCCCACCCCCCACAGTCCTCAAAGAGCAGACATTAAAAAGATTTCAAAGAGGGAATTTAAGAGGGTTTCTGAAAGTTCTCCCCAGCACTCTCATCACTCATCAGGAACTCTCTGGACAGGAATGACACTTGCTAACGTTTTTTCCCTCTCCCTCCCTCCACCTGTTGTCCCAAGTCTCCCTGGTAAGCCAGGGCCATTCGCACTTTCTGCCTGAATGACAGTCTTCTCTGCAATCCGGGGTCTCCCCTTCCACCCAAGTGGCTGCTCCTAAGTTGGAGCCCCTAGAAAAATATGTACCGATTAGGGGCTGCTTAATACCTACGCATCACAGATTGGCCATAGGTTGGTTGGTTGATTGTTGTTTATCTCATGTCATTATCATCACTATTATTATTATTTTAGTATAATGACTAATGCCTCCTTAACCTTCCAGAATAAGTGAAGTTGGGGTGGGTGAAGACACAGAAACCCAGAGAGCAGAGGATGGCTAGTTGTCCCTAACTCCCCCTTGGGCCTCCCACTCTAGGTAGACCCAGCGACAGCTCAGGAATTCCAGGCGGGATGCTTGGCGTAAGTAAGTAATTGAGTTAAGGGAGATCTAAAGAAAGACTTCACGTTCACATTCATATGCTAAACTCCGTTAAAAATAGACTCAAGAAGGGCCTGACTTCACTTTTAATTTTAGCCTGGTGATGAACATGCCCTAAAGACAGAAAGTCACCAGGCATTTTCCTGAGTGCAATGATCTTCATATTTTTATAAAAAGGAAATGCAGCATGTTCTATTAATAAAAGTGCTGTAGCCTCAGTTAAATCCAGACAGTTCGTAAATCTGGGCTCCCTCTGGCTGAGCTTCCCTGGGCCAGCAGCTCACTCACACCCAAGCCCCCAGCAAATGGAACAGGTCCCATGCAGTGGGGGAAAGTAAGCTGGACACCCAGGGATCAAAGACCAAAGTGTGGCTCTTACATACTTCCCAGATGACCAAGTGTTTCAACAAGTGCATTTGCCAGTAACTCAAAAGGCTCATGACAAGACCGCCATTTGCCAGGATGGAACCCTGTGTGATTCAGCGAGGAAAGGGGGGCGGGTTAGGGTTAAGAGGTAAACAGGGTAGAAGGGAAAGAAAATGGGGTGCTTCCCTCAGAAAGGATAAGGAATTTCATCTTTTCCCTTCAATCTCAAAGATGACAAAGTTCAAATTGGCCTCCAGCTATCTGACTGGACTTTTCTATGGACCCACCTTAGGAGGATCTTCTCCAGCTGCCCTTGGTTATCAAGCCACATAACAAACTCAAACATGGCCAGATGGGAAAATTACCGCCCTCAGAGCCCTGACCCTCCTCACGGAGGCTAAATGGTAATTCCAAACTTCGGCAAGCCTGCCCCCAGGTCCTGGAGAAAGTGCTGGAGAATGTGTTAGGGCTGGGGCAAGACGGGGTGTCAAGACCATAAGGAATTTCTAAACACACAATCCCCAACCCAGCTTCAGGATTCTTAGGATCTCCGTGAACTAATTATGCTCTGCTTTCTCTTCTAAATAAACATTTACAACTTATGTGATCCTCCCAACAACCAGCTGAGCTTGGTTGAAGAAACAGAGGCACAGCATGGTAAACTCACACAGCTAGTAAGTGACAGGCCAAGCTACTTAAACCCAGGTCTCTCTCAATCCAAAACCCAGGCTGGTGTAACAAGAAAGGCCCAACCAAGGTCTAGATGGGAGGTATGCAGTCTATCTTGTCGCCTTTCCCTCCTTCAAAGGAAGACCAACTCTGATATTTTGGTTCTGATTTGGTTCTTTTGCTTTTGCCCCAGTTTATCTTATGACTGCTTGTAAAACCCTATAAACTCTCAATCTAAACAATCCCACAATAGTCTAAGCCACAGAGGGACATAAATTCTATAGAGTCAGAAGTTAAGACCTTGAGCTTTGGGGCCAGACTTATGTGAATTAGCATCCTAGCCCTTCCCATCGCTAGCTGTGTGATTTCAAGAGCATACTCCACAATCCAAAATTAAATTCAGGGACAGCTGAAATCAAAACTGGCCAACTGACTGAGCTGGTGGGTTTTATTTATTTTTTATTTTTTTACTTTTGTTATGGACATGTTCTAACCATACAAAGGTAGAGGGAATAGTATAATGAAATCTCATTTACCTATCACCCAGCTTCAACAGTATTAACTGTTGGTCAATCTTGTTTACTCTGTACCCTACCCATTCTCACCCCCTACACTATTATTTGCCAATCCCAGAGACATCATTTCATCTATAAATACTTTAGTATATAGCTCTAAAATATAATAACTTTTTAGTTTTAACATAATCACAATATCATTACCACAACTATAAATAAATGATTCATGAATAAATCATTCTTTAGTCTCAATATCCAGTATGTTCAAGTGTCCTAAGTAATCTAATCATTTTTCTTAATTTTTTTGAGCTAGGATCCAAATAAAGATTATAGATTAAAGATTACAGACTGGATTATATACTGGATAAGTATTTTTAATCTCTTTTAATCTATAGAGAACCCCTCTTGCTCTTCTTATCCTTGTTTTTTAATCCTTATTTACTTGTTGAAAAAATCCGGTCTTCAGGTCTGAAGGATGTCCCACATTCCAATTGGTCGATTTTTATCTCCATGGTATTGTTTTGACATGTTCCTCTGTCCCCCCATTTTCTTTTTTTTTTTTTAAAGATTTATTTATTTATTTGAAAGAGCGAGAATGAGAGAGAGTACATGAGAGGGGGGAGGGTCAGAGGGAGAAGCAGGCTTCTCGCTGAGCAGGGAGCCCGATGCGGGACTCGATCCCGGGACTCCAGGATCATGACCTGAGCCGAAGGCAATTGCTTAACCAACTGAGCCACCCAGGCGCCCCCCCCCCCCCATTTTCTATAAACTGGTAGTTAGACCTTGAGCCTGGCACAGACAAATTCAGGTTCTCTTTTGATAGCGCTGTTTACTTCCTACCCCATTCCCTCAGTGGGTACATGCTACCTGAAGTCTTTCTTTTTTGACATTAAGATTGATCAGTGGGTTTGACTGTATCAGCCTGATCCATCCATTATAAAGTTTCCCATCAGTTTCGCCTGATGTTTTAGCAGGAATTTACCATGTTGTCTAAACACATTATTCACTAGAGGATACAAAATGATGATGTTCCAATTCTGTAATTCCTCCTGTATTTATTAGATAGTATTCTTCTTTAAAAAAGAACTTTTCTTCAACAATTTGGATATCCTAAAGTAACCAATTAAAAAGGACAGAATAAATGTCTGATTCTTTCTTTTCCTTGACCAGTTTTCAGCACGAGTTGGTTCCCCAACCTCTTACAGTGGGGACCATTGAATTTTTAACTTAGGGATTTTACACATTGTCATGTATTTGATGTATGTCAATCCACTATACATACTCTCTTTAATGCTCCAATTGTTCCATATTTGGGCCCTTCAACTTGGGACACAAGTGGTATTTGATAGCCTCTGTGTTTTCTGATACAAGATATTATAATACATCTTGTAAATTTCCTGTCCCATCCCTGGAATCAGTCATTTTTCTGAGGAATCTTAGTCCTCTTTAGTGGGAGGTTGTATTTAGAGGCCACAATCTAGATGTCAGAGGTGCTTATTGCTACTGAGTTGGTCATTATTTCTAGGCTTTTCAGTGGACAAACTTAGGAAATACTTTCTCATTTGCAAAAGAGAAATTATATCAGGAATTCATACTGACATTTCCAATTCAAATTCAGGATTACAGAATTTTTACTTAACACCTTTAATTATGAAACTGTTCTTTTTTAACATACTAAAAATATTTGTTTCTGATTATTTTAACATCATTTGCTTATTCTTTTTAAGTTTTTATTTTATTTAAGTAATCTCTACACCCAACGTGAGGCTTGAACTTACAACCTCGAGATCAAGAGTCGCATGCTCTTCTGACTGATCCAGCCAGGCGCCCCTAACATAATTACTTATTATATACATATATATATATACGTATACATATACATATACATATATATACGTATATATACATATATACATATATATGTATATAATATATATAATATACATACATATATTATATACGTATATGTATATAATATATATAATATAATATATATAATTGTTTCAGGATAGTAATACCAAGACTATCACTAAAAATATTACTGAAAACAGTTTAAGATTTATTTGGAATTTGTTTTGACCTTAAGATACATTCCACTAGAGATATATAATCAAATTACTGTGATTTAAAGTTATATGAAATAGGGGCGCCTGGGTGGCTCAGTTGGTTAAGCATCCAGCTCTTGATTTTGGCTCAGGTCATGATCTCAGGGTCCTGGGATTGAGCCCCAAGTTGACGGGCTCCCTGCTCAGCAGGGAGTCTGCTTGCCTCCCTCTCCCTCTGCCCCTCTCTCTGCTTCCTCTCTCTCTCTCTCAAATAAATAAATCTTTAAAAAAAATAAATAAAGTTATGGGGTGCCTGGGTGGCTCAGTCATTAAACATCTGCCTTCGGCTCAGGTCATGATCCCTGGGTCCTGGGATAGAGTCCCACATTGGGCTCCCTGCTCAGCAGGAAGCCTGCTTCTCCCTCTCCCTCTGCCATTCCCCATGCTTGTGCTCTCTCACTCTCTCTCGCTCACTCTCTCGCTCTCTCTCTCTCAAATAAATAAACAAAATCTTTAAAAAAAATTTAAAAAGTTATATGAAATAATTTTCCTGTTCTCCCTTTTCTTACATAAAAGGTAGCAATGTATATACATTTTCTGCACCCTGCTTTTTCCCCTTAATATATCCCTGAGATTTCTTTATAACAGCACACAGAAATAGTCCTCATTGCATGGGAGGATGCAGAGGAATTGATTCACTAATCCCCTATTGCTGGGCATGTGTTTGTGCTACTCTTTTGGGCCCCTATTGCAAGGGACTGAGTGAGACCTAGCCCTTCCTGCTCTTCGTCCCACATCAAGATCCCCGCAAATGCACAGCTCGAGTCTCTGCCAATGGGAGTCCAACGAGACTGGTCACTGTCAGAGCCAGGCTGGGATAGAAGTACTGAGCAATTGATGCCTGGGACCAGGAAGAGCAGTCCAGTTCCGCACCTTCTTTTACTCCCACGAATCACACCGGAGCAGAGGATATGATCGTCCCACCCCTTGCACTTTCATTTCAGTTTCCTGCACCACCAAACTCAGATCCCGGAGTTGCACAGAGTTCACAGCCTAGATGGGCTCAGGGAAGCAGCAGAAGCTGTGTGTGTGACAGTGTCTAAGCTTGACATCTTTAGTAACAGCTCAGCCAGTCCTTCAAACAGTGAGTGAGCGGCTTCTAGGTGCCAGGTAGTGGTCTTAGGTTGGGGGTGTGGGGGGGTAAGTCAGTGAATAAAACGCCTCCACTCCTGGAGAGCGGACATGACACTGGCGGGGAGGGAGGAGACACACATTCAGTAAATACACAGTAAGTGAGATATGTATGTCCATTATACCATCTTGTAAGAGAGAAAGTGCCATGGTGAAAACAGAACAAAGTAAGGGAGACTGGACCGGAAGATGCAAGATGCAATTTTATTTATTTATTTATTTTAAAGATTTTATTGATTTATTTGACAGAGAGAGAGACAGCGAGAGCAGGAACACAAACAGAGGGAGTGGGAGAGGGAGAAGCAGGGCTCCCATCGGGCTCGATCCCAGGACCCTGGGACCATGACCTGAGCCGAAGGCAGACGCTTAACGACTGAGCCACCCAGGCGCCCCGCACGATGCAATTTTAACAGGGTGGCCAGAGCAGGTCTCATGGAGAAATCACGGGCAATCACTTATTTTCCGGGCAACTTTTTTTTTTAATTACTCAAAAAAGCTTCATTTGTTTATTTAGCTTTCTGACTCTGTGATTGTGCCTTCCACACTTTGGCAACGAGTTTCTGCTCCTCAGTAAGGAAAGCACGCTTGATCCTGTCACGGACGGACTCAGCACACACCGAGCTCTCGTTTTGTTTTTTGTTTTGTTTTGTTTTTTAAGATTTTATTTATTTATTTGACAGAGAGAGACACAGCGAGAGAGGAAACACAAGCAGGGGGAGTGGGAAAGGGAGAAGCAGACCCCCCGCCGAGCAGGGAGCCCGATGCGGGACTCGATCCCAGAACCCTGGGATCATGACCTGAGCTGAAGGCAGTCGCTTAACCAACTGAGCCACCCAGGCGCCCCCCCCCCCCCCGAACTCTCATTTTAAGCAGCCTCCTAAGAACCTGAGGTCTCCCAGCACGAACTCCTTGAAGTTGGCCTGGGCATGCGCCCCGTGTGGATTCTGGTGCTTTCCCAACCTTCTTGAAAAGGTAAACAATTGCGGTGCCTGGGTGGCTCAGTCGTTAAGCGACTGCCTTCGGCTCAGGTCATGATCCCGGGGGTCCTGGGATCGAGCCCCGCATCGGGCTCCCTGCTCCACGGGGAGCCTGCTTCTCCCTCTCCCACTCCCCCTGCTTGTGTTCCCTCTCTCGCTGTGTCTCTCTCTGTCAAATAAATAAAATCTTTAAAAAAGAAAAGAAAAGAAAAGAAAAGGTAGACAATTCCATTATCAGGACTTAGGGACAGCCCAGTTTGTTTGGTCAGAGGCCGTGTACCGTAGGACAGCCTAGGACAGTATGTCAAACACTGGACTGTTCTGAGAGCCTCTTGACACCATCCCAGGAAGAGGAAACAGAAGCGTTTGTGAGTTCCAAGGCCAGATGGGCATCTCCTTTGTGCAGCTACCATTGGTCAACTGTCCTTACCGTTGCTACCATTAAACTGTCAGTACGGCAAATGTTAAGGTAATGATAAAGCATCCTGGTGCCGCAGTTGTCGTGAGGTGTGTTGTTTTAGCAATGGCTTGAAAGAGGCGTAGTATTTGCTCAGGGCTTAAAAAGCCATTTTTGTGATCCAGAAACTTCTGTTGTTAAAAGCTTTGAAGCAACAGGACTTCAGGGGTGTTCGAAGTGGCCATTTCCACCATTTCTCCTATTTAGATCGGAAGAAGAATTTCAGCCTGGAAACTGCTTTCACCTTGAAAGGCATAATCGGGTCCCTGGCTGGAGATGGCCGTAAGGAGATGAAGCCTGGTTACATAGGACACACGTGTATTCAGCACTTTAGTCTTATCAAAGCATGTTCCCACGTCATCTCACTGATGGTTATAACAAACCGCATGTCCTGTAACAAGTCCACATCCTGGTCCTCCTTTAACAAATGTGGGACCTAAGAGGTGAAGGGCCCTTTCTCTGCTCACACAGTGACTTGCAGGTAGGGCCAGACCAGAGCTTGGGTGTCTTACGTCTGGGGTCTGTGCTCCCTTATACCTCCTCTCCAAACATAAAGGTAAGGTGTTCGTGTTCCTCTAGCCTTCCAGACGGTCAGGTTGCATGACACGTAAGTGGGGAAAACCAAGCTTTGCTCTCATATCAGTTCTCACCCATGAGACCACCCTAAGTGGTTTTTCTCATCACAGAATCAATTAGATCTATAGTTAGGTTGCAGTCAACTTGCTCATTCTCTCATGTATTTGGCAAACTATGTGCCAGGGACCTGCCATATGCTAGAGACACCAAGACGAAAAACACTGGCCCCAACCTCAAGCACTTTATGGAGTCTTTAGAGGAGACCTGCAGGAGGTAAACACGGAGTAAATGCTACAGTTGGGGGCCACAGGGCCTCACAGGAAAGGGGCACCCAGCCTACCTTATTGCGTGGGGTCAGGGACAGCGCCCTAGAAGGCATGAGGTCTAAGCAGAATCCATAAAGATGAAAGAATGTTTGAGTTGAAGAGAAAAGCTGGTGTAGGGCAGAGGCAGGAGGGAGCTGGACAGACAGCAAGGTCAGGCGTGGACAGCTGAGTCAGGGGAGATCCAGAAAGGGCTTCTAAGCAGTCTGAATCTCAACCTACAGACAAGATCCTAAGGCAGGGCTTTGAGCAAATAGACAATAAGATTAAGGCTGAACTGGTGTGGAGAAGAGAAAGACGTGAGGACAGGCCCAGCTGGAGGCAGGGGGAGGAGCTGGGAGGGCTGAATTCAGGCAGTGGTAGCCAGCACAGAGCTGGGGAAAGGCTCACCAGAAAGGAAGGAGGGCATACAAGTTGGAAAGGGACAGAAGGCCTGGCTCTGAGCCTGGGCTCTCCAGTCATTGATTACGGAACCCTGAACCACTGGTAATTACCTAATCCCTACCTGTTTCACGGGGTGGTTGGAGAATTGAGTGGGATTAAACTAGGAAGGAAAAGGTGCCCTGTGAACCCTACAGCACAGCAGGAATATGGTGCCATTCACTCAAGCCCAGCACTATTACATCTGTAGACACCTTATCACTAGAAGCCTTAAAATTACTCTCACAGGCAGCATTCCTCTGCCCACTTAATTTCTCTAATGGCTGAATGGCCTTCGGTAAATATGGCCTTCCTTCTAAACCTGGCTTTCTTTTCTGTAAAGCAAGAGCATTGAATTAGACGATTTCTAGGTCCTTTCCAGCTTGAAGTTCTGCAGTTTTGTCATCTTATTCATCTGTGTCCCAATTTCCACAGTAATAATTATTTGTCAAATGAAAAATATTGGGAGAAGAGTCATCAATAGGAGAAAAAAAGAAACTATGATGAGTGACTGACCCTGAAAACTAAGATGAAAAGCGTGTGTTCTTTAAATGCCTCGAAGGGTCATATTTAACATGCTCTGTTCAAAGACCCAATAATAAAAATTCAAAGGTGTTTTCACCCAAAAATTACTCTTATGTATAACATCTCTGCTCCTAAAAGTTTAAATGATCATTGGCCTAGATATTTGCCCAAGAAAACTACCCAAGTATATAAATACTTGTAAAGGAATGTTCTTACCAGCTTTATTTGTAATAGCCCAAACCTGGAAACAACCTAAATACACATCAACAGGTGAATGGATAAACCATTTATGATATATCCATAAAATGGAATACCACTCAACAATAAAAAGGACCAAACTTTTGATATATGCAAAGAAAAAAGGATGAACCTTAAAATCATATGCTGCAGGAAACCCCACAAAATGGGAGAAGATATTTGCAAATCACATATCTGCTAAGGATCTAGTATTCAGAATTTATAAAGGACCCTTACAATTTCACAAAAAAGATAAACAACTAAATTTAAAAATGGACAAAGGGCTTGAATATATATTTCTCTAAAGGAGATATACAAATAGCCTTCTTGCACATGAAAAGATGCTCAACATCATTAGTCATTATGGAAATACAAATCAAAATCACAATGACACGCCACTTTATACACACTAGGATGGCCACAATTTAAAAAAAAAGGAAAATTACAAGTGTTGGCAAGGTTGTGGAGAAATAAGAACACTCATTCATTACTGATGGGAATATAAAATGGTGCAGCTACTTTGGGAAACAGTTTGGAGGTTCCTCAATAAATTAAACACAGAATTACCATGTGACTCAGCAATTCCACTCCCAGATATATACCCAAAAGAATTAGGAACAGATGTCCAAGCAAAAGCGTGTACATAAATGTTCAGAGCAGCACTATTCACAATAGTTGAAAAGTAGAAAAAACCCAAATCCACCAACCAATGAATGGATAACAATTGTCTGTCCAGACAATGGAATATTATCCAGCAATAAAAAGGAATGAAGTACTAATACAGGCTACAACATGGATTAACCTTAACATCATGCTAGGGATGCCTCAGTCGGTTAAGTAGTCAACTCTTGATTTCGGCTCAGGTCATGATCTCAGGGTCCTGGGATCGAGCTCCAAGTTGGGCTCCGTGCTCAGCGGAGAGACTGCTTCAGGATTTTCTCTCTCCCTCTGCCTCCCTCTCTCTCTCACAAATAAATAAATAAATCTTAAAAACAAACTAACAAACAACAACAACAACAAAACATGCTAAGTGAAAGAAAACCTGATACAAAAGTCCACATATAGTATGGTTCCATTTATATGAAATGTCCAGGATAGGCAAATCCATGTAGATAGAAAACAGATTAGTTGTTGCCAGGGGCCTGGGGGGAGGAAGGAATGGAGAATACCTGCTTAATGGGGGCAGGTTTTCCTTTTGGGGTGATGCAAATGCCCTGGAACTAGATAGTGGTAATGGTTGCACAACCTTGTGAATGTACTAAGTACTACTGAATTACACTTTAAAATAGCTAAAATGGGGGTGCCTGGCTGTCTGAGTCAGTAGAGCACATGACTCTTGATCTCAGGGTCATGAGTTCAAGCCCCACATTGGGCATAGAGATTACTTTTTTTTTTTTAAGATTTTATTTATTTATTTGACAGAGAGAGACACAGCGAAGAGGGAACACAAGCAGGGGGAGGGAGAGAGGGAGAAGCAGGCTTCCTGCAGAGCAGGGAGCCCAATGCAGGGCTCAATCCCAGGAACCAGGGATCATGACCCGAGCCGAAGGCAGACGCTCAACGACTGAGCCACCCAGGCACCCCCATAGAGATTACTTTTAAAAAATAAAAATAAATTAAAAAAATAAAATAGCTAAAATAGTAGATGTTATGCTATGTGTATTTTGTCACAATTTAAAAAATACATGTATTTCCTAAAAAATCATTATGTTGAGTGAAAGAAACCAGGTCAAAAACAACAACAACTATGATTATATTTGTATAAAATTCTAGAAAATGCAAAAACTCAAGTTACAGTGATGGAAAGCAGATCAGTATCTACCTGGGAGGGAAGAGGATTAAGGGAAAGAGCGAAGGATAAATCATAAAAGGTATGAAAAAACTTTCAGGGGTAATAAAAATCTTTATTATCTTGATTATTTGAGGGATGCTTTAAACATGTACAGCTCTGTGTATTTCAATTATACCTCTATAAATTAAAAAAAGACAAAAAAGTGTTTTAAAAATTACCACTGGACCTCTGAATTCTTAGACTGATTAAATTTTTATCTGAAATACACTGAGAAACTCACTGTTTAAAGGATCTTTACTGTAAAACCTTTCACAGGTCAAAAGCAAACAATCCTTTCCTAACTCACTGACTCTATTAAGTCTGGTTTCTGCACACAATGGTGTCTTAAGGCAAAAGGACACCTGTGACCAAGTCTGCTAAAATCATTCACCATATGTCTGCTGGAGACTAAGGGAGCTTGATGTTGCCACGTTTCAAGTCAGGAATTCTTCTTGCTATTTATAGGAACCTAGGATACTTTAATCATTGCTGAATCCTGGTTTTTTGAATTGGTTTAAAAATGGTGTGGTAGAACTTGGCAGACGCTCTCTTTGTAAATCAAACTATCGTATCTGTTATGATTTTAGCACATGCTGAGAGGATTATAAGTGTTTATATACTCTCTGTGAGCATCAAATTCAGGTCTGGCCTAACATGCATAACAAGCAGAGTAAGACAGCAAATCAAATGCCAGAGCCTGATTTGCTAATGGAATTTAAATTGGGATATGGATTTCACTTTAAACCAAAGGCAGACTTAAAGCTACAAGAAAAAAAGGAAAAAGAAACAAGAAAGAATGTTTCTGACTGGAATGTTTAGTTTAACTCAAACTCAATTTGACCTACTTCAGATTTATTTCAGCAATTTTTTCTATAATATTTTCTTTGTAAATGATGGGTTTTCTTTTTTTTTTTTTTAAGATTTTATTTATTTATTTGACAGAGAGAGACCCAGCGAGAGAGGGAATACAAGCAGGGGGAGTGGGAGAGGGAGAAGCAGGCTTCCCGCCGAGCAGGGAGCCCGATGCGGGGCTCGATCCCAGGACCCTGGGATCATGACCTGAGCCGAAGGCAGACGCTGAACGACTGAGCCACCCAGGTGTCCCAATGATGGGTTTTCTAGAAATTATTTTGAGGACACAGATATTTACATAGGGAGGATATGATCTTAATTTACAGAACATTCTCTCACCTAGCCTCATACCACCAGTTGTTTCGTAAGTATTATTTTTCGTAGTTTTGTTGAGTCCCGGTAAGTTTCTGACTTGATTTCCTCACTTGTAAAATGAGGAAAATAACAGTACTTTCCTCACAGGATTATAGACCAATTAAATGATTAAATGGATTTAGCATATAAAAGGTGCTTAGAATAGTAGGTGGCACCCAGGAAGCACCCAACGAATGTTAGTTGTTACTCACTTTCTATTGTTCCCTTTTACAGATGAGAACACTGAAGCTCAGTGTTAGTTAGTGGTGGCAAAGCTGACTCTAGAACATAGAGAAGGCTTGCTCTTGTTTCTTTTCACTACTCCACACCACTCTCCCCACCCATACATATTTTGTGCATGAAAATAAGAGTACCAATCTGGAAGAGGCAAAAATAGCTATGTAATTTAAATCTGAAAAGCATGAACAAACCAGTAGTCACAGACCAGCTCCAGGACTCTCGCAGTTTAGGTTCCAGGGCAAGTCATCAGTCATTTTTAAAGTCCGCTTCATAGAGTGATTTTGAAAAGGAAGATAAAAGGTTTCTGCAAAGAGTTGACTTAGCTTCAAGAGGATGCCTAAAACGTTGTGTGAGCTAGCAAAAATTACATTAGCACCCATTCATGCCATTGGCACGAAAAGGGATTTGTATTCCCTCTGTATGGACATTAAATAGTACTGCAGCCCGTGACAAAATGCCTGCCGCAGAGGTTAAGTGGGAAGTGGCTGGCCCATCAGTTAGGTTCCTAGCAAGTCAGGATTAGAAAAATCCAGAGTCTCCAATAATATCCAGGGGCTGGTAAAATGCACTCGTATTTGCAAGGCCAACTGATTTAAACTATATATCTGAACTAATCCATTCTAAAGTAATATTAATTTATCATTTCAGTTCCACATTTCATTGAAGGAACTTTTTAAAAATATGGTCAAATTAAAAAATAAAACCATGAGGGGCACTGGACTGGCTCAGTCTGTAGAGCATGCGATTCTTGAGTCATGAGTTCAAGCCCACGTTGGACGTAGAGCTTACTTAAAAAAGATAAATAAAATATATTTTTTAAAAAAGATAAATCCATGAGGTGAAAGCTTGTTGGGAAACAGTATATTCAGAGCGTTTCACAGTATCTCATTACTCATACTCTGAGTATTCTCTAATCACAAAGAGAAAAATGTCCCGTTACAATGGGGAGGTCTGGAGGTGACCTCATTAACCAACAGATCAAACTTAAGGGACACACAGCACCCATTGCAGATCCTGGCCAAAATGCTTAACCTAAATCTCGACATGAGGAAATAATACACATATCCAGATCATGGCTCGTTCTACAAGACAACTAGCCTGGAGTCTTTCGTCATGAAGAACAGAAAAAGGTGGGTACAGTTGCTAATTTTAAAAAGACATCATAAACAAATGCACTTGTGAATCTGAGCCAGGGGGTTTTAAAAAGAGCTATTGGGAGACATTTTTCTGACAAATGGAAAAAGTTAAAAATCTAGTGCTCATTAGATAAAATTATTTAAGATTAATTTCCTTCAAATAACAGAGCTACAGTTATGCAACTTACTTTCAAATAGTTCAAGGACAAAAAAAAAATGTGATGCCCGGCTAGTTTGGCCGGATGGAACAGGGCATGAGATGCTCTGGAGAGGCCAGTCTACTGCCACTTACAGAAAAACCTACGGGCAGGGGGTAATGGGGAGGCAATAACATACCTAAGGATGTTATTCAAGTCCCTTTGGGGGGATCTGAGCAGACTTGAGCCAGTTGATAAATGGAGAGTTTATGAATGTTCCCTACTTCTTCCTTCCCCAACTCCAGGCACACAAAAGGGAGGCCTAGCAGAAAATGCAATAGACAGAGAGGTGAGGATTCCTACAACCTACCACTACCCTTGCTGTGTGAACTTGAATAAATCACTTGACTTCTCTGATGCTCACTTGCCTTCCCTAGAAAAACCGGAAGGCTGGGCTAAAGCAGCCCTCAGATGCCTTCCAGGCCTAAAGTCTAAGACACAAAAGGGCAGTTCTGTCTTAAAGATAGTGTAATGCCAATATGAAATGTCTATTCCTAGTTTTGTTTTTTAAAAACAGAAAGTTTTATTTTCTCTGATTATAAAATTAATACATACTCACTGAAAAAAAAAGTAGAAAGTATAAAAAAAAAACCCAAAACCCTATAACTGAATCACCTAGAATTAGAACTACTGTTAGCATCTTTATATTTGTTCTTTAGGTGCTTTTTCGGAATTGTGGGCTCCCACACACACATCCACATACATTTTTTTTAATTGTGAGATTCCTCGTGTACATGCTGTTTGTCATTTTTAGTTTAGTTAACAATACTATATTCCATATTATTTTATGTTCCATATTAATAAATATAAGATAACGAAATTACATGCACACAGTTTATTTTCCCAACTGGAAAACTTTCACATGGTTTCTAATTTGTTGCTCTTCTAGACAATGCTGCAGTAACTATCCTTATGTTCATCCTCATTATGTATTTACCCTAGGTCTACAAATCAAGACTGAACCACACAGCTCATTCCCTTTCTGTGCAGAAGGTTAAAAAAATATCTTTTCAGGCACCAAATAAAGGTTCTCCATAAGGGCAGTCTATGGATGACGCTGCAAGTGCGAGTCCGCAGGGCGCAGAGGAGACCCAGTCCGTGGGAGGGTCTGCAAACAACGTTGGTCTCTTCAAGGAGGCCACACAGAAACCTGAGGCTCAGCTTTTGGACACCCATGATCTCTCCGCAAAGTGTTTTTTCGGCCGCAAGGTCGGGGTGAGTATCTGCCGCCCAGGCTGCCCACAGGGCTGCCGACTCCAAGCCCGCGCAGCCGGGGCCCCAAAGGCCACTCGCACATCCTGTTTACGGTTCGTGCTTCTGAAAACAATACCATCGCCAAACACAGTCCCACCAAACTGTGCTGAATACAGTCCAACTTAGACAAATGAAAATAACTGCATCTGCCTCCCGCATTGAAAACTCTACTTGCAAACTCGAGTATTCACTTTTTGCAAACTCAAGTAGTCACTTCAACCTTCCCAAGTAATTAACATTCCAAAATAACTGTTTTTCTTTTTAAAAATTTCTAGTGATCAGCAAACAGCATAAAATGTTGGTCTTTTCACTGACATTTCTGCTTTTCTGACTTAAAAAAAGTTTTTTTAAAGATTTTATTTATTTATTTGACTGAGAGAGAGATAGCGAGAGCAGGAACACAAGCAGGGGGAGTGGGAGAGGGAGAAGCAGGCTTCCCGAGGAGCAGGGAGCCTGATGCGGGGCTCGATCCCAGGACACTGGGATCATGACCTGAGCCGAAGGCAGACGCTGGACGACTGAGCCACCCAGGCGCCCCTCTGACTTAAAATTGTAACACTGACCCAAATACGCTTTGCAAATGTTAGAGGAAGCATTTAATTCCTTTTCATAATCATTGCTGTTTTCATGTGTGAGCAGTCTCACAAGCATGTACTATACCCATGGCTAAATGTAACTGATACGGGATATATTCTGTATCAGAGGTATAGGAGAGGGGAAGCATTCCACATTGATGATAATTCAGCAATATTCCTGGAGAGTCACATAATTTTATTCTTGGAAGAGACTGTCATTGATCATTTCCAATCCCTGGAGAGGCTGAATTAAGAAGGTTAATGGGCTTGTCCAGGGCACTCGCTCCCAGTCCAGGGTTTTCTTTTCCGCTCTGACCCTCTTCATCAGAGACCCAATAATTAATTTAGAGCAAGGATGTGCATTTTACACCAGGCAAATCCTAGATCATTTTATTCACTAACAAATTCAAAGTAAACTAAAGGAAGTAACTCAGCGGAATTAAAACCTCTTTAAAATACTGTATAGATTACCTTGTCTACTCCTTTAGCTTCGTAATGTTGGAGGTCAGGTTTAAAGGCAGATCTAATAAGAGCCAAAAACATATTTGGGAGACAACCTACAGACAAGCTGCAAAATTGGAGAAGTATTTTAAGATGTCCAGCCCACCATGAGTGGAGGTTTCCAGGTTTGGGTGGGAAGGGGCACCTGAGAACTGATGGGTTATTACCGTGATGGGGAAAAAGCAGGTGCCTAGAAAGGACAGCAGCAAAGGGCCCTGGTGCACCCTTAAAGCAAATACCCACATTAAAGAAGGGAAACGTGGCATGAAGACTATCTTCATGGGGTGACAACCACACTTAAACACATGCATGACCCCCAGCCTCTTGTTTCTGAACACATGGAAAGATTTATTGTCCAAACTGAACTGCAAGTTATTAACACATCCTCATGCAGGTTGTTTAACAGCTCCTTTTGCTCATAAAGTACAGTCACATGAATATGTACCATCTCCCCGACAGAGGTGCTGTCAATGAGTTGGAAAAGTTGCCTTGTAAACCATCAGGGGACTTATTTATAAAATCCAGCAGGAACTGTAGGAAAGAGTAAGATCAATTAACTTGGCTGTAACTTCTGCCACTATAAAGACTTTATCATATTAGATGGAAATACGTGTTATGTCCAAAATACTGGGGGGGGAGGGGGTGGCCTTCCCTTCCACCTCCTCCTCAAACAGCGGACAGTGCTGACTTGTACCCAAATTTGCTGCCTGTAAGTGTTGAAGACTGAAACCTTAGTTGGGTGGAATTTAAAGTGACCACCCATTGAGCCAGGCAAAATATCAGCCTACCACCAATACCCCGTAGGTGGTGTTGGAAGCCAAATTCACATTCCTGATTCAAAAATGGGCCTTTTTAATTAAAGTTAGGATTTCCCAGTCTTCCCACTGGCGAGAAAAAGCAATAGTAGGCTTCCAGTCTATCACACATATCAGGCAAGATCCAGCCAGCTTCATTAACCAGAAAGGGAATTGTCATTTGCTCCCTTGTACAAACCACTAATTACCGTCTTTGCCCTGATTCTGGAATACGGGTCACTTTACTTTCTGCAAAACTTTTCAACGCACTAATTCTAAATACAGCTACCAGTCACTCACACCAGCTGTGGATCCACAGCAAACTTCCCTATTAAAATATACAAGATCATATCAGTTAGACCATCCTAAACAAGATAATTACTGTGGCAGGAAATAAAAATCAGATTAAGTGGGATTTTGTGACACAGGAGACCCCTTCAAGCTTCTGTCCGGCAGGGGGACCAGGGTGGAGGAAGGGAGAGGGGTGCCCTGCCTCCCAGTATCTCTCTGGAGTTTTAAGTCCACTTTCTCAAGCTTCTTCCATTCTTGCCTTCCGTGTTCAGTTCAGCCCATTTTAATTCTATCCCTCAGACCCCAGTTCCTAACGTTTTTTAGATTCTTGTTTATCAGTGCTGTGAATTGAACTATACTGGTTTGTTTACCTAAGGATTAGCTGTTATGGGCAGGGAAGAAATATTAGTTTAACTGGAATCAAGAAACCTGCAGCCACAAGAAAAATAAATCAGAGAAAGAGAGAGAAACTGGAAAATGTGGGCTCATTTCACTGCGAGTCAAGCCTGGTGGGGTTTTTCCCCCTGGTGACCATAAGGACAGGCAAAGAGATCTTAAGAGATCAGAATTCATTCCAACAGACAGATCTGGGCTTTTAAAATTATTAATCTGACAAACTGCTAAGGAGGTAACAAAAGAATAAGTAGATAGAAGAATAAAATGGGTGATAATTTTTTTCCTTCCCCCCCTCCCAGCACTGGCATTAGAAGAGCTCTGTGTTCACCATGTGTATAGCCATTTACCATGACTAATGGGAATAATGTACTACATTTCATAATACTGATCTCTTTGGCAATTTGAAAAAAAAACTCATAACTGGATGGCTATACTTGCTATCTAAAAATACTTATCACAAAAACTTTAAGGCAAAATTTTTTAAGAAAAAAAAATACCTTTCTAGAGAAGCAAAGAAACTTTTCAGAATGCTAAGGAAAGAACCCACTCTCTCTCCTTTCCTGTTTTGGGTAAACACTTAATCCTCTCAGATGTTTTCTCCTGCTGAATACTTGTCCTACATGCAGCTTAAGATTGTGTTCAAAATTTTCAAAATTCCTTCTACAAGTGTATCCTTGTTTTCCCTAAAAATGGACTCAAACTGATGTTAGAAACTGGCACAGATGTTAGAAATTCCATCCTCTTTCCAGAAAAGGACCAAGCATGAGTGTGAGGTAATGTCCGTTTTTGGAAAATTCTTATTTCCTCCCCGATTCTGGATGTAATTGTCAGCATGCCCATCAAAGTGCCTGGACATCCTACACAGCTTGCCTCCACGTTGTTCCCTGAGAGTTACATGGAGCTCCTTCCAAATGCAGAATGTCTGTAAAATTATCTGCAAGCAGAATAACTACTTGTAACATTTTCTATACTGAATCAGGGGAGCCTTTGCTCTGAAAACAGTCAGCCCGAGTCCTACGCAATGCAGAAAACTATAACCTTAAGAAATCAAAGTTGGATTTGTATCCTCCTAAGTCATGAACACGTGCAGGTGACACTTGATATCAATTCTAAACCAAAACGTTTTCTATTTTTATAGTTGATTTTTATTCATTGCTTATCAAAATAATCCGGAAAGGAAATAAAATAACTCACCTATACTCAAATGCACAATCTGATATCATGCAATAGATAGTAATACTTTGCCACAAGTCAAATAATTTAGGAAAACAACCTATGTGTTCGCTTCACAAAAGGTGTGTGTGCTTGTTTGGTTAATTTTCACCATGAGTAGTGACACTTTATAGTTGCATCTGACGACTGACTTCAATATTTCACACAGAATTGACTGACTCTATTTCCATTTGGAAGAAAGTTTTAAAATTTACAACCTAAATTTTCATTTCTGCTGTTCATCAAGGTTAATAAATAACTTCTCATGAATCAAGAATTAGGTTTGATTTGAAAGCACAAAATTAAAACAAAATACTTTTGGAAATAAAATATTGTGAATGTTTAAGGAGGTAAGTCCTTATAAAACATTCACCAAAACACATCAGTCAATGTTGTTTTACTTCTGCTAATATATTTATTTTAAGTCATCAAATTATTCTGATTTCCTAAGCTCATTCTAAATCTCCTCTTAAGTTATTTATATTTATTTATATTATTTTATATTTTGTACTGCCCACATGGTTTACACAATGCTTTACATCCGACCCAATAATACCTTCACATTGGCCAACTCAGAGAAGACAAGTTTAAAACAAAGATCTTACAAAATACTAGTTCTATGTCTAAACATGGCTGATAATCTTTATAGGTGATGCTAATATTGGCCAGGAGTCAGGGGTTGATATGAGCAGAAAGGTCATGGGCAATTCTTTACTGAAACTAAGAACACAGTAATAAGAAAATTAAGTATACCTGAGTAGAACAAAAGTACCCTACCGAAATTAACTTTTGATGCATTTTTCCTGAGTACAGAGACTGGCATCTATAAAACAAATATCAAAATCAGTGTCATTATTCATCCTCATACTTCATGTGTTTAGCTACTTAAATGTAGTATACAGCAGTTCTCCCAAGACCAAATATGACACACATTAACAGGAACAGGCTTTTATTATGATCATGACTATTCTCATAGTCCTTGACTTTATCCAAAATGCAAGCCGATATAAATTAAAACCATTAACAAGGACATTAAGAAGTGAAAACAATTCTCATAATCCTTTTACACTATGCACATGAAAAAGATTGATATCTTCATCATTTTGAAAGAGTTCAAAACTTCTCTTACGAATTACATAATGACCTCATTAAAATAGCTAGAATAAACAAAGGTTCCCCAATAAAATGTATTTAATATGTGATCCACATATTAACTTTATCCAAAGAATCCGAGAAGAATTTTATCCAAAGCTCTAGCTCACAAAATTCTCAATCAAAATGTGGGCAATTGATTCTGCAGCTGAGGGCAATCTCCCCACTAGGTTTTCTCAAAGATGGCTGATGCAAACAGCACCTTATAACTACATTAAAAATGGTTGCTCAGATTAAATTATGCAAATGTAGTTTCAAAATAACCTGCTCAAGTTTCAGCGCATTGAAGATGGACCTGCAAAACATTTGCCATGTTATGCCTGGTTCCAGCGTAATTTCAGTGGGTTCTGAGGGGACCAAACCCCAAATCATCCTCATAAAGAACGTTTTTGAAACATAAGTGCACATGGGGGCGCCTGGGTGGCTCAGATGGTTGAGCGTCTGCCTTCGGCTCAGGTCATGATCCCAGGGTCCTAGGATCGAGCCCCGCATTGGGCTCCTGGCTCAGCGGGGAGCCTGCTTCTCCCTCTCCCTCTGCCTCTCTCCCTGCTCATGCTCTCTCTCTCTCTCTGTATCTCTGTGTCTCAAATGAATAAATAAAATCTTAAAAAGAAAAAAGAAAGAAACATAAGTGCACAAACATCCAATTCCATGGGCACATTCACTGGCCTTCAACCTGGCCTCTGAACACTGATCTCTCACCAATGCAAAACGAGGCAGAGCCATCAGGCGCTTCTTGAAGTCTCCATTCTGGGCCACTGACAGAAGGGGACATCTTTGAAAAGCTCTTATCTACTAAAGTAAGATATCCCAGAGATAGAATTTTCAAAATGGGGCTAACAGGGTAAATCAGACCCCTATCTACAAAGATATTTCTGTGAACATAAAATTCCTAGCTTTTTCCTAATAGGAAATGACAGGAAAATGCATGGTGATTACAGTACCAAAGCAAACTCAATAAATTTAATGGGTAGCCTAATCTCAAGCCACAAAACACTGGCCCAGTAGCACGTTAGATGTTTTCCAATTAGTAATTGGTCAATTAGTTGGGGTTTTTTTAAGTAAAGAAACTTTAGGTTTTAAATATATTTTTCTCTGTTAGTTTATATTTATATCAAGAACTAAAGATACATTTTAAGTAATGATGTACTTAAACTGTCCATATTTAGTTAAATCTTAGCTTAAATAATTTGCAAAACAACAGGAACAAAATAATCTAAATTATTTCCATGTTCAAGTAGTTAGCAACTTGTTAGTAGTTGAAAGTCAGATAAAATCGAATTAAAGCAGAAAGTTGTCACAAATGGAAACTTTAGCAGTCCACTAGTCAAAAAAGGGGAACCATTTTGTTCAGAAATATGCCGGCGTTTTTTTATGTCAAACTTGAATTTTCACTATTCTTTCTAAAGTCAGTCTTTAAAACAGTATTTAAGTGCCATTTACTTCCACTTACAACCCATCACTGGTTATTCCTCTTACTGCATTTTCAAACGTTTATGTAACTCAAAGCATCCATACAGCAGCGCTGTCCCCCCACCCCACACGGTTGATTTTCTGTACTTAGTGCTTTTCTCCAGCACCATCAGTTTCACCCAAGCATTCATCATTCAGACTTTCCTACACTTTCTTAAACCGGTTTTGACTTCAGTACAAGCTGAGGGAAGCCTTCAGGAGAATAAAGATCCTTCAAACAAACCAACATTCTAGGCCTTAAACTATCAAACAAAATCTCCAAAGAACCAACAAAACATCCCTGTTTTACTGTTACGCCCCTCAAAATGGGCTGAAAGCCCTTCTCAGAGCCTGTTGACCATCCCGACGTACTCAGGCGTTGGGAAGGCCAGCTCGGGAGATTCGCACAGCACCAGAATCAAGATGGTAACATTCACGCACGACGGTGGCGCGGCTGAGAACTCTTCCCCGCAAGGGCCTCCTTGAAAAGCACAGACACTTCTTTCGCAGCAAAGCAAAATGTGCTGTTTACAAACCCTCACCATCCTTTCCACCCATTGCCACGGGCTGGCTACTCCAGGGCCACCATGAAGGGCGGCTGCCCGTGGTGGTCTTTTCCTTACACACCCTCACGGGCGCGCACCCACTCACACCCGGCTCTCCATACATTCCTGCGGCCTCCGGGACCGGAAAGATGAACCATACTCTCTGGGCCATTTTCCCCCAGTTTGAGCTACTTTAGCTCAAAATATCCAGTAACGTCCCTGAAGAGAAAGGGGATAAGAAAAACAAAATTATTTTCCCCAAATAACCTGGCTTCCCTGTCCCCAACCTCACGAACAGCCAGAATGACACCGACTCTGCCGAGAGAGGACAAGAAAACTTCAAACGCAAGGCGGCCGCGCGGAGCTCAGCAGCGACGCGAGAGATGAAGGCACGGAGCGGGGCGCCGGGGCGTGTCCCCCAAGCCCACCCGGGGTCCCCTCTCCGCTTTCCGTCCTCTTACTTTTGGATGATCTGCGGTAGGCCGGCTGGGGGCGGCGGCGGCGGCGGCTGCATCCCTCTCGGGCCTGGGGGCGCGGGGGGCGCGGGGGGCGCGGGGGGCGCCGGAGCAGCCGGCACGCTGCGGGCATCTCTGTCCGGTTGCTCGGGGCCGCTGGGATCCGCGTCCTGGCTCATGGCTGCGGCCAACACCATGTGAGCCGACACCGGCCCCAGGCTCGAGGCGAGAGAGCGCGCGCAAAGGGCGGCCCCGGGGCACGGGCGCTCACTGGCCGGGGTCCCCGTGCCCAGTCCCCTCGTCCTTCCCGGTGGCGCGGGGAGGAGACGCGAGGGGCGGGGAGGAGGCAGTCCCGGCGGCGCCGCCTCCTCCTCCTCCTCCAGCCGCTCCCGCCAGCGCAGCCGGGCCACGCGGGGGCGGGGGCCGGGGGGCGTCTCCCGTCCGGCAGGAGCCGCGGGGGCCCGCGGGGGCTGCTCGGCGCCGGGGTGGTCCGAGGAGCTCTGCCCGCCGACCCCGAGCGCCGCGAGCGAAGAGGCAGCTTGGCGCACGGCATCCGGCGCCGTGCGCGCTCAGGGTCCCCGGCCCGGCTCCCCGCAGCGCAGCACAACTGCGTGGGGCGGCGAGACGCACACCGGCCGGCGGCCGCCCGCGGGGCTCTGGCCTCTCCGCCGAGCCTGGCGGCCTCGGGCTTGTCCCCGGGGACCGCGCGCGCCACACCGCGCCCTACTGCCGAGAGGGGCGGACAGAGCGCGCCCGGGCCGTCCGCGCGCATCCCCGATGCGAAGTGAGCGGGACTTGGCACCTTCCCGCGTCTGGAGCCTGGCCAGCGCCACTCTTGGCTGAAGGGCCCGACCCGGCGGGGGGGAAAAGCCCGGACCCTCCCCCAGCTCGGGGGGACCTGTTACCCCGGGTCTTAGATGACCAGGCCGGAGGGCTCTCCAAATTGGCAGTTCCAGCTGCTGATTTCAGGGGTCTCCAGAAGTAGCCGGTGGGGCCGCCGTGGTTTCTCTTCATTTTTCTCTCTTCTCTAAAAGACCCGCTACGATCCCGGGAGCGCAAAGACAAAACCAAGCAGACGTTTTATTCTTGTTATTTATTGGCGAGATCTTAGTGGACACATAAAGGATGAAAAGGAGAGAGTTCGCCTACCTCGCGCCGCCACCGTCACCGCTTCTGCAGTTCGGTTCGCTGTCGGAGCGCCGGTGCGCGCCAGTTCACCTGCACACCCCGGCCCGCCGCGTGGACGCAGGCATCTTGCGTTGAGGAGCTACCCTTCAAGGTGCAGCCTAATGTTCTGGCCCGAGGTCTGGGGAGGCACCTGGTGGCGCAGAAACATCTAGGAGCTGGGCAAAGCTCACGGAGAGTGGTTATCCAGAAGATCCTTACCGTGCGTTGGGCGCACTAGCTTTCTAAATCCTGACATTGGCCGCCCCGGGGAAACAAGGAAAAAGCGTCCTTTGGGTACCTTGGAAGCCAGAGCGCAGGCCAGGGTGCCCCGTGGTCTGGAAAGAAGTTTGCCGGGGTCTCAAAAGCCCACGCCTCCTCCTCCCTCAGCCACATGAAGGAACATTCTGGGGATGGGTTCTCTGGAACATGGCAACTAACGGAACTCCCTGAAAGATGCTTTCTTCTCTCCCCAGACTGTGAGTTTCTGTCAACTCCCCCTCCAGGCTCAGGAAACTAAGCTTCCCTTGATTTCTGCCATCCTACCTAGATCTTTACTCCTCCTTCCCTCTCTCTCCTACAGATAAAAATGTCCTATCCTTCCTTCCTTTCTCTCTCCCTCCTTCTCCTACAAATAAAATGATATGCCAATTCCTTGTATTAATAAATATCGTCAAAATTCATAAAAGTTGAGTCTCACCAAAAACTCAGGTAACGAGGTATTGATTCCTGTCTCCATTTCACAAATGAGGAGGCGTCAGGGCGATTTGTCCCACAGTGCATGGCTAGTAAGAGGCCATCCCAAAAAGAGTCTTCTGAGGCTGAGGGATTAGGTCATTATCTCTGGTTTCTTTCTTTTTTTCTTTTTTTAAGATATTATTTATTTATTTGAGAGAAAGCGAGCATGAGGGGAGGGGGAGAGGCAGATGGAGAGGGAGAGGCAGACTCCCCATTGAGCAGGGAGCTGATGCCAGGCTCCCTCCCAGGACCCTGGGATCACGACCTCAGTTAACCAACAGAGCCACCCAGGCGCGCCTATTGTTTCTGGTTTCTATCACTAAAGTCCTGACTATGGTTTCCATAAAACTCCACCTTCCACTGCCCCCCTCCCCAACCCCACCTTAGTGGAAGGAATTACCTGAAGTTAACATTGCAATTCTACCAGAAACTCAAGTTAAAACTTTCCATATGCTGTCATTAAAATGTCCTTCTGAGAATCCCCCAAAAGGGATGTGTAGTCAAAAAGACAAATCACTAGGAGTGATTCAACATCTGAGTGTCAGTTACCAAATATGTAAATTGGGAGTGATGAGACCTGGCTTGCACAGTCGGGCTTAGGGGTCATGTATCTTGCATATTTGGTGCAGGAAGTATCAATCCAGCGGTTATTACAAACATGATCCCTTACATTCCAACCTTACAGCCATATAGAAAAACAGATCTCAAACTTAAGGAAGCTGAGTGTCTAGGAGTCATACTATTGATATAACTATATCCATGCCTATAACTCTTTTATTGGCAAAAAGAGAGAGAGAGACCATATTATATGAATGCAGCTCTCTACATCTCAAAAATAATGTATTAGCCTATGTGACAAAATAATAACAGTGGATACATCTAAGTATTCATTGGGCTTTTCCTTGCATCCTTTCTGTAAATTTGAAATTTTCAAAATAAAAAAATTTTAATTAATAATTCACAAGGTGTTTTTCAGAAATCCCATTTAGAGCCTAATATTTGCAATTTATATGTTATATCGTATCGGAAATTTGAATCGAAGCAGATGCAAACCAAGAGGGAAACACTGTAGCAAAACCCAAAGCTTGTTCATGTTCTACCTCCAATCCCCACACAATGTTGTCCAGGATAGCAGCGAATGAGCATTTCCATTTTGCAAATCAAACATTTAAGTGTATTAAGCAGTTCTGATGAAAAATATTTTTTAATCTACGTTTTCTCACTTCTTTCCTGGAAGAATGAAAGAGATCCCCAGCTGGAGTTACAGCCATTTAAGAAACCCTAGCAGTCTTGCTTTTGTCTGCCCTGTGCCCTCACCACCCCCACCACCACACCAGGGCGCGTTCACAGTTACCAAAGTGAAAAAAGGACTGTGTGAGTCACCTTGACAAATGGAGAGCGTGACTGGGAGATGAAGGCTGCTAACATTTCTCTTTGTTCCACTCTGCGGAAGCATCCTGTCCCTCCTGATCTGCCAGGAAGCTAGGATCAGACAGTGAGACTTTTTGCTCTCTATGAATATACTGAACATTTAACAGGGGTCAGCTGCTAAGTGCTTTCATAGACTCGTACTTCATACCCACCATAACGCATGAGGTAGTTACTGTTATCCATGTTTTAGAATGGAGAAAACTGAGGCTCTGATGGCTGCAAGAACTTGCCCCAGCTCATCTGGCTTCTAAGGGGCAGAAGCAGGACTGCAGGTAGGTGGATCTGGCCCCAGACTTCTCTCTGCTGCCTCAGTGACAGATGTGGAGCGGAGATTCCACCCGCCTTCTTTTGCCGTGATGCTGCCTGTCTCTGCCAGTCCGTGTAAATTGCCACCTGCGTGGTGGCTCAACTCCCCACTCACATTTCTCCAGAGCAGCAAATGAATGGGAAGGATCCAAATTGACATTTACAGGCAAGAAAATTCAAAGAAATTAAGCAGGGTGGCAAGGTAGTAGTCAGGTGAGGGAAATAGAACCCAGGTCTCTGTTATGAGTCGGATCCTTCTCAAACCTGCCAGGGACTCTAGCACTCTGGCTTGCTTCCTAATAGTAATCAATGTTTACTGGGCTCCAGACACTAGTTCTAGGAGGTTTTTCATGCTTTATCTCATTTAATATCACCCTTTTGTAGACAGAGAATCTTGATGAACCTGTGGCCAAGGTCACTGGGGTAATAAACAGTGGAGCAAATCTTCAGACCCTGGTCCAAGTCCCTGCAACTTCCCTGTCCTCTGTTCAAAGGGGAACTAGCCCACTTCTCCGTGGTGATTGTAAACATTCATCTTTGCAGATAAGATCACTTAATATGTACTGCTACTCCATAGATGTCTATTATTACTGTTATTTTTTAATAACAGTTTACTTACTAGATTATAAAGTGTGATCATTTTCACTCAGAGCTGGTGAATCTGCAGAACACAGACATTCTCATACACTATGGGTCAAAATGTCAGTTGCTACAACCCCTTTGGAGGTGAGTTGGTACCATCCATTAAAATTGCATAGGGGCACCTGGGTGGCTCAGTCAGTTAAGTATCTGACTCTTGATTCCGGCTCAGGATCCTATGGGTTTATGTGTAGCAACAACCAAAGCCCCAGGTACAAAGGAGTTTATTGTGGCATTGTTCAAAATAGCAAAAACTGGAAACAACCATAGTGCCAAGCAGTGGGGGACAGGCTACATCAAGGGTGGTCCCTACATACAAGGGAATACAATGTAGACCTTAAAAAACCAGGGGCAAATCTATGTGGACTGCTCGGGAGAAATTTCCAAGATGTGTTACTAAGGAGAAAATTTAAGTTCCACAACAGTATGATTTGATGTATATAAAATCAAAGATCATAAAATATTTATAGAAAACTATATAAGAAATTTATTATTAACAGTAATAACCTCTGGAAATTGGGACAGGGCAGGAACTTTATCCTTTTGTGATTTTTTATATTGTTTGAATATTTGAAATAAAATTTTATTGTAGCATATGTATGGCTTGAAATATTTTTACCCTGAACACGTGCTATTTTTTATTAACTAAACAAAATCTAATTATTTATTTCTTCAACTAGTAATTCTTAACAACACTTAGTACATTAATAGGATTTTTATTTTTTATTTTTTATTTTTTTAAAGATTTTATTTATTTATTTGACAGAGAGAGAGACCACGAGAGAGGGAACACAAGCAAGGGGAGTGTGAGAAGGAGAAGCAGGCTTCCCGCGGAGCAGGGAGCCCGATGCGGGGCTCCATCCCAGGACCCTGGGATCACGACCTGAGCCTGAAGGCAGACACCTAACAACTGAGACACCCAGGCGCCCCAGGGGGCTAATGATCACAGTTATTGCGTTTGGTTTTTTGTTGTCTTTTTTTTTTTTTTTTTGAGTATTATTCTATGCCAGGCTGTCTTAAGCACACACTATTTCTCACTTAATCCTTACAACCACCTTCCTTACCAGGTGGTTGTTTTTACGCCCATTTTACAGATAAGAAAACTAAGGCTCAAAGAAGGTCAGCCACCTGGCCAGCTGTTAAGTGGAGGGCTGCAGATCTAATCCTGGTCTTCATTCCTCCTGGGATGGAGCTTTTAACTACTCCACGTGGTGGCATGGGTGCTTCTTGGTGTAATGGGCTTTTGAGACCAGATGCTCCTCTACTAAATCCTGGCTGGATATCTCCAATATCTGTCTCTAATAGCTCTCTCTTCGGTCTCTCTCTCCACAGGACCCAACTCCTCTTTTCCATCCCCACCCCACCCCCACCCCCACCCCCACCCCCCTGAGCTCTATCTCTATGCCGGCGCTTCTCTCAGAGCCACAGCATAATCTTTTACTTGAATTTACAGGAATTCCTTGGAATCCCTATACATGTTTTCCAACAATCATAAAATAAAATCCTGTGCTGGTTTCACGAAGGATTACCTCTCTGAAAACCCAGGAGAGGCAGTGGCTGAAGGATGCTGTTTAAAAATAATATGGTTACTCATGGAACTGGATTCACATTTGAATTTGAAGGAGACAGTCAGGGAACTTTAGCTGAGGAAAAGTGAGGACATGACCCAGGAGGTTCTTTTCTGCCTAACAACTCACAGAGCATGTCCCTCATTGGCTGCGAGGAAAGGCTTAGCCTCCATCTTGCTGGTGGTGATTTACCATCTCGGTCCCTTGTCTTCTAATGAGCTGCACAGGTGTTGTGTTATAATCCATGTAGCAGGTGACTGGGAGTCAGAAAATCCAAGTTCTGGACCACGAGGTGTATCTATCATCCCTAAACAGAAATGCAGTTGTCCCAAACCAGGAGTGACATCAGCATCTTCGTCTCCCCTAAAAGCATCGCTGCCCCAAGCTCATCTGCCTTCACCACTTGTTCAGTAACTGGCCACAAAGCAACACTGTGGATTGAGTTCAGAATCCCAGGGGGCTCAGAGCAGGGTAGGGCAGGGTTACCTGGGCATGGCTTCCTGGAGAAGAATTTTGAGCTATGCTTTGAAGGATCCAGAAAATGGCTCGATCTCCTTTGCTATTTCCAAGAGAAAGCAACGCAGCTGGGTACAATAAGGGCTGTTATAAAACAAGTTGCAGCTGAATTTTTTTGGAGGAGGGATGGGAAATGATGCCGGTATGAAATGAATGTGGGAGAAATGTTTGCTGGTGGCTAATTGCATGATTTAAGTTCCATGGGGCTCAGCAACCCCCATGGAGACCCAGCGTCTACACAGCGTGCTTAATCCCTGGGGAATGTCACTGTCATTCAGAGGCCGGTAGTGTGACCCCCGGCCCCAGCCAAGCAAAACAGCACTTCTCAGAGTCAGAGGATTCCTTCATCCAGCCCCTCCCCCCAATCATCTCCTCTGTCTTCTCTTATCACCGGGGCTGTCTGTCTGTCAGACCAGTTGGTCATCAGGGAATAAACATCTCAGGCTGTTTGCCCACCAGCTCAGGGATCAGGTGACTGTTATGGAAGGCAATACCGGAGGCCTTTGCATGCCAGGAACAGTGAGAGCCTGTGATGTGCTGACCTCACTGAGTGGGCACCCATGCAGCTGGCCTGGAGCTGGTGGGCTGGACAGGTGCCACTCCTTGATGTGGCACTTTTGGTCATCCCAGGGCTACCCCAGGCAGGGGACTTTGCCTAGCCCCTCTCGATAGAGACTCCGGAGTCAGAAGAGCTGGATTAGAAACCCGGACCTATGATCTGTTAGTGGCATGACTTTAGGCAAGTTACTTTACCTCTCTGAGCCTCGGTGTTTCCATCTGAAAAATGGGAATAATAGTGCCCACTTGGTAAGGTTACTGTGTGGATTAAATATAAAGCACTTAGGGGGTGCCTGGTGGCTCAGTTGGTTCGTTAAACATCTCCCTTCAGCTCAGGTCATGATCCCAGGGTCCCAGGATTGAGCCCTGATCGGGCTCCCCACTCAGCGGGGAGTCTGCTTCTCCCTCTGACCCTCCCCCTTCTCGTGCTCTCTCTCTCTCCCTCACTCTCTCTCAGATAAGTAAATAAAATCTTTAATAAAAAAAAGAGTTTACTTTAGGATTTTATTTACTTATATGACAGAGAGAGAGAGAGCACAAGCAGGGGTAGCAGGAGAGAGAGAGGCAGGCTCCCCACCAAGCAAGGAGCCCAATGCAGGGCTCGATCCCAGGACCCTGGGATCATGACTGGAGTTGAAGGCAGATGCTTAACTGACTGAACCACCCAGGCGCCCAAAAGGTAAACCATCTTAAGAAAAAAAACAAAACACTTAAGAGGTTGGTTAAAAGGGTTTACACTTTCAGCTATAACATGAATAGGTCTTGGGGCGCCTGGCTGGCTCAGTGGGTAGAGCATGCAACTCTTGGTCTTGTGGTCATGAGTTCCAGCCCCATGATGGGCATAGAGTTTACATCAAAAAAAAAGAAAAGAGGGGCCGCTGAGGTACGAGGGGAGGAGCCGCCCCTGCCACCGTCGCCGCCATCGCCGCTGCTGCTGTAGATGAGCATGTCTGCAACTCCAGCCAAGAAAGTGAAGATGGCCACCAAATCGTGCCCCGAGTGCGACCAACAGGTTCCTGTTGCATGTAAATCGTGTCCTTGTGGTTATATATTTATTAGCAGAAAACTTTTAAATGCAAAACACCCAGAGAAATCACCACCTTCTACAGAAAACAAGCATGAGGCCAAGAGAAGGCGAACAGAGAGAGTTAGGCAAGAGAAGATAAATTCTACAGTAAATAAGGATTTAGAAAACAGAAAGAGGTCTCGAAGTAACAGCCATTCAGATCCTATCAGACGAGGAAGAGGAAGACCTAAAACTGCATCTGCCAAAAAACATGAGGAAGAAAGAGAGAAACAGGAAAAGGAAATTGACATCTATGCTAACCTCTCTGATGAAAAGGCTTTCGTGTTCTCAGTCGCCTTGGCAGAAATAAATAGAAAAATTATCAATCAAAGACTTATTCTCTGATATTTGTCTGCAAAATATGTTGATACTGTCTTCAAGATTACATCAGCAAATTCTCAAACAGTTGTGGACTCTCAGGAGCATTCTGACTGCATCAATAAGGGCCATTGATTGTTTTTTTTCCCCTGTCATTTAGCCTGTGCCACACTTTGGGAGCAAAGCTGTAGGCTTGGACTGTTCTGGGATTTCCTTGTTTACCAAGGAGTATTGTCAGTGTTTTGTGTTTGGGATGTAAGTATATTTACCAAAAACAAAAAAATAAACAAAAAACAATGGATGGCTGTTAAAGGATAAAGGAATAGAGATGGGAGTGGAAGAATGAAAACTAGGGAAATAAAATGCTTGATAGTTTTCAGGTTTGCCACCAGAGATGCAATATTTTAAGTACTTTGAGAAAGAGTGACTTTTAAAAATATTATATTTCAGATTTTCAGCATTAACAGATTGCATATATACAGTTCATTTACTTTTAATAAATTGGCAATTGATATTTTATTGAATGGGGAATTAAGAATATAAACTACATTTTGTCTTAAATTGATTTTTTCTTGGTCTTTATTTTTATGACTTAAGGTATGAGTTATATTTTGGGAGATACTTTCTAGACATTTGGGAAGTTTGGGTGCTATATGAAGAAAAACATTTAAGGAATATCATACTTCAGATATAGACATCTTGTTTTCTTGAATGTAATTTATTTATTGGTTAAAAATACCTTTTCTGCTCTCAAGATGGTGCCTGTTAACCTAAACATAAAATATATTTATTACATACAAAATATTTCTTAGGTAGCTTCTTTTAAGCAGTAATGTTTTATCTGAATGGATGTTCATTTATACATACAGATAATTATTTAAATTGTTACTTAATCTCACTCTGGAAAAAAAAATAAACCTTAATATTGAAACTAATAAAGAAAAAGAAAAGAAAAGATGAACAGGTCTGGGGATCTAATGTAAAACATGGTGACAATAGTTGATAACGAAATATGTGAGCTGATGGATGCGGTTATTATAACCAGAGGGTAGAACACTTTCACAATGTATAAGTACAACAAATCACCATGATGTACACTTTTAAATGTCTTACAACTTTATATGTCAATTACACCTCAATAAAGCTGAATTTTTTTAATGTAAAACACATAGGCCAGTGTCATCTGTCATATGAATGGGGCTCGACAAGATGTTGTTGGCTGTTTTTTTAATAGGATTTTTTTAAAGATTTATGTATTTATTATAGAGCGAGAGCTCCAGCGTGAGTGGGAGGAGGGGCAAAGGGAGAGAATTTTTCAAGCAGACTCCCCACCGAGTGGGGTAGACGTGGACTGGGGGCAGGGGGCTAGATTTCATGACCCTGAGATCATGGCCCTGAGATCATGATCTAAGCCAAAACCAAGAGTCAGACGCTTAACTGACTGAGCCACCCAGGTGCCCCTGTTATTGGCTGTTTTTAATGGAATGATTACATTGGGGAATCAGTGATCATAATACACAGTCTTCTCTTGAAAGGGGGAGGTGCTCTGAGTCAGGATGTCAGTCACCTCCTGCATGTAAGACCCCAGGGTGAAAGGATAGACTTGCAGGAACCATCTGGAAGGTGAGCGGGGGAAAGGGAGCATTGTCAGAAGAAAACACTGTGGGTAAGAGACTCCCAGGCCTCGGCTTGGGTCCTGGTTCTGCCCCTTCGCCAGTCTCGGGCCCTTGGGTTTGCTTCAACAGCTCCCCGTCCTCATTTGTCCTAGCGATGAGATGGAGCTAACAAATGTTTCCTTCTTTTCATTGTGAGGCTGCGCACAAGGCTGGCCCAGAGTCACCTGTAACGACGACCTGCTTGGTCACACTACACCAGGCAGCTCAGAAAATCCGAATCCAGTGAGAATAGGGCACCTGAGAGTGCAGAGGGTGAGGGCTATGGTTGGGTTTGGTCTTTGGAGGTGGGGGATTTGTTGGGGATGGGGGATTCCTGGGGGGTTGCCTGCTCCTTGGAACATCTCACTGAGGAACTTGACTTCTGATGACTTAAAAAATCCCAAAGAAGTGCTGTTAGGATAGGGGAGGGATGGGGTTTTCAACACATGTCTGCTTCAGTCTGCTCCCCTCTCCCTGGAGAAGAGTAAATACACATGCCTGAAATGTCTAAGGGGGTGTGATGGGTTGAATTGTGTCCCCCAAAAAGATCTGTTGAAGCCCTAACCCCTGGCACGTGTGAATGTGACTTTCTTTGGGAATAGGGCTTTTGCAGGTATAATCAAGTTAAGATACGGTCATTAGGTGGGCCCTAATCCTGTATGACTGGTGTCTTACGAGAAGAGGGCCCTTTAGACATAGATTACCCAGGGAGGAGGCCACATGACAGCCGCTGCAAGTCCAGGAGCACCGAGCACTGGCAGTCAGCCCCAGAAGCTAACAGGGGTTCTACCCCGCGTCTCAGACGGCCCTGCCCACACCTGGATTTCTGACTTCTGGCCTCCACGACCCTGGGAATACATTTCCGCTGTCTTACGCCAGCTAGTTGGTGGTGCTTTGTTACAGCAACCAGAGTAAAGTAATACAGGGAGGACAGGGACTGGGGGAAAGGGGGGAGCTGAGGGATTTCGTTCCCTTGATCTGAGAGCCCAGAAAACCAGAGGAAGGAATGCACAGCCTGAGGAGCCTCTGAGGGCTGAGCTCAAGTCCAATTGCAGGGCCACCAAGGAAGGCAAGGTGTTTGGACCAAGTGATAATAGGAGGCCGGGGAGGATTCTGCACAAAGATGCTGGCTCCGAAGATCTGGAAATCTGGGGTGGTTTTTAGTTCCACTATTGGTTCGTCTGTGCAGTAGCATTAGGGACATTGGCTTTAGAATCACACAGACCCTAGTTCAAATCCTGACTCTATGTGTTACTAGCAGTGTGGCCCTGGATGATTTACCCAACTATGCTGTATTTCAATTTCCTCACAGTGAGGTTCATAGGTTCACAGGCTGTCGTGAGAGTCACAATGTTGGGTGTATGACACATAGTATGCCTTCAGAACTCATCCGCAGAATGGATAATTTATGGAAGTGTTTAGCACCATGTCTGCCAAAGTTAGGTTCCCCAGAAAACAGCCTCGGAGGCAGAGATGGGGCACAGCAGGTTTCCTGCTTAGGGGATCAATCCTTGTGGGAGCAAAGAGAAGGAAGCATGGTTGGGCAGAAAGAGAAGTGGACTGTGATCAAGTCTCAGGAGAGACCTCAGTCAACCCCACAGAAATCCTGAAGCTGGGGTAACCCTTCAGAAGCAGCAAAATGGTTCTCGGCATTTCCACGTCCGCATCCCCATGCCACTCCCACCCACGCCATTCACGTCTAATAGAAAAGTGAGTGTGCCTCACCCAATGATCCTAACAAAATCTTTATTACATCTCTTTGGCTCTGACTGGATCATGTTCCTATTCACGAACCCATCTATGGCCAGAAAATGGGACACTCTCATTAGCCGAGCCAGAGGCACACGCTCACATCTGGTACCAGATGTAACGTGAATGCCACCTGAAGCATGCATGTTGAAAATTAGGGAGTCTGGGGGGTGCCTGGTTGGTGCTGTCAGATGAGCATGCCACTCTTGATCTCAGGGTGGTGAGTTCAAGCCACACGTTGGGCGTAGAAGTGAAAGAAAGGAAGAGAGACACAGAGAGAGGATGAAAGAGAAAAGAGGAGGGAAGAAAGGAAGGAAGGAAGGAAGGAAGGAAGGAAGGAAGGAAGGAAGGAAGGAAGGAAGGAAGGAAGGAAGGAAGGAAGGAAGGAAGGAAGGAAGGAGGGAGGGAAGGGAGGAAGTTGAGCGTCTGTGATCCCCTTAATGGAAAGTCTAAGGGTGCCAAGAATGAGTGAAAGCTGGACTGTGAAAGCCTGACAAACATCTATTCTTTAACTGAAAAGGATATTAATATACAAACAGCTTCTGTTATGGCAGGTACATACTGAGAATAAATACCATGATATGGAATGCAACATGCATTTTAGGGTGTTTGACACAGAGGAAAGTATTCAAAACATGTTTGCTGAAAAAAATTAAATAAATATGCCAACTGAACGGTGGGGGGGAAAGCATCCACTGGGTGATCCTCAAACCATTTTGAGTCTTAGCCCTAGAGAGGCTTCTGAGCTGTTGGATTGTTCTGTTTCTTATCTGGATATATCATAGAAATTCAACAAGCTATACATTTGTGATTTGTGTCTCTTTCTGCATCTGTTATACCTTTCAATTTTCTTTAAAAAGTTAAAAAAAAAAAAAGTGGCAGGGCACCTGGGTGGCTCAGTTGGTTAAGCAGCCGGCTCTTGGTTTCAGCTCAGGTCATGGTCTCAAGGTCTTGGATCCAGCCCCACACCAGGCTCCTCTCTCAGCAGGGAGTCAGCTTGAGGATTCTCTCTCCCTCTCCCTCTCCCTCTGCCCCTCCCCTGGCTTGCACACGCATGTGCTTGTTCTCTCCTTCTCTAAAATAAATAAATAAATAAATCTTAAAAGAAAAAAAGAAATCTTCCATGGTCTACGGCACAGATAATAAGACCACATTCTTAAAAAAAAAAATAAAATAAATTGGGGCACCTGGGTGGCTCAGTCAGTTGAGCGGCCAATTCTTGATTTCTGCTGAAGTCATGATCTCAGGGGTGTGAGATGGAGCCTGCCCGCATTGGGCTCTCTGCTCAGAGGGGAGTCTGCTTCTTTCCCTCCTTCTGCCCCTACCTCCCCTCGTGTTCTCTCTCTCTCTCAAATAAAGGAATAAATTTTTAAAAAAATGAAAATAAATAAAATGAAATAAATAAGATGGCATTCTTTCCTCATGTTCTAGTCTTTACAGCCTCTCTATTGCTGGCTGTTCAATAACAACTTCATCAGGGTGCCTGGGTGGCTCAGTCGGTTAGGTGTCTGCCTTTGGCTCAGGTCATGATCCCGGGGTCCTGGCATCCAGCCTCGCTTACCCTGCTGGTGTTCTCTCTCTTGCTGTCTTTCTCTGTCAAATAAATAAATAAAATCTTTAAAAAAAAAACAACTTCATCAAGGGTGATTTTTATGATAATCGAGTGTCCCTATAACCTCCCTACTCTCAACCATTCAGATTTTGGTTTTTAAGGGTGTGTCATGAAGATCATCACAGCCCCAGTTTTTATAAATGTGTGTCTCAAATTAAGCTTCCAGGATCCAGATAGCTACTTTTTTGTTCATTTGTTTTTGCTGAACTAGTTAAGGCACCATAACAGCTCCTCCCTAACACCAAGCACTCCCAAAGAACAAGGATGTTTTTCTCTATAACCACAATATCATTAAGACACACAAGAAATTTAACACTGATACCATAATATAGTATTATTTTCTCTTCATATGTGAATTTTGCCAATTGTCTAGATAATGTCTTTTATATTTGCTTTTTTGTTTAAATCTAAGATACACATTATATGCATTGCATTTTTTATTTTCCTTAGTCTGCTTTATCCTACAATAGTTTCCACATCTTTTTTTTTTTTTGTCATTTATAACATTGACATTTTTGAAGACTCTAGGCTTTGCAGAATTTCTATTCTATATTCTGTATTTGTATCTGTATCATTTTCTCATTACTAGGTTCAGGTTAAAATATTTTATCAAGAATACCACGTAAGTGGCATCGTGTATTTTCCATTTCTCAGGAGAGGTGGCCCGTTGTGACGGTTTGTTCCATTACTTGGTGATGCAAAGTTGCCACCCTTGCTTAAAGTAGATCTATCCCTTTCCCTTTGTAGCTACAAGTCACCTTTGGCACGCTACTTTGAGACTAGGTCAGTGTCACCCTTGCTTAAAGTAGATCTATCCCTTTCCCTTTGTAGCTACAAGTCACCTTTGGCACGCTACTTTGAGACTAGGTCAGTGTCCCATTCCCCAGTATTCACCTGGTGGCTTCAGCATCCACTGATGTCCTTGCCACAACCAGCCATAAATGAGGGTTTTCTGATTGAATCAATCCTTCTACATTTACTAGATGATTTCTTTTGTAGAGAAAAGAGCATACTCTGTGCTCCCCGTCTTGCCTTTCTTCTCTCTCTGTCTCTCCCTCTCTCCCTCCTTGCCCCCCTCCTTTTCTCTCCTGTGTGTATAATACCCACATAGCTTATTTTCCCTTTCACAAAAGGTATTTCAGGACTCTTGTATGCCTTTTTAAAAAAATTGTCTCTTTTGTCCATTTTTATATTGCTCTCTTTTATATTTTTATACTTGGAGAGTTTTCTTCCCCCTCAATTTTAAGTCTTCTTCATGTATTAGGGCAATTAGATCTTTTTTTTTTTTTTAAGATTTTATTTATTTATTTGACAGAGAGAGATGCAGCAAGAGAGAGGGAACACAAACAGGGGGAGTGGGAGAGGGAGAAGCAGGCTTCCTGAGGAGCAGGGAGCCCGATGTGGGGCTCGATCCCAGGACCCTGAGATCATGACCTGAACCCAAGGCAGATGCTTAACGACTGAGCCACCCAGTCGTGCCTAGATCTTCATCTCTGATATAGGGAGTATTTCCACCTAGTTTAGTATTTCTCTTTTGATTTTGCTTATTAAATTTTTGTGAAATGCTAATGTTGCTTTATTTTTTTTTAATGTTGCTTTATTTTTATGCAGAGAAATTCATCAACCTTTTCTCTTGTTGCATTTGGATTTTGAGTTAGAGTTTAAAAAGCTCCCCCGCCCTGAGATTATTTTTTAAATTCTCCAGTTTTCTTCCAGTACCAGTCTTTCTTTTTTTACACTGAGACCTCTGATTCATTTGGAGTTTACTCTGGTGTACAGGGTGAAGCACGAATCCAATTTTATCTTTCTCCAAATGGCCAACCAGTTGCCCCAACATCATTTTTTAAAATAACCAGCTTTTCCTCCATGATTTGAGATATTATCTTTATCATATACTAAATTTCCATATGCACTTAGGTCTATTCCTGAACTTTCTATTTTATTCTAATTTTCTATTCATTTACCAGTTATTTTATTCAATTACCAGTTTTAATTATAGATTCTTTTTAATATCACTTATTACTTGACAAACCTACTTTCTCACAGTTCTTCTTTTTTTGGGTTTTTATAGCTATTCTTGCATGTTTATTTTTCTATAGGAGTTCTGGAATCAACTCCTCTTGGGAAAAAATGTGTATTTTTATTAGGATCATGTTAAAATTATAGATGAACTTGATGCAAATTATATCTTTATGATGTTGAGTTGTCCCATCAAGGAACAAGGGATGTCTTTTGCTTTGCTCAAGTCTCCTTTTGTGCCTTTTGGGAGTGTTTTAAAGTTTTCCTCAGAGAGGTTTTGACGATTTTAGCAGTAGCAAATAAAACACTTGACACTCTAGCAGATCAAAGCAGAAGTTTTTATTATGGAAAAACTGATACTAGAAGAGAGAACAGAGCCAAGCAAATCACCACGTTGACACCAGCTGCCAGTTTCCCAGCTCAGAGGGACGAGGGACCCGGAGCCAGATGGAGAATCAGCCAGGGCAGAAGATGGCACCCAAAACTCCCCTCCTGGGACAGGTTACCACCCTCCCGGTACCTGGGCTTGTGATGCTGGAGGGATTCCAGATGACTTAGGTAGGTGGCTACTTCCAGGGCCAAGCCTGCCTATTATATACTATGTTTCCTTCTCTATGACTAAAACTCACTCATTTTCTACATGCCTAGCACCACAATATCAGGTAAACAACTCCCTCACAGATTATGTTAGAATGTCCACATCATTCACATAGCTATCCGTTTATTCCTCAATATTTTCTGCTTTTTTGTTTCTATACTAAATAAAGGTTTCACTTTCATTATTTCCTCTAACTGGTTATTGTTCATAGAAATAGAAACATATTTGCGTATTTATATTTTCTTCATTTCTATAAAAATGTGCACATATATGTGTAGCCTATAGAATTATTTGGTTTGTGTGAGTTTTATCATTAAAACTTTTGAGTTTTCTTGGGGTGCCTGGGTGGCTCAGTCGGTTAAGCATGGGACTGTGGATTTCAGCTCAGGTCATGATCTCAGGGTTGTGAGATGGAGCCCCTTGACGGGCTGTGTGCTGGGCGTGAGTCTGCTTAAGATTCTCTGTCTCAAGTTAGCCAGGATCAGACCTGGTTATTCTCTCTAAAATGTAATCTCCGAAGCACGAATGCTAAAATATACATACTTGTGGGGCACCTGGGTGGCTCAGTCGTTAAGCGTCTGCCTTCGGCTCAGGTCATGATCCCAGGGTCCTGGGATCAAGCCCCGCATCAGGCTCCCTGCTCGGCAGGAAGCCTGCTTCTCCCTCTCCCACTCCCCCTGCTTGTGTTCCCTCTCTCGCTGTGTCTCTCTCTGTCAAATAAATAAATAAAATCTTAAAAAAAAAAAGTTTAAAATATACATACTTGTATCTGCAAGGACACACCGTACTGTCCAGCACGTTGCTGGTGCTCAGTATGTGACTGTACAATGAATGGTGGTGTGAGCAGAAGAATTTGAATGTTGCAGGGGATGTTGGATTACAAATAAAATGTATTAGGAGATTGCAATAATTAAAAAAAAGATTCTCTCTCTGCCCCTCCCCCTAAATAAATAAATAAATAAATAAAACTATATTTATATATATGATAGGAGAGTTGGAAAACTCACAAGTTTTTTTGTTTTTTTGTTTTGAGAGAAAGAGCGCATATGAGCAGGGGTTGTGGAGGGACAGAGGAGGGAGATGAGAGAAAGAATCTTAAGCAGGCTCCACGCCCAGCACAGAGCCCGTCAAGGGGCTCCATCTCACAAACCTGAGATCATGACCTGAGCTGAAATCCACAGTCCCATGCTTAACCGACTGAGCCACCCAGGCACCCCAGGATAGTTTTATTTTTTAATTTTAAATCTTATGCCTCTGATAGTTTTCTCTTATCTGGTTGCATTGGTTAATATCTCTGATATTATGTTCAATAGCAGTGGACATGCTGGGCATCCTTGCCTTGTTCCTGACCTCATGTGCTTATCCTTTAAATAAGGAATGAAGTATACATTCTGAATATATACATTTATATTAAAATGAATTCATTAATTCCTGTTTTTATTTAATGTTTTGAACATGAATGGATATTTACTTTAGTCCAAAAGTTTACAATATCTATAGATACATATTTTTTCATAAATTTATTAGCAGTAGTAGTAGTGTTTTAAGATTTTTTAAATTTGTTTGACAGAGAGAGAGTGAGAGAGCACAAGCAGGGGAAGCAGCAGAGGGAGAAGCGGGCTCCCTGATGCGGGGCTCGATCCCAGGACCCTGGGATCATGACCTGAGCCGAAGGCAGTCACTTAACCAACTGAGCCACCCAGGCACCCCCATAAATTTATTATTATGGTGAATTACATTAATGAATAATATCAGACCATTCTTGTGTTCCTGCAATAAATCCCACTTGATTATGGTATATTGCTTTTAATGTCCTCTTAGAGTTTATTTGCTAATACTTGGATTTTTTGCATAAATAATTGTAAGTAAGAATGACCTAGGGGTGCCTGGCCGGCTTAATCAGAGAGTATGCAAACTCCTGATTTCAGGGTCATGAGTTTGAGCCCCACATTGGGTGTAGAAATTACTTAAATAAACTAAAAAAACAAAAACAAAAACAAAAACCTTAAAAGAAAAGAATGATCTATGCTTTTTGTTTGTTTGTTTTTTGTTTTTGTTTTATTTTGTTTAAGTAATCTCTACCCCCAACATGGGGCTTGAACTCTGAGATCAAGAATCACACACTCTACTGACTGAGCCAGCCAGGCATCTCTGGGTTTTTTTTTTTTTTTTCGTATTTATTGTATTTAAGTATCAATGTTATACTTACTTCATAAAAAGAGGGAATTTTTCCCTCTTCCCATGAGATCATGACCTGAGCCAAAACCAAGAGTCAGATGCTCAACTGACTGATCCACCCAGGAGTCCCCAATAGTACCTATTTTTTTTAAGCATGCTTTTCTAACATTAGGATTATCGGTCTCTGAAGGATTGAAAGAATTCCCCTGGGAAATCATGTGATCCTAAAGCTTGCTATATACATGTAAAATAGATCTTTGATAGCTTTTTCTGTTCTATAAAATTGGTTCTCAAATAAGTGGCCAGAGGACCCCCAGGGGTCTCTGTAACCTTTAATGGTGACTGCAAAGTCCTTCTTTACAACTAAATATCTGCATGAGATTAAATTTTCTTTACATTCTTCAAACCAAACAACATCTAGCAAGAGATGGAATGCAGAAGCAGACATGAGAATTCAGGTGTGTTCTATTAAGCCAAACATTAAAAAGATCTGAAAAATTTAAAACAATAACCTTTCTTCTCACTAATTTTTTGTGTGCAGAAAATATAGTTGTTTGTGTTAACATATAATGGGCTTGTTTGTTTTTTAAAATAAATAAATATTATTTTAATGTTCTCACTTTTAATATCTAATATGGTAAATATCAATAAATATAACCCACAGGAACACCTGGCTGGCTCAGCCAGAAGAGCATGTGACTCTTGATCTCAGGGTCATGTGTATGAGCCCCTCGTTGGGTACAGAGATTACAATCAATCAATCAATAAACACATAAACAAAAGCTCTTGGGATGTCTTCAAAAATTCTAAAAGGTCAAAGCGTCCTAAGACCAAACAAAAATTGAGAACTGCTATTTTTCCCCCGTTTTAACAGATTACTTTATTAACGTGTCATTCTAAACATTACCTAAATATAGCCTATATTCCAGGTAACTAACGTTGTTTCAGTAAGAAGTCCAAGTGCACATTTAGGGCTATCTTCAGAAACAGGAACACTTAGGCTTTCATTCTTCTATCAAATGAAACAAGCAATTCAAAGAATAGCTGTCATCCGTCACTGCTGTGTCAGTGCGTCTCCCTCAGCTCTTGTATCTGTGGTCCCAGGGAAAGGTCCTTTAGGACCAGCGGACAAGGAGGAAGAGGCCTCCCAGGCGGGGCATTTGGTACATGGAGCCCAAAATGAACTGCTGCTGTATGCGCTCCACTCAGGAGCCGCAGTGTGAGAGTGGCGAGAGGAAATCCCCCCAGTGGGGAGAGCTGCGGGGGGTACATGTGGTCACCCACCCTGTGTCCATACAGAAGTAGCCCAAGATAAGAATGTGCATGGATTCCTGGGCAATGGTGAGGGAGGTGGCTGATGTGTCAGGGTCCTGGAAAGGGAAAGAATGGAATATCAGGCACAAGGAGGTCTAGGGTAGAGGCGTGTGGACGAACCTATGGATGTGGTTATTAAGTGTGAAGATCATTGCCTCATATGAAAGCGCCCCCCAGGAAACATTCCCCATGGAGGAGGCACTGAACGGCCAAGTACCCAGAATGACGGGGGGCAGGGGTTGCTCTCAGTCAGCTTCTGTCATCAGCCCCCCCAGCACTGTCCACTGAGTGCGTCAGCAAAGTATCCAGAGTCCCATGGATGGAGGTCATTTATGAAACCAACAGCACAACCTCTCAGTCCTGGAGGCTGAGCTAGCTACTGCACAGCTAGGTATCCAATGTGCCTACCGCAGAGACCAAAGCTGAGCCCCTGAGACAGTGCCACCCCTCAAAGAGAGCACTCCGGGTAGGCAAACTACTTTGTGGGCCATTATCTGCCTACCACAACCGATGGGTGTCAGTTGCAGCTTTAAAACCAACTTCAGCGGTGGGGTCTGTAGTTTGTCTTACTAACCTTTCTCTTGCAAGTCTTCTTCCCAAAAGAAACTACCAGAGTCCTGAGGGAGCTGCTCCAAGATGGGACAAGTAGATTATACAAAGCTGGTGGAACTGGCAGAGGCAAGGAGTGGACTGTCGTCGTTGATGTGGTACCACCTACGTCTCCCTTTCAGGACCCCACAGCATGCGTTCCCTCCGCGGCCAGAGGCACTGGCTTCCGATGGCTCCCAACTGAGTCCCTTTCCAGAATTTCCCTAAACTGAAGGCAGTGTCCTCCCCTGGGGAAGCCCACATCCAATAAATAGTCGCTACAGGAGTGGAGTATAAGGTCTTAGCCCCTTGACTTAAGGTGGGACATCTCTGAAGAGCCACTCAAGCTCCAGAGCTCCTGACAGAACCGGGAGGACGAGGCCCCACGGCAATTGCACTCGAGTTCCACTTTCCCTCTGCACAATCCTGCTTCCCTCCCTCCTTACAGATAGTCCTCCCCAGTAAACCTCCTGCACACACATCTCCGTCTCAGAGTCTGCTTTTTGAGAAACCTGAGCAAAGATACCTGCCTTTGGTTTTCATAGAATCTGTATAGAATTTCTAAATTAGTGCCAGGAAGAACATGCACTGTATCTCCAAAATAATAGCTTTGCAATTTACGATACCTCTTTTTTTTAAGATTTATTTTTTTATTTTAAGAGAAAGAGAGAGAGCACAGGGGGAAGGGGAAGAGGGAGAGGGAGAGAGAAAATCTCAAGCAGACTCTTGCCGAGCGCAGAGCCGGCTGTGGGGCTCCATCTCACGACCCTGAGATCACGACCTGAACCAAAGCCAAGAGTCTGATGCTAACCTGACTCTGCCACCCAGGGGCCCCTACAATACCTCTATTTTTACCACGGCTGCCAGGAAGCTCAGAGCCCTCACTGAGCAATCACAGCAACCACTCTACATTGGCTTGAATTCCCATCCAATAGTACCTGTTTATTTTTATTTTTCATTTGAGAGAGAGAGAGCAGGTGCAAGTGGGGGGAGGGGCAGAGGGAGAGACTCTCCAGCAGACTCCCCGCTGAGGGTGGAACTTGACATTGGGCTTGATCTCACAACCCTGAGATCATGACCTGAGCCAAAACCAAGAGTCAGATGCTCAACTGACTGATCCACCCAGGAGTCCCCAATAGTACCTATTTTTTTAAAGCATTTTATTTATTTTTTTAAAGATTTTATTTATTTATTTGACACAGAGAGAGAGACAGCAAGAGAGGGAACACAAGCAGGGGGAGTGGGAGAGGGGGAAGCAGGCCTCCCGCTGAGCAGGGAGCCCGATGCGGGGCTCCATCCCAGGACCCCGGGATCATGACCCGAGCTGAAGGCAGACGCTAACGACTGAGCCACCCAGGCGCCTCCAACAGTACCTATTTTTAAGCCATATTGGAAGGCTTTTATTGTAAGCCACCTTGAGCCTTCTATTAAAAGGGGCAGAGTTTACATAAATTAAAATCAATAACCCACAATTAGCCCCTTTAGGGTAAAACCAGCACACTCTGACTGCTCTTAACACACTAAGCAATAACTCTTGTAGTTAAAGAATTGGCTCCTTCTGTGTTTACTAGCGGGCTGAATTTGAGCAAATTACCTAACCTCTCTGATGTAGTTACTGACCCAAAAAACACGAAGATAACACCACCACCTCTTAGGGCTATTGTGAAGATCAATGAAATAACATTTACGAAGTCCCTGATGCATGGAGATGCTCAGGGGATGAAAGCTCTCAAAACCAGCATCAGCCCCAGCACCATCATCCTGGTCACCACCGACGTCATTACCACAAGGACGACGGAGACATAAACACTGAATGGAGCATGAACGTTGCTGTTTTAGGGCCCCTTTGGCTTAGGGAATGGCAAACAAGCTTTTGATAAAGTCACCAGGGGATGAACATAGTTTGGGGCTCTAAATCCTAAAGTATTGGAACCCCTGGAGCCCCTGAATTCCCAGGTTCCATTAGAGGGCCACGAGTGGTCCATGTGTGGCGGCCATCACCAATTGTGCCGATGATAAAATGGTGGCCATTAGGCTTATCCTAGTCTTCCTGGAGTGGTGGTCCTTGGCCTTCATTGGCAGCTGCTCTTCTGACAGTTTGGGGGGGTGTCAAGGCTCCCTGCTCTGTGCTCCCACAGCATCCGGGACCTCCCCCATCCCCACCCTGTCTTGCGGTTGCCTCTTGCTGCTGACATCAGCTAGGAGGTTGTGAGCTGCTCTGTGGAGGCGAAGTCTTGCTCACCGTTGTAGCCCCTAGAGCTAGCAGAACACCTGACAACACAGGAGGTGCCAATTAAATATTTGTTCAGTAAACGAATGAGTAATGCTTCCCCCAGCTCTTTTCATCATCATACCTAACAAGGGAAACGGAATTAAGTAAATTAGGAGACATTATGGGCATGTAGCAATTAAAAACAACAATCATGAACAGTATGTGGGAACTTAGGAAAATAATTATGTGAGAACATTAAGTGATAGACAAGGTAAATTCCTTTGGGCCTCACCTGGAAAATGAGGCAATTAACATCTCTTATATCGGTTTGTTCTGACACTTAAATGAGACAGAAGAGGCAAAATGTTTAGCAGAGTGCCTTCCATGAGCATATATTTGATAAACGGTAGTGTTTTTGTTGTTATCATTTACGAAAATAGGAAGTAAAAAAAACAGAATGAAAATAATTATTTTAGGCTAATTATAACTAATATAACAACAGAGGCACCTGGGTGGCTCAGTGGGTTAAGCATCCGACTCTTAATTTCTCAGGGTTGTGAAATTGAGCCCCGTGTCAGGCTCCATCCGTGCTGGGCGTGAAGCCTGCTTAAGATTCTCTTTCTCGGGGCGCTTGGGTGGCTCATTCAATTGAGCGTCTGACTTCTACTTGGGCCATGATCCCAGGGTCCGGCCTGCTGTTCTCGCTCCCTCTGCCCCTCCCCCCTGCTTGTGCACACGCTCTGTCAAATAAATAAATAAAACCTTAAAAAAAAAAAAAATAAGGGGAGTCTGGGTGGCTCAGTAGGTTAAGCGTCTGCCTTTGGCTCAGGTCATGATCCCAGGGTCCTGGGATCGAGGCCCGCATCGGGCTCCCTGCTCCGCGGGAAGCCTGCTTCTCCCTCTCCCACTTCCCTTGCTTGTGTTCCCTCTCTCGCTGTCTGTCAAATAAATAAAATCTTTAAAAATAAATAAATAAATAAACAAAAATAAGATTCTTTCTCCCTCTGCCCCTCCTCCACCTAAAAAATTATATTAGATTAAAAACAGGGGCGCCTGCGTGGCTCAGTTGTTAAGCATCTGCCTTCGGCTCAGGTCATGATCCCAGGGTCCGGGGATCGAGCCCCGCATCGGGCTCCCTGCTCGTCGGGAAGCCTGCTTCTCCCTCTCCCACTCCCCCTGCTTGTGTTCCTTCTCTCGCTTTGTCTCTCTCTGTCAAATAAATAAATAAAATCTTAAAAAAAAACTAATAAAACAACAGATTTCAACCAGTTCTTTTAATGTAACTAAATATTTTTTCTATAATTTCAAAAACTTTGTGATTAAAGTAACAATGACTTGGGTTTATTAGCAGCCCCCTGAGCCTCATTAATAAAGTAAAAATAGATATTATGTCTTATTTGCTTTAGAGGGCTTCAATGAATTAAATGAATTTCCAAATGTGCAAATGCCTTGAGTGTAGTCCCCTACCTTTTCCAGTTCTTTCTCTCTTCCCTTCACGTCCCCCTCTGGTGTCCTTGTGAAGGGTGTACTGGCCACGAGGGAGACCCTGAACAAAAAGGGAGAGTCATGAAATTTAATTCAAGTGAAAATCCATGTGGGGCTGGCCAGGACATGGGGGTCACGGTGGCCAGAGCTGGAGGGGAGCTCGTGAGCCACTCCGGGGCAGAGGGGCCCAGAGAGCGCAGCTTGGAATGACAGCCAAATGGAGACAAAACCACGGTGCTGGGTCCTGGGTTTGGAAGGGCTTCAGAAAATGACATCAATGACTCAGAAATGTTCAAAAGAAATGCTGGAGGGGAGCAGCCTCTGATCCTCACTGGGACTCACCTGTGGCGTTTTCCCCAGCATTGTTTGCTTAAAAACCTCTCCTACATGGGGCGCCTGGGTGGCTCAGTCATTGAGCATCTGCCTTTGGCTCAGGTCATGATCCCAGGATCCTGGGATCGAGCCCCACATCGAGCCCCACATCGAGCCCCACATCGAGCCCCACATCGAGCCCCACATCGGGGTCCCTGCTCCGCGGGAAGCCTACTTCTCCCTCTCGCACTCTGCCTGCTTGTGTTCCATCTCTCGCTGTGTCTCTCTCTGTGAAATAAATAAATAAAATCTTTAAAAAAAAAACAAAACCTCCCCTACCTCCCTAAGCCTCCGATGGCCCCCAGGCTATTATTACTACGTCAGCTCGGGAGCTTGATTCCTGCCACTGAATGTGTCACTTTCTGACTCCAGAACAACACACATGTTCTGGCTTCTGTGTGTTCCCCTTACTCCCTCTGAGAACACACAGACAGAAACTGGATGAAGGGACCACTCCTACTGAATGGAAACAGTCACGGGTATTTGGAGTCCTTTTGTTTGCAAAGGCCAGCAGCCTCCTGCACACATTTGGCAGATTATCAGCTTTCTTTGCTTCTTTCACACCGCATGGGAGAGTCAATCATAGCTTCAGTTACAAAGCCAGCAACACTTGGGAAGCCCTGACAGGCACTTTCACTTAATCCTCACAAAAACTCTGCAAGGAAGGTGTTATTATGCCTGTTTTTATTTTTTTTTTAAGATTTTATTTATTTGACAGAGAGAGACACAAGGAGAGAGAGAACACAAGCAGGGGGAGTGGGAGAGGGAGAAACAGGCTTACTGCTGAGCGGCAAGCCCCATGCGGGGCTGGATCCCAGGACCCTGGGATCATGACCTGAGCCGAAGGCAGACGCTTAACGACTGAGCCACCCAGGCGCCCCTATGCCTGTTTTTTTAAACAAGAGAACTAGGTCTCCGAAAAATTCAGAAACCTGAACAAGATCACACAGCAGAGCTAGGATTAAAGACTGGGACTCTGGCCTCCTAAGAGCCTGGCTCTTTCTACTACACTGGAATTTAGACACAGACTGTTGGGCTTTCTTTTTTTTTTAAGTAACCTCTATGCCCAACATGGGGCTTGAACTCATGATCCACTGACTGAGCCAGCCAGGTGCCCCCAGAATGTTGGCTTTTAAATGATTGCTTTGTAAATTCAATACTTCTAAGGCACTATTGCTCCTCTAAACACATAAGAATAAGAGATAAAAATGTTTTTTAAAGATTTTATTTTTGAGAGAGAGAGAAAACGAGCACAAGCAGGGGGAGTGGCAGAGGGAGAGGGAGAAGCAGACTCCCCGCTGAGCAGGAAACCTGAGGCGGGGCTCGATCCCAGGACCCTGGGATCATGACCTGAGCCGAAGGCAGATGCTTAACCGACTGAGCCACCCAGGTGTCCCAATAGATAAAATATTTTAAAAAATTAATCTTTGCTCAAAAGCACAATGAACATCTCCATGGACCACTCAAAATGAGTCTGAAAATCAACATTTTTAAGCCCATGAAAAAATCTAACCCTAAGAAAGAAAGCTAATGAAATCAAACAATAGGGAGGAAAATTTAGTACAGAGTAAATTAAAATAATAGGATTGTCTGGCATAAATTTTTAAATGACATATTTAGGTGGCATTTTTCTCATTGTATCTTATCATGTGGTACATGGTTTCCACTTGTCTCATTCACAGTGATCTTCATTTTGATCACATGATTAAGATGGCATCCTCCAGTCTTCCCTACGTTATATCACTCTCTTCCCCTGGTAACTAAGAATTTTGTAGGGAAGCCATTGTGATGCCTACTGCATTCGTGCAAATGAGAGTCGATGGTGGCTTCCATTGGGATAATGGCAAAATAGCAGAGGAGGGGGCGTATTTCATAAAATTCAGGACAGAAAAGCCATATCCAAGCCCTGGTAGTTGCTTGGATATGAGGAATGAGAGAGAGGAAGAAGCTCATCATGATAAATATTCTGGTCAAGGGGGCAGCAGGATGATGGAGGTGAGTATGGTAAATAGGAGAGAGCACTCACTTTGTGTGTAGGTTCTCATTTCCAACTTGAGAGTCATTATTCTTTTTTTTTTTAAGATTTATTTGTTTTTTTGTTTGTTCATTTAGAGAGAGTGTGTGTGAGTGGGGGGAGGGGCAGAGGGAGAAGGAGAGAGAGAATCTCAAGCAGACTCCTGGCTGAGCAAGGAGCCGGACACAGGGCTCGATCCCAGGACCCTGAGATCATGAGCTGAGCCAAAATCAAGAGTTGGCTGCTCAACCGAGCCACCCAGGTGCCCCAAAAGTCATTATTCTTATTTTAAATTTATCCTTAATTAATTAATTTTTTTTTAAGATTTTATTTATTTGAGAGAGAGAAGGGAGGGGGAGAGAGAGCACATGAGAGAGGGGAGGGTCAGAGGGAGAAGCAGACTCCCTGCTGAGCAGGGAGCCCGATGTGGGACTCGATCCTGGGACTCCAGAATCATGACCTGAGCTGAAGGCAGTCGCTTAACCAACTGAGCCACCCAGGCGCCCTATCCTTAATTTATTTTTGAATAGGTAATATATTCATGTGGTAGGAAAACATTAAGAATATACAGAGTATTTAGGAAATAAAAAAAACACAGTTCTAAATAATCCATGGGTCAAGGTAGAAATCACAAGGGAAATTAGAATATATTTGGAATTGAGTGAAAATAAAAGTGCCGCATATCAAAATTTGTGGGATGCAGTTAAAGTAGTACTTAGAAGGATATTTATAACTTTAAATGTTCATATTAGAAAGAAAGATCTAAAGTCAGTTATTTAAGCTTCCATCTTAAGAACCTACTAAGAGAAGAGCAAATTAAATTCAAGGTAAATAAACAGAAGGAGGGAAGTAATAAAGACAAGACCAAAAATCAAATGGATAAAATTCAAATAAACCCAAAGCTACTACTTTGAAAGGATCAATAAAATTGATAAAACTCTAGCTAGAATAATAAAGAGAGAGGATATAAATCATCAGTGTTAGAAATGAAAGAGAAGCTAACAGAACAGATGCTAGAGACACTGACAGGAAAATAAAAAACCGTCACTGGGGGGGCGCCTGGGTGGCTCAGTCGTTAAGCGTCTGCCTTCAGCTCAGGTTGTGATCCCAGGGTCCTGGGATCGAGCCCTGCATCGGGCTCCCTGCTCAGCAGGAGGTCTGCTTCTCCCTCTCCCACTCCCCCTGCTTGTGTTCCCTCTCTCGCTGTGTCTCTCTCTCTGTCAAATAAATAAATAAAATCTTAAAAAAAAAAAAATCACTGGGGGGCAGATGGTGACTACAGTTATCACGGAGAGCCCTGAGTAATGCATGGAATTGTGGAGTCACTACGTGTACATCTGAAACTAATACAATATTATATGTCAACTGTACTTCAATAAACTAAAAAAATCATAAACAATGTAACAATTTATGACAGTAAAATGACAACATCGATGAAAACAGATAAATTCTATTAAAGACAGAAATTACTAACTCAAGGGGTGCCTGGGTGGCTCAGTCATTAAGTGTCTGCCTTCAGCTCAGGTCACGATCCCAGGGTCGTGGGATCAAGTGCCACATGAGGTTCCTTGCTCAGGAGGGAGCCTGCCTCTCTGACAAAAAAATAAAATATTTTAAAAAATCAATTGTATTTATATAGGCCAGCAAAAAAATTAGAAAATAATATTCTAAAAATAACATTTGCAGTAACACTGAAAACATAAAATACTTAGTGATAAATTTAACATAATATGTGCAAGACTGGTACACAGATTACTTATAAACATTACTGAGAAAAATTAAAAATCTGAATAAATGGAGAGATATAAAAAATTCATGGATCAGAAGACTCAATGTTCTGAAGATGTCAATTATCCCCAAACTGATCCACAGATTCAATGCAATTCCAGTGAAATTTCTAGCAGATTTTTTTTGTAGAAATTGATATTCTGATTGTAAATTGTATATGGAAATTAAAAAGGCTCAGAATAGACAAAAACAATTTTGACAAAGGAACAAATTTGGAAAACCAACACTATAGATTTCAAGAGCTACTGTTTAGTGATATTAATCATGACAATGAGGTGTTGGTGTAAGGGTAGCTATATAGATCAATGGATGAGAATACAGTGAGAAATAGGTCCGTACATCTATGGTCAATTGATTTCAGTGGCGCCAGGATAATTCAAAGCAGGGAAAAAACAGTATTTTTGACAAATGGCGTTGGATCAACAGGACAACTGTATGAAAAAAATAAACCTTGACTTTCACTTCATACCCTACACAAAAATTAACTCAAAATGAGTCACATACCTAAATGTAACTGCTGACTACAAAACTTCAAATGGAAAACACAGAGGGGCAGCTGGGTGGCTTAGTCAGTTAAGGGTTCAACTCTTGATTTCGGCTCAGGTCATGATCTCAGGATTGTGAGACTGAGCCCTGCAGTGGGCTCCATGCTGGGTGTGGAACCTGCTTAAGATTCTCTCTCCTTCTCCCTCTGCTCCTTCTCCACTTTAAAAAAAAAAAAGGAGAACACAGGAAAAATCTGTACAAATATTAAAAATTGGTAAATTAGACTTCATCAAAATTAAAACCTCAGCTTTGCTTCAAAAGAAGCCATTATGAGGGGCACCTAGCTGGCTCAGTCAATGGAGTATGTGACTCTTGATCTTGGAGTTGTGAATTCGAGCCCCACATTGAGTGTAGAGCCTACTTAAAATATAAATACATACATACATATATACATAAATACATAAATAAAATAAACCATTAAGAAAATGAAAAAGCAAGACACAGAATGGAAGAAAATGTTCACAATATATAAATCTAACACGACTCACATCCAGAATGTATTGAGAACTCTTATAACTCAGTAATGAGAAAGAAAATTACTCAACTTTTTTAATGGACAATAGATTTGAACATGAAAGAAAATATGCTGATAGCCAATAAGTAACGAAAATCTGTTCAACATCATGTGTTACGAGGGATACACACATATAAACCACAATGAGATCGCATTACACACTCACAAGAACAGCATAAATTTAAAAGACTGATTATATCTAATGTTGCTGAGGATGCAGAGGAACTGGAACTCTCATACCCTGCTGGTGGGAATATAAAATGGTACAACCACATGGGGCCCCCGGGGGGTTCAGCGGTTAAGCATCCAACCCTTGATTTCCACTCAGGTCATGATCTCACTCAGGGCTGTGAGATCGAGCCCTGCATCAGGCTCCACGCTCAGCAGGGAGCCTGCTCTCCCTCTCCCTCTGCCGCTCCCGCTCATGCTCTCTCTCTCAAAAATCTTTAAAAATAAAATAAAATAAAATAAAATTAGATTTTGGTCCTTTTCCTATAAATGCCTAGGAAATTTTTATACATTATGAAGATTAGCCTTTTGCCTTAATATCAATAGCAATGTTTCCCCTAGCTCGTCATTTCTTTGGCTTTGCCCATGGTGTATTTTTTGGCCATGCAGGCTTTTATTATTATTTTTAATGCAGTTGAGTTTATCAATCTTTCCTTTTATGATGCAGAGTCATTTTTAAGTCCAATTTCCCCTCTAGATACCAGAAAAAGATGATTTCAGACAAGGTCTAGCCGTGTTGGACTGAGCGTGGGAAGGGCCTGAGCTGGTGAGGAGGAGACAGGGTTCAAGCCCTTTCTCTGCTGCTTCTTAGCTGTGGATCCTGGGGCAAGTTATCTCATCTCACCTTGGCTCGGTCAGTTTCCTCAGCTGCAAACTGGGGATAATGAGGCCCAGCTTAAAGAGTTGTCAGAATTTCGTGAGATGGCATAGGAAAAGCACCTGGCGGAGGCCTAGCACAAGCCTTCCATGCAAGATGCTTCTTCTGTCTCTCCAAACGATGTATGTACAGGTGTGTTGTGTGTGTGTGTGAGACAGGTGTAAATATATGTGTGTGTGCGTGGGAGGAGGCAGGGCCGGCTGTGGGATCGCACACAGTTGGCTCAATTACTCATGGCCGCAAAATAAAAAGTTGCTCCAAGGCCCCAGGATGACTGTAAATCCCATAGCCCTGGCCCTGGGCCAGAACACTCCTTGCCCACCCTCCCTAACAGCCTCCACTGATGGCCGGAGCCCTGCTGCCTCTTTCCCAAGGATGGCCCGGCCCATGGATGCCCAGGCCCTGGGTAGCCACAGAGAGAGCATCAAGGGCTCCAGGATGGTCCTGAAGGGTCTGGGGCAGAGGCTGGGCCCCTTCTCCCTCAGAAGGGAGAACCCAGAAGCCCCTGGTTTCTGCTGGGCTTTTGGAGACCAACCCCCTCTGGGCTGCTTGCCCACTCTGGGGACCTTTCTAGGTAAGGAGATTGATCTAGAATCAGTGAGTAAGGGCGCCTGAGTGGCTCAGTTGGTTAAGCGACCGCCTTCGGCTCAGGTCATGATCCTGGAATCCCGGGATCGAGTCCCGCATCGGGCTCCCTGCTCGGAGGGGAGTCTGCTTCTCCCTCTGACCCTCCTCCCTCTCATGCTCTCTGTCTCTCGTTCCCTCTCTCACAAATAAATAAAATCTTAAAAAAAAAAAAAAAAAAAGAATCAGTGAGTAAAAGGATGCACAGCCTGGCTCAGCCAGGGGTGCAAATCCCAAGTCCCTCCACACTGGAGCTCACAGAGTGGGTGGGTGCACGTCAGGCCTCAGATTTTCTGAGAAGCGTCCGGGAATCCCCGTGTTTGTATACGCATCCCTGTTCTTACGCTTTGGGAATCCACTTTTATGAATCCATTTCTAAACAGACCAGCCACCTCCTCCCTGTTGAGCTCTGTAAAGCTGTTTTTCTGTGGCTTTGCTGAAGGTGTGAGGCACACAGACACCTCTGGAAGCCGGCATGAAGCCAGGCAGGTCTCAGTTTCCCCAGCAGTGTCAGTTAACCCCTCAGGGGGTTGGTCCCTGGGAAAGATTCCATGGCACCCAGTGCAAACTCCTTCCCACTCCACTGACCAGGAAAGTGGGATTCTGGGAAGGGAAGGACTTGCTTGACGTCACCCGCTTGAGGAGCAGGTCAGGCTGAAGCCTAAAACCCAGGAATACTCTCTCCCTGTCTCTGGGTTCCTGACATCAGATCTAAGGCCTTGAGAGTAACAGGGGCTCAAAGGATGGCGGGCAAGACTCAAACCCACGTTTCCTGGTGGCCAGCCCTAGACCCTTTCCACTCCCCCAAGAGGGCACTGGAAAAGTTCTAAACAAAGAAATACTTCATAAGGTCCTATTTGAGGGTGTCTGTGGGAGATTAAAGATCTGCAAAATCGTGCCCATTCCTCCCATAGAGAGGTGCGGGCCAGTTCCCCTCACCTTGGAACTGGGCTGGGCTTCTGACTTGCTTGACAAATTGACTAATGTGGAAGTGATGTCCACTCATGGCCGGTTTCCCCCAGCATCACACCAGACACAGGAGGGAAGCCACCTTGTAGCCTCCAGGTCAGCCCATCTGCCAGGCTCTTCTCACTTAGGCGGCTGCCATTGCTACCCCGTGGAGCGAAGACTCGCCTAGCTGAGGCCTGCCCGAATTCCTGACCCAGCGAATCGTGAGGCAGAATAAAATGGTGGTGGTTTCAGTCTACTGAGTTTGGGTGTCATTTATTACATGGTAATAGATGCCCGTACAATGACGTTGCGTTTCGGACATACCAGAGAACAGTGCAGCTGGCTATTGAGTCCTTTCTAAAGCGGGGACACACTCCCCTTTCTCAGAGTGTCATGCGGCGTTTGCATTCTGCTAGAGAGGACGAAGAGACAGAAGTTAGCAAACCTGCCTGCGACCGCACGACCGCACAGCTAGCGAGGGGCTGGGATTCACAAACCCGCCTTTCTTCCAGAGCCTGCCGGTACTGCCTGGCTGGCTGGAGGTCCCCGGGACCCTCCCCACATATGAGACCACATGCCTGGACAGGCGGTGTTGGTGGCACTGGGGGCTGGGGCCTCGATGCTGGAGTGAGGGTCCCAGCGCCCCAGGAGAGCTGCCTCCAGGATGACGACTGAGCACACACCCCGTGCCTAGCCTTTCTCCATCTGCCCAAGCCCCCTCCTCAGGCCTCCACCACCGCAGCTGTCACCGTCACAGCCTCCGATCCGATTACAGACCCAGAGCCCCCCGGCTGCCCCTCCTCCTGCCACTGCGCGCGGGCGATGGCAGAGACCCATCCTGCCAGGGAACAACACTGAAGGCGGAGGATGAGTCTGTCAAAGGCAGTGTCCGCGGCAGTCATGCCTGCGGCCCCCGCCCTCTGAACTCGTTCCCAGAGGTCTCAGGCGGCTGGTACTGAAGAGGGACAGGAATGGGGGCCCTGCAGTGGGGCCGTGTGGAATCCTGCACCTGGCTTTGTTTAGACGTGTAAAGGCCGCCAGGCCTGGGCTCTGCACCTGCTGCTAAGGGAAGTCACCTCCCACCTCCCACCCGGTACGCGTACACGTGCCCATGCACACGCACAGAGGAAGTCACCGCCCACCTCCCACCCAGTACGCATACCCATGCACACGCACACGCGCAGGGAAAGTCACCTCCCACCCGGTACGCGTACCCGTGCTCACGCGCAGGGGAAGTCACCTCCTACCTCCCACCCGATACGCATACACGTGCACACGCACAGAGGAAGTCACCTCTACCTCCCACACGCTTATGGCTCAGGAGACCCAGGCATGGATTAACTCAGGGCTTCAGCAGTTCCTAACCTGGTGACTCGGGGCTGGTTCCTAACCGAGGCTTCTGTTTCCTCATCTGTGAAACGTTTCTTCATAGCACCCAACTTATAGGTTACCAGGTCCTTGCCAAATGCTTGTTCAGTAAAGCCCGTCATCCCCCGAATCTATCCATTCATTCCCTCTGGTGCAAGTCCTGACTCCCACTCTCCTCCCCCCTCCCCGCCCTTCCCAGCTCCCCAACACAGAGGCAACTGGGCTTGACCACAGCTACTTTGTGTTACTCCTCTCTGGTAACCTGAAGTCTGTGAGCCCCCTTCCTCAAGGTCACGCTTCTGATGGGAGTAGGTATTTATTTTAATTTTTTTTTTTAAGATTTTATTTATTTATTTGACAGAGAGACACACAGCGAGAAAGGGAACACAAGCAGGGGGAGCAGGAGAGGGAGAAGCAGGCTTCCCGCAGAGTGGGGAGCCCGATGCGGGGCTCGATCCCAGGACCCTGGGACCATGACCTGAGCTGAAGGCAGACGCTTAACGACTGAGCCACCCAGGCACCCCTAGGGAGTGGGTATTTAGAGAAGCTTTGGGTGTTTAGAAAATGTGTCTGATACTTGGAAATAAGGCAACAAACCTTTCAAAGCCACACTAGAGCGCTGTCCCACAGCTCCCTGAGGGTCATCTGACTCTCTAAGGGGTGGTCACCCACTATTTTCTACTGTTAGGGCCCAGACTTTGTAAAATTAAATGTTAGCTTACAAAGAAATAGAGCACTAGGAAGTTGGAAATGCCTCCGCGGCCTAGAAAGATACCCCAAAGCTTATGGTTGGATTCACCTACAGAAGTCTGGTCGTCCTGCTGGTTCCCTCACTATGAGAGGAGACAAATAAATCTCGACTACACGCTTCTATAGTGTGTATGAGAATCATGTGTCCAGCTTTTCAAAATTCATGCTTCAATACAGATCTCATGCGTTGGGATGAGGCCAGAGTTGGAGTGGGAAGACCTGTGAGGGTGGACCCCGGGAAGAAGGTCAAAGCCACTGGGGATGACGACCGGCCGCAGGATGGAGAGACGAGCAAGGCTGAGCTAAAGGCGGAGTGCACACGTGTCCTGAGTCCGAGGAGTAATCGACTGCTGAGCAACAGTGCTGAGGCCAGGACTTCAGTGGTCCCTCTTCCTAAACCTGAGAGAAGAGGTAGGGGAGAAGATGTGGTCTCCATCAAAAGGGTTTCAAGGCTGAGAGATCTCAGAGGAAATCGTCAGCACGTAAAAGGAAGCTCCCTCAGAACCTCTGGTGTACACGGGAGGTATCAGGATGGCGGGGAACCGTGAGGTCTTCCAGTGCACGTATTGTAACTCCGGGGCTGCGATTATCCCCCAAGTCCCACCCCAAACTGCCAGCAGGCATCGGCCCTCAGCTGGGAGCTTCCAGGTCCCTTCTATTAAGGAAGCTGATGAGTCAAGCTGGTGAGTTTAAACCGACTCTCCCTCCAAGACGGGAATTCGCTTCAGGCCCCCAAGTAAAATGGGGGAGGTGGCACCCACCATGGCGGCTCAGGATGGGGACGACTCTGGCTTATTGTCTCTGTGCCCCAGCCCTCTAGATTGGAGGCCTTTCTGTGTGAAGTTCTGCCCGTTTCAGGGACCCCCAGCTCCCACAACTGGAGGCTGCACACGGTTTACCTTAGTACAGATCTAAGTTTCAGTTCCCGTTTGGATAAAAATAAAACCAAAAAAAAAAAAAAAATGTGGCGCTTTCCTTTGCATAGATGCCTCAGGAAGGACGTCTCCCGGGTTCAGGCCTCAGGTTCAGGCCAAAGGTTTCAACAGGCCCGACCTCCGAGGCCAGCTGAGCTCCCTGGGTAGCAGGCCTGGCCCGCGGCCCCCCTGGGCCCTGCCGCAGACCCGCTGAGTCCGAACCACCGGGGGCGAAGCCTGGAGAACCCGCACCTCCAACAACCACCCCAAGTGCAGCTGCCGGTGAGCTAACAGTTTAGACTAGAACCGCTCCAGTGCGCTAATGAGCGGGTATACAGGGTCCCACACACATATCTAGACGAAGATTATTCTAGATCCTTCCCTAGCCACCAGGTTTATCCCTCGGGTGGGGCAAAGTAGACCCCACAGAGCATAGCTTCTCTCGAACACCCACTCCTCCTCTATGGGGAGAACCTTGTCAGAGAGAACCGTGGTGAAGATAGAAATAGAGTCTGTGGGAGAAGTCACTGAGGGGCACCGGGTGGGACAGGAAACGGCCCACTGGCAGGTGGAAGGCTTACTGACGGGGAGGTACCGTGACGCTCTGGACCTGAGAGGAGGACTGGCCTGCTGGGGCCCGCTGCCACCACTGAGAGCTGCAAGGCCGTGGGTGGGTAAAGGCCTCTTTGAGGCTCAGTCACTTTCTTTGGAAAACAGGGACAATAGTTTCTCTCTCAAGGTTATGAGGCTCATCTGCCATAGCGAATATAAATCACTCAGCACGGAACCTGGCATATAGTAAGTGCTCGGTAGGCACCAGCAGCGTTATCAATCATTCATTCAACAAACACTCACTGGGTAAGAATGACAAAAGCAAACAACAAAACAAAAAACAGACAGACATGGTCCCAGGCCTCATGGCGCTTACAGGGTAAAGGCTCTTAAAGAGATTTCACTTGAATGAAGGTAAATAAAAGAAGACAAAGGTTTTGTTTGTAAAGTGACGGGGAGGGGGGGGAAAGTATGGGGCTAGAGGACCAGTTTGATTCGGAAGACAAGAGCTCTGTCCTTGCCCCTGCTTTAGATTCAGTCTGTTGGAGCAAGAATAGACTGTGGAGGTCCCAAAAAGGGGATGTGACTTCCTGAGACCCCAGAGCCGTCAGCCTCATGGAACAAATAAAATTGCCACTCACTCCACCTGCCTCTGCACCACTATGTTTAACAGTTTGGTGACCTGGAACTATCCTTAGTTCTATCAACTTCCATATCCTTCTCTACCTCCAATGTCTCCAGTTTCTGCTTAAAAACCTTCCTACATGTGCGAACTACAAAGTGAGGAATAATTTTTTTTAAAAGATTTTATCTATTCATTTGAGAGAAAGAGAGAGACAGAGAGAGCACAAGCAGAGGGGAGAGGCAGAGGGAGAGGGAGAAGCAGACTCCCGATTGAGCAGGGAGCCCAGCTCAATGCAAGGCTCCATCCTAGGACCTAGAGATCATGACCTGAGCCGGAGGCAGACGCTTAACCAACTGAGCCACCCAGACGCCCCAGTGGGGAATAATTAAATGGATTTGAGGACCAAAAGAGAAAAGGGACGGTGTGGCACTGGGTGGAGGGTCAGTATCACAGGCCTGCTCTTCTGAACTGGAAGATGAATGAGAACTGAACTGAACCCAGGCTCCCCTCCAGGAAGGCTGAGCTCTAAGCTGCATGGTCAGGGAAGGGGGTGGGGTAGTGGCAGGGGCTCAACCTTTTTAAAACTGGGAGCAGAGGATAGGGTTAGGGGAGGTGAGAGGAGCTGAAGGTTAACACTAGAGAATCCCAGAATCAAAAGCCCTCAACCAGCTCCCCACTCTGCAAAGGTGCATGTGAGTCATGCAGAGTGAGAGGAAGAAGGGGGCTCCTGGTTTGGGATTTGCAACTCCTTCTTGGGTACCGTCTGAAAGAGCCTGCATAGCCCAGGATCTTGTTACAACAAAACCTCTGCTTTTGTGGCCTGGCATCTCTGCGGGGGGGTGGGGGGGGTGACAGAGTGGGATGGGAGTGGGGAGGCTGCAGGAAAGAACAAAGCTCCACAAATACTCCTCAGATATGTAGACAGCTCTGAAGCCAGCTGGTTCAGAGGCGCCTCCCACTCTGTATTATGGCTGCTGGAGCTGCAGGTATTGACCCCATCTTCGCTCTGGGTTGTTTTGAAGTAGGCTCCGCGCCCAACATGGGGGTGGGGCTTGAACTCATGACCCTGAGATCAGGAGTCACATGCTCTGCCGACTGAGCCAGTCAGGCATTTTGAGTTTTAAAAAGGAAGCCAGAGAGATCTGGTGGACCTTGGAGAGACCAAGATTCTATTCTCAGCTCCACCCTTTCTAACTGGAATTTTTAGGCAAATTACTTCACCCTCATGGAAGTTCAATTTCCTCTTCTGGAGGTTGGGGTTAACACCACCCACCTCTGTCCTTAAGTGAGAAGATCAAAGGGCCTGTCTGGTACTTAGTAGGTAATTCATAACTATTAAGTCTCATACACAAGGTTAACCATATAGATCGATACACAGGAAAGACACAGTCTCTATGGCTAATCCTCACGCCTCTGCCCCAAGGGATCAGGATAACCACCTGAAATCAAAGTTCTCTTTCTTCTACTCAGCTAAAGGCAGAGGTTAGACAGACACCCCAGGAGCATGTCCACAGGAAAAAGAAAACAAAGGGTCACAGGAAAGATCTCTTTGGCAACCACTTCAGTAGTTTCACTTTCTAGGAGGTTCCTCTCAGCTTTAGTTGTACCCGTGAGATGAAAGAGACACTCTCCTTCTCAGAACTGAAACACCATGTTGCGTATTTATCTACTTGTCCCTTGAACTCCTGTCCATCGTGAGGCCACCCGTGCTCCGTGCCAGCACTCACAGCTGTGTCACAGACTTAGCATCACGCGGGGTAAGACTGAGGCCGCGTGCAACCCCAGCTGAGGAACAGAAGGCGGGGCTGGATGCACACCTGCTCAACAAGCGGACGAACGCGGTTCGTAAGTAGTATAGAAACTGGACTTCTGGAACAATCCTAAAGATAGGATTTTCTCCAAGGCTACCGGGGTTCTAATAAGGTCTCGAATAAGAAAACAAATCAGCAAGTATTCCCGTCATTCTGTGAGCAAATTAACAGACCCTAATTCGGACTCAGTCTTGCTGGGGAGATGACTTTGAAATGGTCAAATGAAAAGCAACATAATAGGGTGACGCTATTTCAATTAAGGGAGGCCAGGTTAGAGTCAGAAATAGTACATAAGGAACACGAAGGCAGTCCCTTCGGGTGTGTATGAGATTCAGAAGGCACAGGCAGAAAACAGTACTGCTCTGAGAAACAAGTAGGACAACTGAAAAAAAGGGCTGCCGTTTTGTTAATAAGGTCCCATTAAAGGGCTGATGCACAGCTTTCGAAAGAGCAATACACCTGTTGCCAGCACTAGGTCCCTCGGCTAAAACATCCAGTTTGTGACTGAGCTGCAAGCAGTTATCACTTAGCTCATAAACTCCTGCAGCAGAGAAATCTCAAGAATATCACACCTCGACCTTCTCATTGCTGCTGGAACTCCACTAAAGAGGAATCAGAGAGGAAAGGAGTTTGAAAACTGGACTGAGAAAAGCCGAGGGGTTGCCATGTATCAAGAGCCCCCTCTAGCGGTCCTGGAAATAAATGCAGTAACTCGGGATTTAGGATATTGCAACCTCTCCCAGCAAAGGCTTCTGCCTTAGACATGGCCTGGTCCTTTACAGACGGTCTCTGAGACCTGAGTCCCAAATGATTTGGCCTTCAACCCATGTCCTTCAAGTTCAATTCTCTTTCTTTTCTCCCTTCACCTGTATGTACACTTCCATGCCACCAGTTCTTAAAACCAGCATTTTTAATGGCTGAATAATTTCAGACTAAAATTATGAGGCTAACGCTGGACCTGGTATCACTGCACACTTGAACGTTTGTGTATTATATAATCAGCACACCAGGCGCTGGTCTGAAACCACATGGAATCCATACAAGAGAACACTCAAATGCTAGTGTTCCCTTTGCAGTAGACCTTCAACCAGCCAATGCGATGATTTGAGAGTAAACATACCCGTGTTCTCTTAGCAAACCTAATCTCGGTGCTGCCTCGTATCCCTGTGCAGCTGCTGGCAGCCACAAGGGCTCTTACACCCAGGAGACTCTCCGTCTCTAGGAAGGGGAGACGCAGTGCCACGCGGTGGAAGATTTATGGAGCAAGACTGGCAGCCAGGAGTAATCCAGTCCCCCGAGGACATGAAGTGAGACAAATGATCGGACTCCACCTAAATACGTGACGTCTAAAGAAAAAGGGAGGAGGGTATGGAGGGAAAGGCTGAAGAAAACAAAAGAAGGTAGTGACTCACCCTTAAAATCTGTTAATGCTGTGTAACACAGAGGATCTATCAGCACTGTACAAATATGACACATCTTCATTTCCATAGTTAAGTAGGGGGAACAAAGTACTCAGGGATTAGAAAACTGGCTCTAGTTAGGAAGGTCAGCTGTGTGTGCTCAGCTCAAGTCATTTGGGTTCTACTTACCCGGCTGTTAACCTGGGCTTCAAATTTCCTCGTCTACAAAAGTATTAGACTAAAAATTTAAAAATCTTGTATCTTCAGATCTAAATATATCCTATGTGCAGGGTCCTGATATTTTTAATTTAGAGGAAGTGTTGACCAAAAAAAGCTGTATTTAAGAGCAAATGCTTTACAAAATTTTGAGCTCTTGCTATACTTAATATTCTTCTTAGAAATGTAACTGAATTAATCTACTTTGTTTAAAATTACTTAATGTGACCAAAACAAAGGCCATAACATATTCCTAGAAATTTCTGGAAATAGAGTCCATTGTTTATCGCAGAGGAAAAGAAAGAGCTACCTGTTTCTCCCAAAAGAAGTATGAAACCTAGGGAACAAGGCTTTCACTACTGCTTAATCTTCACACAGAAGAGAATTTCCACCTAATTACATATAATTAAAAACAAAGGAAAAATCCTCAAGTAGGGAGGGAAAAACCTCCCTATTTTCTAGGTATTGGGTTAACACTGTGCGGTCACCAATTTTAACAGCATTAATATGCATCTGTTTTCTACTTACTCTTCCCCTGCTTAACATAGCAGATACAACATAAATACGCAAACTTGGGTTAGTGTTTCAGGATAAGGACTTAGGCCTGAGTAAAAGGTAAAGAGAAAGAATGAATACTATTCCTAAAACTGTTAGAATCCTTAAGACAGAACATACTTTCTGTACCTCTGTGGCAAGATCCCAGCAATGCAATGCTGCTCCTTGTTTAAGGAGACCATCTGCTGGGTGACAGCAGAATCCTAATACCGTTCTCTTTTCCTCAACACTGGTATTTTCCGTTTGTGGGAAGCTAAATGAAAGTGCTAGTCCTCTATCCAGAGTTAGGAGGGAAACTCCTTTAAGAATTAACCAAATGTTTGTTACTGTTTTTGTTTCAAGTTTTTACTTAAATTCCAGTTAGTTAACATATAGTGTAATACTAGAAGAATTAACCAAATGCTTTTAAAAACAGAGTTGCTATTGCCTCGTTTAAAAAACAAAGAAAAAAAGAAACCTCCAAAACTCATCTTTCACCTTTTATATACTTCTGTTACAAGACACTATTCAGAGTAAACTGTTTCTATAAATTGCATCATTTTTTTTTAAGATTTTATTTATTCATTTGATAGAGCAGCAGAGGGAGAGGGAGGAGCAGACTCCTCACCAAGCAGGGAGCCCGACACGGGACTCGATCCCAGGACTCCAGGGTCATGACCTGAGCTGAAGGCAGACGCCCAACTGACTGAGCCACCCAGGCGCCCCAAATTGCATCATTTTCAAAAATTGGTACTTTTCCATTTTTCTATTCATTATAATTAACAATTTCTATTCATTAGAATTAATAATCTTATGTCATCACTATGATATAGCAAAAAATATGTTTTTTTTTTTTTTAAGTAGGCTCCACACCCAGCATGGAGCTCAGTGAGGGGCTTGAACTCACAACCCTGAGATCAAGACTGAGCTGAGATCAAGAGTCAGGTGCTTAACTGACTGAGCCACCCAAGCACCCCAAGAATATGGGTTTTAAAAACATTTACATTCTATGTTTCATTATTTAGGTGCTTATTGCTACAAACTCACTGGAGTTTCATTATATGGATATTCATGAGATGCTTAAGAACATTATTAAGTTCTAGAATGATGCTATGCATGTAACATCCCTTGCCCAAATCCGTATTATGGAGGTTGGTCATATCAAAGCAAAGCTATCTATCATAAACTATACACCAGACATTTCAACCTCTATACGTAGTGACTGATAATGAGTATTTTTGGGGAGATGCTTAAGAAACATTTTAGGAATATTAGAAAGATATTATGCTTACAGAACCCTCTGGATGGGGACCTACATACAGTATTTCTTATACCAAAGTCTGTCAGGGAAGATCAATTATATATATATTTATATGTATTTGTAAATATATACATGTATTTTTAAAGATTTATTTGAGAGAGCGTACACATGCGTGGGGGAGAGAAGCAGAGGGAGAGGGAGAGAGAGCATCTCAAGTAGACTCTCTGCTGAGCGTGCAGCATGACGCAGGGCTCCATCTCATGACCCTGAAATCATGACCTGAGCCAAAATCAAGAATCATACGCTTAGAGGCACCTGGGTGGCTCAGTTGTTGGGCGTCTGCCTTCGGCTCAGGTCATGATCCCGGTGTACTGGGATCGAGCCCCGCATCGGGCTCCCTGCTCCATGGGAAGCCTGCTTCTCCCTCACCCACTCCCCCTGCTTGTGTTCCCTCTTTCGCTGTCTCTCTCAATGTCAAATAAATAAAATCTTAAAAAAAAAAAAAAGTCATACGCTTAACTGACTAAACCACCCAGGAGGCCCTGGGAAGATCATATTATAGCAAAACTAGAGTATAAACAATGTACTTAACATTTAAACTCTATAGATTTAACTAGTCAAAATGAAAGTGAATACACATTTTTAATTTAAATTCACAAAACTTTCCTTATTTTAAAAATGCCTCTTTAGGCATTTCTGGCTTCCACTAATGGAGTAGCTCCTAACAAACCAACCCTCCTGTTACCTAAACAACTATGAACTCTAGGGAGAGAAATCAGCAAGGGAAAAAAAGGTATATATATTTTGAAAAGGAAGAAATAAAATGGTCTCTACGGGGCACCTGGATGGCTCAGTTAGTTGAGCATCTGCCTTCGGCTCAGGTCATGATCTCAGGGTCCTGGGATCAAGGCCCATGTTGGGCTCCCTGCTCACCTCGAAGTTGGCTTCTCCCTCTTCCTCTGCTCCTCCCCTCCCCCACTTGTGCTTTTTCTGTCTCTCTCAAATAATCTTTTAAAAATATAAAATAAAGGGATTCCTGGGTGGCTCAGTCGGTTAAACGTCTGCCTTCAGCTCAGGTCATGATCCCACGGTCCTGGGATCGAGCCCCGCATCAGGCTCCCTGCTCAGCGGGAAGCCGGCTTCTCCCTCTGACCCTCCCCCTCTCCCTGCTTGTGTTCCCTCTCTCACGGTGTCTCTGTCAAATAAATAAAAATCTTTAAAAAAATTAAAAAATAAAAATAAAAAAGTATTTATGGAGAACACGATTTGTCCAAAGACTCTCCAAAGGCCCTACTAGAATAAATGCAATTTCCAAGGTCATAGGAGCATCCCAGTGTGGATGTACTTAGTGACTCGCTTCCAAAGAATAGAGTCAAAGAAAAAAAAAAGTAACTTTACAGGAAAGACACTGGCAAACGATCTTGGGCAGGTGATTAAGTAAACATCAAGGTAAGACATGTTAATAACAGGTGCCACTGATATGATGCAAACACTTTACCCCTGGTGCTATTATTTCATGCCAGTCTATGTATGAAAAAAATAATCAGGGAAACCCAAAATGAGAGGTATTCTACAAAACACATGAAAAGTACTCCTCCAAACTGTCAAGATAGGAAAAACAGACTGAGAAACCATCACAGACCAGAGGAGCTATGACAATTAAATGTACTGGAAATCCCCTTGAGGGATCTGAGAAAAAAAGGGCATTAGTGGAAAAACTGTGCAATCTGAATACAATCTGGAGCTTAGTTGATAAACTAAATGTATACATGTTGAGTGACAAATGTACCATGGTAATTGTTTTGGGCTGAACTGTCTCCCCCAACCCTCCCCAAAATTTGTATGTTCAAGTCCCAATTCTCAGTACTGCCGTATGTGACAGTATTTGGAGAAAAGGCCTTTAAAGAGGTGATTAAGGGGCGCCTGGGTGGCTCAGTCATTAAGCGTCTGCCTTAGGCTCAGGTCATGGTCCCAGGGTCCTAGGATTGAGCCCCACATCGGGCTCCCTGCTCTGCGGGAAGCCTGCTTCTCCCTCTCCCACTCCCCCTGCTTGTGTTCCCTGTGTGTCTCTGTCAAATAAATAAATAAAATCTTTTAAAAAAAATAGATGATTAAGAGTGGGCCTTAATCCAATCTGACTGGTGTCCTTATGTGAGGAAGAAATTTGAACCTATAACTTTATTTTTTAAAAGATTTGAGAGAGACACAACGAGAGAGGGAACACAAGCAGGGGGAGTGGGAGACAAGAAGCAGGCCTCCCGGGGAGCAGGGAGCCCAATGCGGGTCTCGATCCCAGGACCCTGGGATCATGACCTGAGCCGAAGGCAGACGCTTAACGACTGAGCTACCCAGGCGCCCCTAACTTTATTTTTTTTTAAAATGTTATCTTTCAGGGGCACCTGGGTGGCTCAGTTGTTGCGCATCTGCCTTCAGCTCAGGTCATGATCCCAGGGTCCCAGGACTGAGCCCTGCGTCGGGCTCCCTGCTCCACGGGAGGCCTGCTTCTCCCTCTCCCCCTGCTTGTGTTCCCTCTCTCGCTGTGTCTCTGTCAAATAAATAAAATCTTTAAAAAAATAAATAAATAAAAATAAAAATGTTATCTTTCAAAAGACACCATTTGGAAAGCAAAAAGACAATTCACAGGCTGGGAGAAGTATTTGCAAGTTATACCTGGTAAGGGACTTGTATCCAGAATATTTAAGAACTCTTACAAATTGTTATTTATATTCTTTTTTTTTTTTTTTTTTAAGATTTTGACACAGAGAGAGAGAATGCACAAGCAGGCGGAGCGGCAGGCAGACAGAGTGGAGAGCCTGACATGGCGCTTAACCAACTGAGCCACCCAGGCACCCCTGTTATTTATATTCTATAATAAGTAACAGAATTTTAAAATGTGCAAAAAATATGAATAAGCATCTCACCAAAGAAGATATACAAATGACCAATAAGTACATAAAAAGATGCTTAACATCATTAGTTAACAGGCAAATGCAAACTAAGATCATGAGATACCAATTCACATTCACAAGAATGGCTGACTATAATAAAAAAGAATAACAAGTGTTGATGAGGATATGGAAAAACCATAACCCTCATATATTACTGGTGGAGATCTAAAATGGTGCAACTCCTTTGGGAAATTTTGGCAGTTCCTGGGGTGCCTGGCTGCCTCAGTCACAAGAGCATGAGAGACTCTTGACCTTGCAGTCATGAGTTTGAGCCCCATGTTGGGTGTAGAGATTACTTAAATACACTTAAAAAAAAAAATTAAACAAAAAAAAGAAAAAAGTTTGGCAGTCCTGAAAATGTGAAAGTTACCATATGATCAACAATTCCAATCCAAGAAAAATGACAACACATATCCACACAAAAACTTGTTCATGAATGTTCATAGCAGTGTTATTTATAATACTCAAAAGTGAGAACAAGCCAAGTGTCCAACTAATGGTTGGATAAACAAACCACAGTATATATTCCGACAATGGGATATCACTCAGCAATAAAAAAGAATGAATTATGGATATGTGCTACAACATGGATGAGCCTTAAAAACATGCTGAAACAAGTCAGTCACAAAAGGCCCCACACTGTAAGATTCTATTTATATGAAATGTCCAGAACAGGCAAATCCACAGTATGAGACACAAACTAGATTTATGGCTGCCAAGGGATGAGGGAGGCGGGAGATACAGAGTGAATGCTAATAGGTACAGGGGTTTCTTTTTGGGGTAATGAAAATGTTCTAAAATTAGACTGTAGAGATGGTTTCACAATTCTGTGTATATACTAAAAAAGTACTGAATTGCGTAATTTTAATATGTGGATATTATCGTCTATGAATTAAATCTCAATAAAGTGATTTAATAAACATAATAAACAAAAAACAAAGACCTCATCTGAGGGGGAAAAAAAAGTTTCAACAATTAAGTTTTCCAAACTTTTAATCAGAAAAACAAGGAAACTTTATGACTCAATTTTTTGGCTTAGTGTTCTTAGCTACTCTTAAAACTATCTTCCTAAATTCTAATAAATACACTGCTCTCTTAAATTAAAAACTATTTTTAAAGAACCATTACAATGAGTTAAAGCCAGGGTTCTAATCCTCACCAAGGGTCATAATCACCTGGGGGAACTTAAGAACTAGCAACAACCAGAACCCCACTCCATAAAGATTTTGATTCAACGGGTCTAGGGAAATACACCAGCAGTTTAAAGCTCCCCCAACATGGATTTAAGCATGCAGCCAGGACTGGGAATCGCGGATGTATTTCAAAAGAATGTGAAGCCACGTTTAAAGAATCTTTTTAGGTAAAGGCAGACCTTTCTTAGGCAAAACAAAAAGCAGATATTTAAGAAAAATTTGTTTCTAATCATACAACTATAAATAAAAAGCCACATAAAATACTAAAGTAGTCATAAACCAATTATTTAATTGAAGCTATAAAAAAGAGGCAATATAATTGATAAAATAATTAGGAAAGAATATTTAGCATGTTTCAAAAGATTTAAAACAGGAGCAGGACACTTTACAAAAAGTTGTGTGGGAAATAAAATTCTTAAACTATAAGTAGAAATGTAACATATTACAGAGTATCTTATAAAGTACAATGACAGAAATATAAAAGGACTATGTATGCTCTAAGTCTGAAAACTATTAGTAGTGGCTACATATTTAAATGTACAGTTCCTGGGTATGAGATTCATATTACTATACACAACTTCCAAACCAGTGGACAATATTTTCCGTTTAACCATGAGTAGTATCATCTTCTACAAAGTCTTTGGCCATCTCTGCTGTGATCACGTCAATATGACTAACCTGAAGAAAAAATGTTAAAAACTGTGTTAAACCTTAAAAAAATATCAGTGTTCTCACTGTTCAGAGTAATATTTTAAAAATATGGCCTCTCACCTATAAATTTTACATATCAAGTCAAATGAGTCTAAAACACTGATGGATAAGACCTTTATAATATTGTTTGTCGAAAGCATGAGTTGAAAAATTTTCTGCATTTTAGAACTCTGAAGATCTGGGTAAGTACTAACGTCTAATTATCAAATCATGTTTTTTCAGTTTTTATTATTTTGCTATTTCAAAGAATCTTAAGGCTGAAGACATCAGGAAGAGATGTGTGGCCCAGCCAAATAGAAATGACCGTATATAACTTAAAGACTGTACACTACAGGATATTGTCTCTTAATGCCGATGAAAATAAAACCAATGCAACGAATGCCACAAAAACTAAACTTCACAGGCATTTGAAAGAAAAGGTTTTTTTTTTTTTTTTACAAACTCATAAGATAAGCAACAAATTTCTAAGTTTTCCTTTATGATTTAAGTAACATAAAACAAGAATTTGACAAATACAATACAAACTTAAACTCAATGTAAAAAAAATTTTTTTTTACCTTATTTCTAAACTTTACACCATAGAATTTGTCAGCTGACTCAAGCAGTTCAGGCCTAAAAGTAGTTGTAATAAATTGTGCATGTACAGCAAGTTCCATAATCATATCTATAAAAAGAAATAGTTAATAAAACCATTTTCTGAGTAGATCTGAACATTTAAAAAGCAACTATCTTCACTCTTACCTAAAATTCAAAACAGCCTGTGACTTTATTTTTCATACATATATGCAAAATTACCAACTTACTCTCTTACATTAGGGATAGATCTTTTACCCAGTATCTTAAAGTTACAGAATATGAAGTAGTGGCTACTCAACTCATAACACAGCATTAAAATTGTCAGAGCAAAACAACTTTTCTCACACACAAAACAAGAACAACCTACCCCTGCTACCCACGTCCCCAAAGATCTTTTGAATTTACTAAAGATCAAATATAGATTCTTTATTTATTTTTAAAGATTTTATTTATCTTTAGAGAGAGAGCATGAGTAGTGGGGGAGAGGCAGAGGGAGAAGCAGGCTCCCTGCTGAGCAGGGAACCCCACTCAGGGCTTGATCCCAGGACTCTGGGATCATGACCTGAGCCGAAGGCAGATGCTTAACTGACTGAGCCACCCAGGCATCCCCAAATATAGATTCTTTAAATACAGAATCAACATTTAATGTCAGGGGTTATTCAAACATTGAGAAAAGCAAGTTTTAAAAAGAGAGACTTCTGTGTAAAAGTTTAACTGAAGGATTTTCAATTGACAAACACATCGACCTCTCACAGAATTAAGCTTTGTAGTCTAATACTAAATTCTAAAAAACTTACTAAAAGAAATTTTAATTATAGAATATACACCCTGTCTAGTCCCCCCAAATATCTTAGGCAACAAGAATTCACTACCAAAGAGGCAAGTTATCATTTTTAAGCAAGTTCTCATTGTTAAGTACAAACCCAAACTACCTGACACAGCCTTTCTGTGCTGGGCATCCAGAGCCTGGTCAATTTCATCAAACAGGTAAAAAGGAGCTGGGTCACATTTCTGAATAGCAAAAATCAGAGCAAGAGCTACCAAGGATTTCTGTCCACCAGAAAGCTGTTGCATTTCTCTCATTTCACCCTGTTTTCCTGTAAATGACACCTAAGAGAACATTTAACTGAGTTAATACCCAAAAGGGGTAGAATCACCATCACCTCTTAAATCACATACAGTGCACCAATTTAATTTGTAAAATATTCTACAAATGCCACTACGGTAATACTGGGGAAAATTGGATATAAAGGTATTTTACCCTAATTCCAACTCCAGTGAACTGGTCAACTGATGGGACACTGCTTTGTGACCCAGAACCCCTCTCACTTTCACCACTTCCTTCTCCTTCATCCTGAGACTGACTGCCCTCCACATCTCCTTTCTTCATCACCAAAGTAGCTTTGCCACCAGGTACCAACTTCTGGAATACTTCACTGAAGTTCTTGGATACCTTTAAAAAGAATGAATGAACAAATGAATAAACTACGTGGTGATTCAAATATAAATTCTGCTTAGGTGGCACTGCACGTATTATTTCTTAAGGCAAAGACAAATATTTAAAAGCAATCACAAACATTTTAACCAGAGCAACAGACTGAATCCTTTTAAGAGCTGTGTAGGATATTCTAATTAGTGTGTTAGAAAACTATATGCTGGATTTGTTCACTTGTATTAGATCCAACTATCAGTGGGGGAAAAAACTTAAAAACCTTTACAAATTGAGTAATAAACTGAATAACAGCTGAAGCTTTTGTCTTGTGTATGCAGTAAATACAAACAGAAACATACCTGCTTGAAAGTTAACTGAATAGCTTCATATTTTCGAAGTTCAAGTACATTCATCAGTTCCATGATTGATTTGTACCCCCTATCCAACTCTTCTTGTCGTTTTATTAACTTTTCTTTCTGCTCAGAGAAATTTACAAACTGATCTAAAGCTTTTTTGTTAACATGGCTGTACTTCTTCAATTCTGTGTTGCACTGTTCAAGTTTTCGAAACAACTACAAAGAGAAAAATAAATGTATAAATAAATTCACATGAAGAGAAATTTGCAATAAGATTTCAAATTTAAAACTACACAATATACCTGTTTGAGGCTCAGTGTCTGGTACTTTTCAAATGCTTCCTGGGGAAGTGATCCAAGTTCTCGAATTTTCTTCATACACTCTTCTTTCTTCTTCAGTAGCATGCCTTGTCGATTTGTCATCTTTTCTAGTTCTTTAGTATCATGATTTATAGCATCCATGTGTTCTTTTTCCATATTTTTCCAGCGTTCCATACTCTTCTGAAGCTCCTTAATTCCAGCTTCTGTTTTATCAATGGAATTGTCCAAATCTAAAATAGGGGGAAAAAAACAAATTAAGCCATAATGCCTATTTTAAAGCTAGAGTACTATTTGATTGAAGATTTTAATGGCCAAATCGATCAAAATAAATAGGTTTTAGGTTTTTTCTCTTTGTTTAAATTGTACTGTGTAAATCCATGAAACATTTAATTCAGGACAAAAATAAGAGTGTACATTAGTCAAGTATATATTTCTCATTAAATGTTTATAAAAAATTTAAAAAATTTTCTTCTCAGCAACTAGGTGATAAACTTAATTCAGCTACTTCACATTTTTGGAAACAAAATTAATAATTATGGTCTCTCATAAAATTGTCAAAAACATTTCAACAAAACAAAGGTTACTATTTATAATCAACCCACTAAACTCCATTCACCATAAATTATTTATTGTGATGGAAAACACACAAAATCATTAGTGCATGCTTTTGCCTATTTGGGTATTTCATTTTGTAGTAAACAATTTTATCAAATAAATAAGCTAACTTTTAACAAAATATAAAAAAAAATTTTTACTAAACAAAAATTCACCTTCTGATCGTGCCATAGTATCTTTTACTCTTTTATTGATTGCTTCAAGTTCTGAGGTTGTAGCAGTGAGAACAGTACCCCCTTCTGTCTCTCTCAGTTCATTAAGTTCCTGCAAGATAAAAGAAACTTAAGATCATTAAACCACAGAATATGAATTTTGTTAGTTTCAAAATAATTACGTCAACAGTTTCCAATAACTGTTACTTTTTTTGCATTAATATATAAAAATTTAATCATCCAATTGTTGATATACATTTGTACGGTTTTTAGTTTTTGACTATTATAAATAATGCTATGAATATTCTTGTCTTTTTAATCAACCTCAATAAAGTATAATTTACATCCAATAAAATGAGCCAATTTTAAGTGCAGAGCTCAGTGAGCTGTGATAATGTATATACCCACAGAAGTACCACTAAAATGAAGATACAGTTTTTCATTAAACCAAGAAGCTCCCTTGTACCCTCTATAATCAGTTCCCTCTACTCATGGCCCCAGAAAACTATCATTCTGCTTTCTATTGCTAAAGATTACTTTCCCCAATAGCTGTTATTTTGAATAAGCATTCAAGAGAGAAAGAAAGTACACTCTGTATAATTGCAAATAGTTAAAGTATCCATTAAAGGGGGAAAAAAAGGTAACAATATAGTAACTAGAAAATTTCTCAGCGACTGACTATACTGAGAAAACATTAGTTACTAACACTTACTGAGTACCTAGAATGGGCCAGGATAATCATACAAAACAGGTTTTACTGTTATGCTCATTTTTCACAAGAGGACACTGAGGCTTAGGAATAATACATTACTTGCAAAAGATCGTACACTAGATGGCAGTGCCAGAACTCCAACTCAGGGTATGTGCTTTCTGTCCCCAAAGCCCATGCTATCAAAGCCACTCGTGTTTAAGTTCTTTCAAAAGGTTATGGTCATCAACAAACCCCCAAAAAAGAACATACCTGTTCTACTTGGTCCAAGCGTTTCCTCAAATTCTCATTTAGGTATGTCTCCACTCGAGTAATGATACCTTCTAATTTAATTCTTTCATTCAACAACTGTCTGTTTTCCTAGAAGAAAAGAAAATTATTTGTCTACATAGGCACGCACATTTCACACACAGGAATGCTGTTAATCTGCTGTCCTCTCCATTACTTGTGTTCAAAGGGCCTGTAATAGAAAGCCCTATATTTTCTTCATTTTCTGTCTTACCTATTCAGAATGCTCAGTTTGTGTGCTTGGTTCTTTTTATAAGACATCCTGCCAAAAATATTTATCTACTTTTCATTTTTTGGACTTAGTATTTACGTCTCTGTAATACAAAAATCAAATGTTTAACCAAGGGGTGTCTGGGTGGCTCAGTCCGTTTAGCATCCAACTCTTGATTTTGGCTCATGTCATGATCTCAGGGTCCTGGGACTGAGACCCAGGTCAGGCTCTATGCTCAGCATGGAGTCTGCTTGACCCTCTCCCCCTGACTCCTCCCCCCACTCGTGCTCTAATAAACAAAATCTTTAAAAAAAAGTTTAATCAAAAACAGTGTTAATTATATAAAGGCAGTCAGATCAAAAGAGACAGCAAAGCTAACAAGCTCAATCTTACTACTAATAAAAGTGCATTAAATAAGATGAAGAAAATAAAGACTTCTTGTATAATCCTAACATACCCAGAATGGTTTAGAAAAACTTACTTACTCTTACAGGTATGAGAAGTTCAAGTCTCATTTTTCTATTTTCTCAAAGTTCCCTTCTTTTGCATTCCCTTAGTAGCAAGAAACTTTTTACAACAGCCAATTATACTTTTACAACAGCCAATTATAAACTTTTTACAACAACCAATTATACTTATATAAATTGTACTTGCCTGCTGAAGTTGACGAATTTCATCATTCAGTGCATCTACTCTCTTCTGATCTTCCAGACTAAGTTGTGAAAGCAAATCAGTTCCCAGTTCTGCTTTCAACGATTCTCTGGTGGACTCCATAGCATGCAAACTTGCCTCCAAACTTTGTAAGCTACGTTGCTATGTGACAGATCATCCATTTATTAATAAAGGTATTAGTCACTGCATTACTTATTAATAGTGAAAAATTGAGAACAATCTATATTTGATATTAAAGTGAACTGAATCATATCAACTCAAGTAACTATTAGGTATCCACTTAATTTGATAATTATAACTAAATAGCAGTAAGAAAAATACTTATGATACAATACTATCAGGGTATATGGGACCAATCATATTCCATGACTGAATCATATAAAAATCTTCTTACATATTAAATATTAATAAGAACAAAAAGAAAAAACTGCTAGAATGTGTTAGGGTGGTATAGCTGGACAATTAAAAACTATTATTTTAGTACTACTGATGAACTAAACAGTTTTTGTCAAAGCTTATGAGACTAACGTGTTATTACTTTTAATTTAGCAATAATAGTTTGGCTTCTACCCTGTTTAGTAGAATTTGGATAAAATATTCAAACAACTCCATAAATAGTGCTTAACAGACAAAAATGATTACTAACAAATTAACGATCATCAGAAAATACTATTATGCTATAGCTCAAAATGCCTACTTGTTCACTGAAGCTGGACAATCTGAATGCGGACTACAAAATGAGACTTTGGGTACCCATGGGTGTAAGTGCAGTATAGATAGGGGAAGTCCAAAAGTACAGGTCTACAAAAAATGGAACATATAAACTCCAGATAATAACCTATGTAATATATGGTCCATCCCAATTCTAAATAATTAAAATAGATCTGTAACAAAAGGGACATACTTACGAACCTTTGGCATAAAGGTTTTCTCTGACTGCTGCCTCTTCTCTTTTAACATCTTCATTTCTGATAATATGCTATCTCGAGATGCTTTAAATTTCCTTTGCTGGGTCTCTATCTGCTGCATTTGGTTCATCAACTGATCAATTTCATTATTAATCCATATACAAGGCTAAGGAAAATTCTCTCTAGTTCTTTTAAAAACATGTGTATCCCCTCCCTTTTCTTTACCTCCAAATAAAAGTTATTTCCTCAAATTTATGGACCATAACAATGCTAAGTTAAATACTACACTGTATTATATCATAAAGAAGCTTAAAACATTTTACCCCACCATTTCTCTCAAAATAACATATATTTTACTTAAAGCTATATAAAAAAAATTCTTGGGAAACCCTAAGAGAATCTGAATGAGGTGTATGCTTTTTGTATCTTTTCAAGAAATATTTACTGTGTTATCTATTATCCTTAAAGCACTATAGAAGGTAGTTATGTATGAAGAGGAGGCCTTGTCCAATGTAGAAAAATACCACCTAGCTGGATTATCAAATACAGGAAGGTAGTTGATGTATGTTGTCAATATCCTCCTTTTTCTTATGTTTCCCAATGTTTTCTTTGCGCCAACATCTTGCCAAATTTGGGCAGTTCTAAATATGCTCTGCAGACCCCTGCAAAGTCAAAACTAACATGTTTATCTACCTTTTGCTCTGTGCTGCGGCTTGCACTGATGGAACAGAAGCTATAAACCCACTTAAAAAAAAAAATTGCCACTTTCAATTAAGAATATCCCAGGGGTGCCTGGGTGGCTCAGTCGGTTAAGTGTCTGCCTTCGGCTCAGGTCACAATCCCGTGGTCCTGGGATCAAGCCCCACGTCAGGCTCCCTGCTCAGTAGGGAGCCTGTTTTTCCCTCTCCCTCTCCTCCCCTGTTCCTGCTCTCTAGCTCACTATCTCCAAAAAAAGAGAAAGAAATCATTAAGAGTATTCCAATGACTCAGTAAAAATGGTTTTTCTTGATGCTTGAGTACCTATTAGGTAATCTTCACACCCAATGTGGGGCTTAAACTCATGACCCAGAAATCAAGAGTTGGATGCTCTACCGACTGAGCACAGTAGGTGCCCCTCAAGTATCTACATTTTTAAAATTGTGTGATGTAATTCAAAGTACACATAAAACACTTTTGCCTTATACCAAAGTACTGGGGTTAATTTAAGAAAATGCAGAGGTACAATGTTTCTGTTGTGAGCTAAACTAGCCACTCTTCATGGAACACCAGTTTTATCTGAAAGAAGTGAAAGTACTATGTTTACTAAGACTTGGATTTTGATAGCCTTCGTCCACTAATACATCTGCACCAAATGACCTTGAAATAAAAATCTAATGCACATTTTTCAACCCCTGTGTTTAACTTCTATGCAGTAATGTGGCATTAGAGGCCCCAACCCTTCTTTGAAACACTAACCTCATTTTCTTTCTACAATGCTGACCAATCCTCCTCAGTTTCCTCTATAACTTTAAATTTTAGTGCACCTCAGGTTCTTTGCTCTCAGAAATAGACTGACTCACTGCTCTCAGCTTTAAATATTAACAGCTAAGGAAAGAATCAATATTACAAGAATTTTTTCCTTGTCTTCAGAAGTTAACTTTTGACAACAATATAAACTCCCATGCTTAAATAAAAGTCAAATGTGGAATTTTTTCCCCGCTGTATGAGAAAACACACTTAACATGTAAAAGATTACATATTTCAACCCAAACAGTTCTCCATCGTGGCACAAGACAAAAAGATATTTTCAATATTTCTGCGCAGGTTTTCATTGAGCTTTGCTTCAAGCTCACCTAGTTCTTCTTCTGCTTTTCTAACATCTTTTTGCAATTCAAGTCTAGACTTCCTTGTGTCATAATAACCTCCGGTTAGAGCACCCCGATGACTAACTTGGTCACCTATAAACAAAGCACAAGGAAGGTAGAAATTCTGTATAACAATTTCTTTATTCAGTGATAAACTGATTTATAATCAAACAACTAATTTAAAGGCTTTACCTATTTAATGAGAATTTAAAAGGATTTAAGCCACTCTGAGAAACTTCTGCTTTCCAACTGTTAAAATTTGCATTAAAAAAGGTGCCTTCTAGGTGAACCTGAACATCTGCCAGAAAGGAAGGAAGTGCTAAAGACCAACAGGGACAGGTCAAGAGGACACAGGACTTGGGAGTTTGGAATTCCACTGGCCATATTTGGGACAATGTGAACATCCACAATAATAATGGCAAGTCTTGAGAAGTTTTTGAATGCTTTTAAAAGCAGAGATGGGGTGCCTGGGTGGCTCCGTTGGTTAAGCATCCGACTCTTGATTGAAGCTCAGGTCATGATCTCAGGGTGTTAAGACTGAGCACTGTGTCAGGGTCTTCACTGAGCATGGAGCCTGCTTGAGAGTCTCTCTCTTCCTCTCTCCCCACCCCTGCTAGTTCTCTTTCTCTTAAAAAACAAAAACAAAAACAAAACAGAAGACTTGAAAGAATTTAAGAATCACCATTTGGAAACCCCCAGTGTATTGAGTCAAACCACTGGTAAAAAAATTGTTGGGGTGGGGTGCTTGGGTGGCTCAAATGGTTAAGTGTCTGCCTTCATCTCAGATCACGATCCCAGGGTCCTGGGATCAAACCCCACATTGGGCTCCCGGCTCAGCGGGGAGTCTGCTTCTCTCTCTCCCTCTGCCTCTCCCCTGCTCATGCTCCCTCTAGCTCTCTGTCTCAAATGAGTAAAAAATCTTAAAAAAAAACCCCCAAAGTTGTTGGGGAACCTGATATTCATGTTTTCTTAAAGCATAGTCCCACATATCACTTATTAATTACGAAGAGGAAAGGGCACCTTTACAACTGAGAGATTGCTACTGGTCAAACTTAGCACCACTAACAGTGGGACACATTGTGTGATGCAGTAAGAATATACATCACTCATGCCAAGAATGTTTAAACTGAATCTCATGATGAGGAAGCAGTAGGACTAATCCAGAAAATGGGACATTCTATGAGAAAGTCAATTTCCTGAGGGTGGGAAGGAACAGGAGCTGTCCTATATTGAAAGAATCCAAAGAGACGACATTGCATGTATCCTTGATCGGATTCTGGACGGAAAAATATTTTGGGACAACTGGGAAATTTTTAATGTACTTTTTAAATGATGGTATTACTGGGTTATGTTAAATTACTTAGGTGTAAAAACTAATGATGTAATGTATGGGGATTAACAGAAGAATAAAAAATAAATAAATAAATAGAAAAAAAACAAAAAACAAACAAACAATACATGCTTAACTTTTAGAAATAAAGCATCATAATTTTTATAACTTATTCTCAGAGGTAGTTCAAAACAGCAAAAAAATTATCTATAAAGATAAAGCTGGGGGGGTGTGTTACCTTCTTTCATCAACAAATAAATTATAAAGAAAAGGAAAAAATTGAAAAATGAGAGTAGGTGAACTTATATACCAAAGGTTCTTAACCTAGACTCCGTGGATAAAATTCAGGATATCCATGACTTAGGTAGGAAAAAAAATTTACATCTTTATTTTTATACTAACTTCAAAATGAAATTTAGCAAATCCTTCTGTTATAACAAATAAGAATCACAGTGGTATTATCAGTACTTGTGTAACTCTGTTACCAAGAGAAATAACAGCTATTTTCTATCAGATTATATTTGTTGCAAATCTCAAAATATTGTTTACGTGTATCAGTAGTTCAAAGTTTTATTTATTAGACCCACTGCTAAATCTTGTTTTTGAATACCCTTAAGAATAAATTATTATGTCATATTTGAAAAAATATTGTGATTACCATGTCAATATGATTGGCTTCTTTTGTGATCCAAAGCATTTTATTTTATGCTCTTAAAAATATTTTGAGAAAGGGCTCATAGGCTTTACCAAAGAGCCAAAGGAGTCCACAGTGCAAAAAACGTTAAGAATCCCCACTACAGACCAAATGATTATACTTAAGAGACATCAACTAAATATAAAGTGTGGATCCTGTCTGAACTCAAACCATTTAAAAATGATAAAAAACTGGACATGAATTTTGAAATACTTTTAAAACTAAAATGGAATTTATCTGTTCAAAGCTAAGAATTACTATTACAAACCTTCCAGGGTAATGCAGTCCATAGTAAAAGCACGGGCTAGCTGAGTTGAAACTTCCATGCTACGACAAATAAGTGTTTTCCCAAACACATGTTTGAAAGCTTTGTCAAATCTGGGATTGTACCTCAATTTACTTATCATAGGAATCGCATCCTAAAAATGAATATTTTGTCAGGATAGAGATCACAACACAGTTAATTAAAACATGTTAGCAAAATTATGAATTACATCTTTATGAAATATAAACACAAATGCTTTCATTTTATTCTGAAGAAGTTAGAAAAATCACTCTACTGAAATATCGTGGAAATTATGTTCATGTAATCATCCAAGTTTTCAAGAGCAGAGAAAAATGACAAAGAGTTTAGTAGCTGTGGAGTCAGACAGCTCAAGTTCAAATCCTAGTTCTGACACTCATCAGATATATGCTCTGGACAAGTTGCTTAACTTCTCCATTTAATAGTTACTTCATCTACAGAACTGCAGTAGCAGTACTTTCCTGATAAAGTTGTTAAGACTAGACTAGACCAGACAAACTAATAATATGTGAAACACATAGGATAGCATCTGTCACACAGAAGGGCTAAATAGGGGAGTCTGGGGGGCTCAGTCAGTTGAGCGTCTGACTTTTGATTTTGGATCAGGTCACGATCTCAGGGTTGTGAGATCAAGCCCCATGTAGGGCTCCAGGCTGGGCATGGAGCCTGCTTAAGATTCTCTCCCCCTCCCTCTCTCTCCCCCCACCTCCCACCTTCCTGCTCCCCCTGCTGGCTTGCACTCTTTCTAAAAAGAAAAACATTAAAAAAATTTAAAAAATGCTAAAAAAAATGTAAACTAATACTATTTCCTCAAAATGTTTTCATTTTATTTTATGTATGTCTTAGGTATTCAGGAAAATATTTTTTACATAAAATTTTCCCTTTTTACATTCTTCTAATTCTTCTAAACTATTAGGAAAGGATTTTTCTAATTTTCAAATTAGGAAATATAACCTAAAACAGTGCAATAAATATGTTAAGCTTAAATCAGTAATTATAAAGAGAACACCAATGTAACTACCATGGAGGACAAGAAATAGAACACTGCTGACACTAAGAACTGTGCCCCTTTCCTAATCACATAGTGGTTACCTATTGGAGGTGACCACTATCATAACTTTTGTGATAACCATTTCCTTGTACTTCTTTCAAATTCTATCATCTAAATTTAGTTTTGTCTTTATTTATTTATAAGATTTTTTTATTTACTTATTTTGGGAGAGTGGTGAGGGGCAGAGGGAGGAGAGAGAGAATCTCAAGCAGACACCCCGCTAAGCGTGGAGCCCAGTCTCAGCCAACGTGGGGCTCGGTCTCAGGACTATGAGGATCATGACCTGAGCTGAAATCAAGAGTAAGACGCTTAACCAACTGAGCCACCCAGGTGCCCCTGTCTGTGTATTTAAAGGGAACCATACTATATGCATTCTTTTTTTTTTTTTTTTTTTAAAGATTTATTTATTTATTTCAGAGAGAGAGAGCATGAAAGGGGAGAGGGTCAGAGGGAGAAGCAGACTCCCTGCTGAGCAGGGAGCCTGATGCGGGACTCGATCCTGGGACTCCAGCCAGGATCATGACCTGAGCTGAAGGCAGTCGCTTAACCAACTGAGCCACCCAGGCGCCCCACTACATGCATTCTTGAGTCTTGCTTCATTCACAGCATCACATCTGTGATTACATTTTCCTCCCCAAAACTTCAAGGATAATTTATAGATTTAAAAGAAGAAAAAGGTGGACCCTTTAAAGCAGCTTTTAAGATTCTCACTGTACCAGGAGCACCTGGGTGGCTCAGTCATGATCCAGGGGTCCTGGGATCAAGCTCTGCGTGGGGTTCCCTGCTCGGGGCGGGGGGGGGGAGTCTGTGTCTCCTTCTCCCTTTGCCCCTCCTCCCTCTCGTGCTAATAAATAAATAAAATCTTAAAAAAAAAAGATTCTCACTGTTCCACTTAAATTCTTACCATTATCATAGAGTTTCAGCTCTAACCTTAGACTAGGATAGTAAAATAGTTGCTAATACCATCAACATTCTGAAACCAAACGCCTCAAAGCAATTACATTTTTCTCAAGAACACTGTCTGAGGAATATTCTTAATCCATTTAAACGTATACCAGCAAGTAACAAAAGCAACATTGTTTTCAGGGCCTATTATCTTACTAAACATTTTTATTTAATTTATAAGCCATTTAAAAAGTATATTCAAAAAACTTAAAAAAAAATTTACTTCAAATGACAGTTCCTTAGGGATTTCTTCTCCTTAATTTTGTCACCCTGGGATAATCTCTCAAAGTATCCTGTACTTATGTATTTTAACACTTTACACATTTGCAGTGATTTGTTTCATGTGTCGCCTGTGACCTGTCTCCCTTCCCATCCCTACCCAGTAGTGACTATGCTGTAACAGAAGCATGTTTATCTCACAGACCAGTGAATCCTAACGTACAGTGCCGTGCACTAGTATGTGCTAACCACAAGAAGAAATAACCTATTGAAAGAAAGATAGACCTTCACACACACCAACTCACATTGGTTTCAGGATAGGCAGTATCCCTGACATCTAACTTGTTAAGAGGAAGAAAAGTGACCTCTCCAGGAAGATTCATTTTATTAAACTCCATCAAAATCTTTGTGCTGACTTCATCTGAATCAACAATATGATAAAATAACCTGCATGTAAACAAAACAAGACACATCTTTATTGCTAGACTTTAAAGTGCTATAAACATTTAGGCAAACAATTCACTTTTTTTTCTATGCAACCCAATTTGTACTGAGGTAGGGTGGGAGGGAAACTACTTAGAAAATTCCAATGAGGAGAAGGAGAGGAAGCCCCAAAAGGGATAGTTCTAGCTTCTACAGTTAGGAATACTTAACATGTACATCTTTAAAAAATTAAATAAGCAACTAGGATAAAAGAAGGTAGTGGGAGACAGATTATACTAAAATTCCAAAAAGCTTATTCTTATTCCTTCTTTCCTTCAAAAATTCAAAATATCAAACAAAAACTTTACCTGTTGCCAGCAGTGACTTCCACGCATGTGTAGAAAGCAGGCTCACATTCGAAGTTATTCATCACGATGCCGTGATAGCCATTTTGAACATGCTGGTTTATTCCTTTCCTACGAAAGTGGTCCAGTACTTTGTTTATGCTGTCTATTCCATTTAAAATAGCCTGTCAAATTGTCAGAGATGAAAAATATTAAAATAATATTTCTAGTGGCATTCCTGCTGGTAAGAAACAAATCCATTACTTTATACATTAAAAAATACTTCAGAGATTAAACATCCTCCCCAATGCCACATCACCCCCTTGAAAAATGCCAATTACATGAAACACTTTATTATGGGTTCTGTTCTGACACTAACATTAAAAATGGGACTCTTCATCTAAAAATCAAAAGTGTTATCATTAATGCATGGGTTATAGTAACGCTGCTTAAACAAGACCCATCATTTCAAATTTATAGGACAAGTGATTTACACTCTTATTTATCACCTGAAACCAAGGACTTACAGCTTGAAAACTAACAAATTCTTGTGTAATAACTGGCTCAATGTAAACTGAAGTAATGAAAAGAACCTGCTCACCTTTCCTGTTGCTGCTCTAAGAAGTTGCTGTTTCTTTTCAAGATCTTCTCTTTTAGCAGCGAGTGCTTGCTGTTCTGCATTCTCCTCTCTCCACAAGTAACTAATCAATAAAAATTAGACTGTCTTTAATTTTAAAAGCATTAAGATGCACCAACAGTATATAGTTTAGGATAAAATACTGAAAAAAATATCAAATTTGAATAGTTCATTTACAACTTTTTAAGATTTTTAAAAAGATTTATTTGAGAGAGTGAGCAAGCATGCACACGTCTGGGGGAGGTGAAGCAGACCTCCCCACTGAGCAGGAAGCCCAGCTCGGGGCTCGGTCCCAGGACACCGAGATCATGACCTGAGCCAAAGGCAAATGCTTAACCGACTGAGCCACCCAGGAGCCCCAACATTTTCTTCAAGTAATTTCTACACCCAAAGTGGGGCTTGAACTCACAACCCCAAGATCAAGAGTTGCATATGCTCCACCAACTGAGCCAGCCAGGTACCCCTAGCTCATTTATAACTTAAAGACCATTTAACAGCTAGTAATTAGTGTTACTCAAAAAAAATTAAGGCATCGGGACACCTGCTGGCTCAGTCATTAAGCATCTGCCTTTGGTTCAGGTCATGATCCCAGGGTCCCGGGACTGAGCCCCGCATCGGGCTCCCTGCTCCACGGGAAGCCTGCTTCTCCCTCTCCCACTCCCCCTGCTTGTGTTCCCTCTCTCGCTGTGTCTCTCTCTGTCAAATAAATAAATCTTAAAAAAAAAAAAAAATTAAGGCATATTTTAGTCTATACTAACTTTCTTTCACTTTGTAATTCATCTTTCTTATTTTTTACTTCGTAGTATTTTCTGTCCAGTTCTTCTACTCGAGCTTTGACTTCATTAAGATCCTGATCCAGTTTCTATGGAAATAAAAATAATTTAAACTTAAAATACAATTTCATGCAAACTAGTCCATAGTAAGAGCAAGATCAGTAGTTGCTAGGGGAAGAAGGAAGGGGAAACATTTTGGGGTGATGAACAGGCTTGTTATCTTAAGCGTGGTCATGATTTCACAGATGCACTCATATGTCAAAACTTATCAAATGATACATTTTAAACACATGCAATTTATCGTTATGTCAACTGTACCTTAATAAAGCTATTAAAAAATTCAATTCTAACTTTTTAAAAATGCCTTTAGGCAAAAGAACACATCAAGAGAAAACATAAACCATAAAATGAATTACTCTATAAAATACTGCTAAAATAGAATTTACTCACTAATAATCTAAACCTTTCTACTAGAATTTTAGAAGAAAACAATACATTCACACCAATCTCAAAATACTGCTCAATAGTTTTCACACCACTCCCTCACACACATACGATAGATTGAGAATTATACTAAGAAGCAAAAGGCCATTCTACATAATTCAGTCAGCACTATAAAATCATCTCTATCCAGTATAAAGGACAGACTTCACCAGTGGAAGGTGTAGCTGAAATACTGCAAATATAATGAAGTTCAAGCTTGAGAAAGAATGAATAAAAACTACTGAAAAATCTTGGCTCTTCACCAGGCTGTTTCAAAAAGAGCATTTGTTGAGGTTGTTTCCATGAACTCATGACAAACACATTTTCTTTCTTTTAGGAAAGGACACGTAGCTATCACAGCTGAAACTATATTAATTTCCAAATAACTACCTGGGATCAACCTGTGTTTTCCACTCCCTCCATAAAATATCCTGACCAAAGCACACTGGACTCTAGAGGCTATGAGGCTACTGTCTATTACTCCTGGTCACTTTTCTACCAGTTATTTATGATTACAGAGCCAGTGGGTTTGCTCCCCACTATGTTTTCATTTATGCTGTGATTACATTAAATATTAAACAGAATATGAAGACAAAGAAAAGAGCTGTTTCTTTAAAAACTTGATTTAGTTCTGGATACACTCAATGGTGACACACTAAAAACTGAATTAAATGGGGAAATTAACTCTAAAAGATCGAAAAATAACGTAATACATAAACACATATAGTAATATGTATTTTATAATAAAAAATCATAATTCAAAATGTCAAATCACAAAGTTAAAGACTAGAAAACTGGTCCAGATTACAAGATAACAGAAATATGACAACTAAATGCAATACATGATCCTAGATTGAATCCTGAATTCTGTTTTCATCCAGCTTTAAGAACTGTATTTATATATGTGGCTCCTAACAAAATAGTCTCCTGAGAACTCCCAATCACTACTCATACTCAAAAGAAACATCTTGGGCTCTACATGAAAAGACTGGTATGTACTCTGGTGGGGGGATGTTGATAATGGGGGAGCCTATGCATTTGTGGTGGTAGGAGGTATATGGGAAACCTCTGTACCTTCCTCCCAATTTTGCTATGAACCCAAAACTACTCTAAAAAATGGTCTTAAAAAAAGACTGGTACATGAGCAAACATTTATCTTTTTAAGCAAAATACTTACAATATATATAAATATATGTATGTTTACATGTGTATAAACACAAATACTACTACATATAAAATTTAATATACACACATACATATATGAAGATTTTATGCATTTAGTGACTTTGATATAAACCAGTAACCAACTGGTACAGATCTCATGAGATAAGAGGATTCCTCTGTGTAGGTACATATATAACTTCCTCACCCTACACTTGTCCTACATAATCCCTTCTCATCACTTCTATCATCTTATATACAGCCACACATAACACTTCACAAAGCATTTTCCCCCTTTCTCATTTTAAATAACATGAGATCTTTCTTATTCTGGAAGTGATTTTATCTTCTACTTCAATTTTTAAGAAAATGCTACTAAACATGCACAGTACATAATGTTTTATTCATTTAGAAAATCTTATAAAATCACCACTGCCTTAACCAACAAAAAATATATTCTGCAGTAAGTTATTAAATTGACAGAGAATTGTAAAAGACTGTAAAAATGGGAAAAAAATTAAATTAGTTACTCTGAAATTATATTTTAGACTTGTTTATCACATTAAAATTAAGGGTAGTTCAGGAACATTCTACCAATTCATAAAAATATATTTTAAAATATACTCAATCTACAGGAACACTCACAGATATGGAAAAAATCTTCCTTGAAAACGAAAACTACCATATAAATATTAATGTATATGTGTAAATATTATGTATATAAATATTAAATTGTGCTGGTCTTTTCTAAATAAGTACCTGTTTCATATATTTTAAGAGTAGCAGTGTACTGTTCAAAAATAAAACTTAAATAGGTAAAATGTACATGCCTTCTGAAAAATTTTCACAAAGCAGCTATAAAAGTTCTTACGTTATACTGCTCCAGGTTTTTCTCTTTATTTGCCTCAGTGTCCTCCAAATCCTTATGGATAGCAGCAATCTGTCTTTTCTTGTCATTAATAGCCTGATCTAAAGACTTGAGTTCCTTTTTAATCCATTTATCCCTTTCTTCCTTTGATGTAAACTGGCTTCCTCGACCCTGCTTTGCATAAAGATCTGTTCTTTCCTGGGTAGCTTGGGCCAATCTATATAAGACAGAAGAAAAGAATGGATTAAAAAGGAGAAAATAAGCAAGTTTAACTACAATCAATATGTCAAGAACACAGAGATAACAGTCATTTTCAAAATTCCGTAAAAAAAATATAGAAAGCAACTGGTATCTAAAAGAGCTCCTTGGGCCAATACTATATAAATTTCATTTTGAAAAGTCACAGTTAAAGTCATGTGAAACAGCCCATATCCTAAGGATTTTGGGCAATGTCTTTACTCCAGTTCTGGGTTAGTCAGTAAAGCTAGAGACAATTCTAATATCCTATCTCAGGAATTTTCAAACTCTATTTAACTATATAAACATTTCTGGGGCGCCTGGGTGGCTCAGTTGTTAAGCGGCTGCCTTCGGCTCAGGTCATGATCCCAGGGTCCTGGGATCGAGCCCCGCATCGGGCTCCCTGCTCGGCGGGGAGCCTGCTTCTCCCTCTCCCACTCCCCCTGCTTGTGTTCCCTCTCTCGCTGTCTCTCTCTCTCTGTCAAATAAATAAATAAAAAATCTTAAAAAAAAAAACAAAAACTATATAAACATTTCTAATTCCTTATAATAAAAGACCATCAACGTTAAAAGGCAAGAGAAAGACAAAGAAAATATTTACAATACACAGAATACTAAAACAAATACAGATTACAGACAACCTTATCAAAGAATAAGAAAAAAAGGGGCAAAGGAAATAAAGAATTCACTAAAAAAAATACTGGTGGCATAAAAACATAATAATGCACTAAACCATGAAATCAGCAAAAGTTGGCATGTTCAATCTACATACAGATACTAAAATGTCTAGATGCTAAAACAGCAATAAAAAAAGGAAATAGGATGAAACAGAGTAAGATGTCATGTGGGTAAAAAACAAAAAAACAAACCATCATCCATGTTTTTAAAAGCCCAACAACATCTAGGCAAGTTATTTATCTTAGGCACGTTATTTAACCTCCCAGAGCCTCAAGTATGAACTTACAGTGAGGATACTGTGAATCTCTTAGGGCTTCTAAGTGAAAAAAATGTACGTGATATGTATACAATAACGCTTGGCCCACAGTAGCTGTTTAACACAGGCTATTACTTTGAAATTGGATTTAACTTTTGCCCTTACTGTGTCTTCTTAACTCATAACTATTTAGCTTTCACAGAGGAACTATGTAGAAGGTAGAAGTATTGGTGAAAGAAATCCCAGACCTAGCAATTCCTCGCTCTTCTTTTTCTTTCACACTGTTGAATTTAGGTTCTGTTTCTGCCAGTTCTTTCTGCTTTTCTTCTATTTTTTCAAGCAGCTTCTGCCTCTCTTTTAATAAGCGTTTCTGTAAATAAAGCAGGATAAGTAAAAATGCAACCTTAAAAATTTGTTTAAGTTTAGCATAAAATATTTTCTCATGACAAAAAAATTCATGAGAAAACTGATCCTGCAACACAAAACTAATTTTTAAATAAAAGAAACAAGGAGACAGTACTGAGTTGCTACTTAAGTGAAAATTATTTTAATGTGCCAGATCTTCTACAAAAATTTAAGCATGCACCCCCGTCACAGAAAGGATGGTCTTCTGTAATTCCTATTCAACTGAACACTTACGTCTTTCATTTTTAGCATTTTAACTTACCCTTTGTTCACTATTGCCTGCCAATTCATCTTGTAAATCCTTGGCTTTAAGCTCTAACTTAGTCCTCTGCTTAATTTGCTCTTGTCTTTCAGCGCTGAGCTGCTCCTTTTCTTCTTTCATAGCTGAAATTTTTGTTTTCAGTTCTCTAACTTGGCGCTCAATATCCTAGTCAAAAAGTATGAAATAGAAATGAGTCAAACAATTAGAAGTATAAAAGCAGAGTTTTTACACCATTAGTTCTGTCCCTTTTTCCTTCATTTACACTTTCAGTACTATTCTGTCTTTCCAATACTCAATCCCAATGACATGCATTTGAAGTTACCATTCCCTAATTCTGGTACAAAAGGATTTACTGTGCTCAAAAAATGTATGTTAACCCAAGCCTAGTTTATAATCTTACCTCCATCTTATCTCTTGCATCCTGCTGGGCATCTCTTAATTGTCTGGATTTTTCTCCACTAGTCTCTCGCTTAGCAGAAAGCTGCAGGGAACAAAAAGCTGTAATTTCTAACTCATTTTGTATTTTGTTTAATACTTCATAACATGTAGTAAAACTGTAAAATATCTGCTAAAACAAAATCAATTCACCTGAAGTTTTTTTTAATTTTTAGTGGTTTTAAAGTAAAAAGCCCCTTTAGTTTTAAGTATTACTAAAAAGCCAAGAAAAAAATTCATGAAGTTTTTTATTATTAAGTAAACTCCACCCCCAACATGGGGCTTGAACTCATAACCCCGATATCAAGAGTCCCATGCTCCACTGACTGAGCCAGCCAGGCACCCCTTCATGAAGCTTTTAAAGGTGGCTTCCCTCATTTTGGTTTGCCTTGCACCACCACCTGATGACATTTCAGATAAAACTATAGCAAGGACGATACAGGTCTAGGCATTTTCCTTGGAATAAATTGAAAGAACAAATTTACTGACCAATGATTTCATTAAGAGGTTTAAATTTTTTTTTTTTTTATTTGACAGAGAGAGAGATAGCAAGAGCAGGGACACAACAAGCAGGCGGAGTGGGCGAGGGAGAAGCAGGCTTCCCGCTGAGCAGGGAGCCCGATGTGGGGCTCGAGCCCAGGACCCTGGGATCACGACCTGAGCCGAAGGCAGACGCTTAACGACTGAGCCACCCAGGCGCCCAAGAGGTTTAAAATTTTTTTTAAGTTTCTATTTAAGAATCCCTGAAAAGTATAAATATAGAATGAGCTTAACCTAGTCATTAAATAAAATCACTCTGAATTTAAATAACAAAATTCTTTTACCTCATCAAGTTTAGCACGAGTCTCGTTAAGTTCCTGGTTGTAAATGGTATATTCCAGGGCTCGTCTCATTTTATCCCATTTTTGATACTGAGCTAGTTCTTCCTTTTCTTCCTCTAAGGTATGTAATCTCTCTTCAATGTATTTTAACAACTCATTGATTTTTTCCCGTTTGCCCTCTTAAAAAGAAATGAGAGAGGGGTGAAGGAGTTGAATAAAATTTTTATGTAAATAGTATCTATTCTCAAATATACCGTGAGTTAAAATTAATCTTAAGAACTACAGCATTATAGAATAGTATGTGGTAACCAAATCTAAGATACTAAAATGACAAAATGCTTTATTATGAAAAGCATCAGAGAACGTTACACATGGTGACACTTTTTAAGTTTTTATTATTTTAGTTCATATATAATGTTATATCAGTTTCAGGTATACAGTACAGTGATTCCATAATTCGATACATTATACAATGCTCACTGTAAGTGTAGTTACCATCTTTCACCACACAATGTTATTACAATATCATGGGCTATATTCCCTATACTGTACTTTTCATCTCTGTGACTTACTTTATACCTGCAAGTTTTTCCTCTTAATCCCTTTTACCTATTTTACCCATCTTCCCCCAGCACCACCACCCTGGCAACCACCAGGTGGTTCTCTATATTTATGAGTCTGTTTTGTTTGCTTGGTTTTTTTTTAGATTCCAAATATTAGTGAAATCATGTATTTGCTTTTCTCTGACTTATTTCATCAGCATAATACCCTCTAGGTTCATCCATGTTGTCACAAATGGCAAGATCTCATTTTTTAAAAAGTGGCTAGGTAATACTCCATTGTATGCATATACCACAACTTCTTTATCCACTCGTCTATTGATGGACACCTAGGTTGCTTCTACCTCTTGGCTACTGTTAAGTAATGCTGTAATAAATGTATGGGTGCATGTATCTTTTTGAACCAGTGTTCACTAATTCTTTTATTACATGTGGTTAAGGGCCTCAGTTTAAACTTCCTTTAAAGGCAACTGTGCCTTTCCACAATATTTTAAAAAACCCTACTAATATCATTGATGTCACTGATTTTCAACTTTTATAGTAATAGCATTATCTATAACTTCCATATATTGAACACCCACTATATTCCAATCATGGTGCTACTCTGCTCCTCTACTCACCACCATAAACTATGAAAAAGAATTTTACAGATGGAGAGGTTTTAGACCAGAGAGATCAAGTCACAGTGTCAGTTAATTATTAGTTATTAGTCAGATTTTGAACTCAAAACTGTCTGACTCTTAAGACATGACAGAACACAGAACTTGAAAAGCAAAGTAGGGTTTCCATAAATACATGTACTAAAGAAGATTCAAAGTTTTCCATTTACTTGCTCCTGAACAACTTAAAACCTAATGCCAGCTGACACTCCCAGCAATTTTGAGGACTGCATCCAATTCTGTTATCTTCACTAACAATGAGGACAGTGGAGGCACAAAATAGTTGACCTACAAAGGCATTATTATCTAACAGCAATTCTTTATTTAAAGAGAGAAATTTGAAATCTCAAAACTTAAAATGTCACAAACTAATTTTCTCTCCATTCAGTACATAGGCCAATTACCAAACAGTATACTGGTGAGAAAAGACAGAAGCCCTTTCAACTATAATAACACAATGAAAAAGTAATTCATAAAATATGGCAGAATCACACTTCTTTACCTGTTTCTTTCATTAAAGATATGCTTTCTTCTTTTCGTTCATCATATACTCTAGTACCAGCTACTTCTCTTAATAGTTTTAGTCTCTGAGAATCTGGTGCTGTGGCCATCTGGTTGATCTACAAATTTCAGAAAAATAATTATTATGTAGCTACAGATTGCTCTTTAAGAACTCTACCTTGAAAGAGTTTTCACATGCTAAGTTTTGAGTATCACGTCAAGAATGTAATTTGTGCAGTGCATATACCTACACACCTATATGTCCTTTATTTAAATGAAATTTATCAAATGAAAATCCAAATAGAATTGATACATTCATCAATCTAATTTATGAATAAAACTCTAAAAACAAACATCCCATCACCACACTTTTTCTCAGTCAACACTGTAAGTTGTATAAAAGATGAACTCCACTTGGAAAGAGCAAAGTATTTTTACAAGGCGGAAACTATAACTCTATATTTTTAAAAAGCTATAATGATACTATTAAAAATGTAACAGGGGCACCTGGGTGGCTCAGTTGCTTGAGCGTCCAACCCTTGGTTTTAGCTCAGGTCATGATCTCAGGGTTGTGAGATCAAGCCCTGAGTCCATCTCTGTGCTCAGTGCAGAGTCCGCTTGAGATTTTCTCCCTCTGTCCCTGCCCCCACTTGTGTGCACTCTCTCTAAAATAGAATCTAAATAAATAAATAAATATATATATATATATATATAACAAAAATAATATGCATTATTATTACTTTTTAAGTAAACTCTACACCCAATATGGGACTTAAACTTACAACCCCAAGAGTCACATGCTCTACTGACTGAGCCATCCAGGTACCCCAAAAATGGTATGCTTTAAATAGAGACAGATAAAAATAACTAACAGGGGTAGTGACCATTAAATAAAATAAGCAAAAGCATCTTTAAAATCTTAAAAATATATGGCAGGGCACCCAGGTGGCTCAGTCAGTTCAGTGTCCGACTCTTGGTTTTGGCTCAGGTCGTGCTCTCAAAAGCAGGTGATGGAGCCCCACATCAGGATCCACGCTGGGCAGAGTCTGCTTGAGATTGTCTCTCTCCCTCTGCCCCTTTCCCTGCTCGCATACTCTCTAAAATAAATAAATAAAATCTTGAAAAAATATATATGGCCAAAAAAACCACAGAAAGTGGTACAAACTAGTGTCATGCAACTTTAAACAACAAGCATGAGTTTACCATATTCATAAAAATAAAACTAATCATTAAAGGCAAAAAATGCTCTCACTGCATTAAAAAAGTGAAGTGAGTTACTCTCACTTTCACATAAAAAGAGAACCAGCTCTGAACTAAGACAGTATAGTCTATCAAAAGCATATAAATCAAAGAATCCCTCTTCAGATCTTTTTTTTTTTTTTTTTAAAGATTCATTCGAGAGAGAGAGAGAGAATGAGAGAGTGTGCACGCACACTCAAGTGCGGGGAGGGGCCAAGGAAGAGGTAGAGAGAGAATCCCCAAGCAGACTTCCCAGCGAACATGGAGTCTGACGCAAGGCCTGATCTCAGGATCTGGAGATCATGACCCAAGCTGAAATTAAGAGTCGACTACTCAACCGACTAAGCCACCCAGATGGACCCCCTCCATCAGATCCTTATCCCTGATTACCCCAAATATGGTCATTCAACATATTCACTTAAAAAATATTTAACAAATGCCTACAACATTATGCCACTCTGCTGGGCACTGGGAAAGGAGCAATGAACAAACAGAAAAGGTCTTTCCCTCCTGGAACTTACATTCTAAGTGGAAGACAACAGGAAATAAATATATACCAGTACAGTCTAACTGTTAGGAAAAACAGAGAATAGAGAAAACATGTAGGGCTGGAGTAAAGGCAATGCTCTTTTAGTTGAGGTAACTTCCTGAATGGCTTATATGAAATGACATATAAGTAGAAACTGAAATGAAGTATAAGGGCCTATGTTGTATGTGCGTAGGGAAGACTCAGATAAATAGTCTTTCATAATCAGCCTCCTTTTAAAGAAATTCCTTGCTTATAAAGCTGGTCTTTTCAAAAACTTGTTCTGCATTTCCCAAATGCAAAACACCATACTCTTCCTAATCACTTCTCCTGGATGCTACCTTTCCAACACATATCTAAAAATCCTCCAATATGAAATAAGTGGACATTTAAAAAGAACTTTCCCCTAGTCCAAAAAAAAACACTACAATAAACTATGAGAAGACTGCAGGCTATGTTCTAAAAAAAGAAATTATCTTAGATATAGTTTAAAGTATATGAAGAAACAGTAAAAGTATGTAACTACTAAAAACTATAGAAAATATAATCTCTACAAGAAAAAATAATATGTGGCATTATGGTAGATTTCTGACAATGTAAGCTTTCTAACTATTTTAGCTGTGTGATATATTAAGTAACAAAGCATTAATTTTAGGAAGTAAATTTTTTTTTTTTTAAAGATTTTATTTATTTATTTGACAGAGAGAGACACAGTGAGAGAGGGAACACAAGCAGGGGGAGTGAGAGAGGGAGAAGCAGGCTTCCCGTGGAGCAGGGAGCCCGATGCAGGACTTGATCCCAGGACCCCGGGATCACGACCTGAGCCGAAGGCAGACACTTAATGACTGAGCCACCCAGGCGCCCCTAGGAAGTAATTTTTTTCAAATGTTATTTTTATAGAATTTCTATAGTATTTTTTTTTTTTTAAGTTAGGCTTCATGCCCAGCGTGGAGCCCAACGCAGGGCTTGAACTCACAACCCTGAGATCAAGACCTGAGCTGACATCAAGAGTTGGACGCTTAGCCAGCTGAGCCACCCAGGCACCCCTCTATACTATTCTTAAATACGATCGTTGTGACTTTCACAAACCAAAAACGTCTTCCAGTACAGGACATCTTATTAAGTGATACAGGCCACCAAGAAGACAAAATCCACCAACTGCAGAAATGATTCTATCCCACTACACAATAGATCTACTTTGTACTTTATGGACACATAAAAGGTAATACTATCAATACAAAATAAATCAATGAAAACAAAAGACAGTAAGATCCATTTTTGCTTCAACTTAACCACTAAAAACAATAAACCAAGTTCATCATTCAAGGGAATATACTCAGAAAACAAATTCTATAAAAAAAGGACATACAATTTTTTTACCTTTCCTTGTTTTACAATATAATAAGGATTGCTTCGAGAAAAACCAGCACTTTCAAGGAGATTCATCACATCATTTTTCCTGTTAATAAACATTGAAAAAATTTTTTCAGATAAATAACCCAATAAGCAAAAAAATGAAGGCTGACTCCTGGGTTAAGCATGAGGGACTATAGTCATTAAACCATCTATTATATCAGCCTCAGAGAATCCTGATTTTTTTTTTCCCCAAAAAAGATATTAGCTATTTGACAGAGAGCGAGCGAGAAGAGAGAGCACACACACACAAGTAGGCAGAGCAAGAGGGAGAAGCAGGCACCCCACTGAGCACAGAGCCCAATGCGTGGCTCGATCCCAGCCTCTTGGGATCATGACCTGAGCCAAAGGCAGATGCCCAACCAACAGAGCCACCCAGGTGCCCCGAGAATCCTTTTTCTTATGTTAATGCTCTAAATACTGGTTTGTTGAACACAAGGTATATATAAAACCCATATAATGAGCTAAGTAAAGTACTTTCACTCTTTTGTAAAGAAATTAAAATGTAAAGAAAATGCTTACGTGACCATTTTCTTGTCTAGGAAATACTGATCCTTTTTGGCACCAATAACTCTTCTAAGTGAAACTTCTTCTTTATCAATCTAAGAGAAAATGTAAAAGCCTAAAATTAATTTCACAGTAAAAGTGGGAAACTTTTTAGTTAATAAGGTCATTCTATAGTCCCTAACCATAACAATTATTTTGAAACTTCAATTCTCACTAAAGATATGCTATGAATATCAATTCTTAAGACAGACACTTTTTCACAACAGCTTACACACCCCCATCTGTTTACTAGAATGTTCATTATAATTTTAAGACAAAATTAGTATGTAAACTGTATAGCTATTTTAGCAAAAACTAAATTATAAGACCTTAAGTACAGTTGTAAATGTTTCAAAGCTTGGAAGAAAATCAGCTGCATCAATAAAATTCTCAACATTATTACTGGGGAAAAAATCCATTACTCACTGGCAACCGGTTGTCTGAATTATCAAAAATAATCTCCACAAAAGCAGAAATGACACGAGGACCAGTACCCTCCTAAAACATGCAAAAATTAAACATCATTTAACCGGTATTTTCACATTCTTTATCTTTTTTTTTTTTTCCTTTAAATACCTTTAAAATTTAGTACATGGTAACAAACCTAATTTAATGGAGAAAAATTTCTATCAGACTAGTATATATCCTTCTTGTCAAACGAGCAAAGACACTGGCTTAGGATAACAATACTTCTCAACCAAATGGCTTTAGATTCTAACTAAAAACATGAGAACTATTCAAGAGATATCAAAGTCAGATGTATTTAGGTCTTATTCTGAAGATCACTTTATTAGAACCTAAGACTCCAGGCACACCTAATTCTACCTATTTGCTAATACCTGTAATACTTGAGGCTTTTCTCTTATAGACTCATTTAATGCTGGAAAGGAACCCTAACAAATTATATAATTACTGGAACTCAGCTTTTTTAAACAATTTGCAATATGCTACATAATCTTAAATCTGCTATGACAAGACACACATTTAACATGTGTCACATATAGACCAACTTATGACCCAGCTACTGCTATACCAAGTCCGGAAAATTTCCAGAGTTTAGAAACTGTTACTACATAGTGATTCAACACAATAAAGAATGATACTTAAAGAGACTATTCTTTCAATGCCAATCTTAGAAACCTAAAAAAAAAGTTCATCTACAGGTAACCAGTTCTGATTACTGGGCTAAAAATTCAAGTTTAAGAGAGCAAAATAAAAGATAATGGTTAAAAAAACAAAAATAACCAAAACACCTCCCTAGTAACTGTGAGATACTCTATTGAGATATACTAAGGAATTTCACTTTCTGGTCTTAAAACTAATTATAAGCCACATTCAAACCAAAAAGAAATCTTATCATTTTACTACAGCCTTTTATAATTTTTTATCCTTAAATTTCTTTAGTTCATTATTCATAATTATTCCATGAAAAATTCTAACAATTTTATTTACTATAAATACACTTACCTTTCATATTGGAAAATGCTGTTACCATTTGACTTACAAATACGGCCAGAAATAAAACAAGTATGTTGTTTAGTTTACAATTGTTGCTTCCCTATACTCCCAATTAACTTCTGGTTCTAAGTCTCAAAATTCCTAATTCCCAACCTCAAACTCTTTTTTTCTCCTCAGCAAACCTGCTTCTGAGCATTACCAGACCATACTCTTAATAAAGAATTTATTTGGAAGACATACCCATCTATAGAAAAATCCTACAATTTTCTTACCATTATATAAAAATTAGGCCTTTGTCATGCATAATATAGGAGGCTAAACTCCACAGCAGAATACACTTAAGAGAGACTGTATCATGTTTACAAAAGATCTGAAGCCTGAACAAATGATTTTATTTACCAGAATCAACAGGGTAGTTTAAAAAATACAAAGTATCAGTAACCTCTCAAAGCAATTTCACTCACATGCAACAAAGCCAATCGCTGTTCCGGACGAAGATGACTGAACTCATCACTAAGAACAAACTGAATTGCTAAAAATACAAAAATGTAACTATTAGTACAGTCCAAAAAAATATCTATGCCTTATTTATAACTCCCCATACTTTCTACCAGGTAATGAACAAGGCAGAAAAAGTAGATTATTTATTCCATATATGCAGAAGATCTGCATGTATTTCAGACTAATTAGCTTGGAAATGATAAGAAAAATACGAAGAAGTTTCCACTGAAACATTTAAGGGAAGAAAAAGAGAACACTGAGGTAACAAAAAGAGACATGCAAACTAAAGTCTACCTCTTGATCAAAGTATACACTGAGTGGTTAACACTTTGTACCCACTGGATATAAATAATATATATCAAAATATTTATTAACAAAATAGAATATATTCCTAGAATATCCTTAACTGGATACTTTTTGTCAAAAGAAATTGAACTAAGTGGGAAATACAGGGACATTATTTCAGATTCCCACCTTCTACTGCAATGCTTGCACTGCCCTTACCTGCTGTAAGAAACTATTCCTGCTTCCATATAGGGTACCTAACTAGACCACCCTGTCCTAGAAATGAAACTCTACTCAGCTGTCCTGTTTCCAGTCCACCCCCAAGAGACCTTTGACATTCTAAGAGTCGAGTGTGCATGTATGAATGTGTACACTAAGGGTGGAGTGGTTTATCTTTTATAATCACCTTGGGAGGATAGATTCAAATTGCCTTCATCCCCTGGAGATCATGAAGTACTTCTACTCCAATCCCATTCTCTTATCACCAAATTACAACCACTGAAGGCCTATTGATTTGTGAGCACAGAAGGGATTTGTGAGCACAGAAGGGATACTTACTAAGTCCCCCGCTATTCTCAAGCACTACTCAACTAAGAGGTTCAATATTTTTCAACTTGCTTCTTGTATAGTCCAAAACTGTTAAAATGTTTTTTCTCTCCGAAGGATTTAACAGAGGCATTATTATACTTAATTGCGTTTTTTAAAGATTTGTTTATTTGAGAGAGAGAGAATGAGAGTGTGGTGGGGAAAGGCAGAGAAAGAGAGAGGGAGAGAGGATCTCAAGCGGATTCTGCACTAAGTGCAGAGCCCAATGGGGGGCTTGATCCCACAACCCCAAGATTATGACCTGAGCTGAAACCAAGAGTTGGATGCTTAACTGACTGAGCCACCAGGTGCCCCACTTAATTTTCAAAGCTATTTAACTATTTTCTTTTTTTTTTTAATATTTTATTTATTTATTTGAGAGAGAGAATGAGATAGAGAGATCATGAGGGTCAGAGGGAGAAGCAGACTCCCTGCTGAGCAGGAAGCCCGATGCGGGACTCGATCCCAGGACCCAAAGATCATGACCTGAGCCAAGGGCAGACGCTTAACTGACTGAGCCATCCAGGCGCCCCTATTTAACTATTTTCAAATTGACAACAGTCTTTGTTGAATCTGTGATTTTTTACACCCATCTTTCAAAAAAAAAGATTTAGAAAGCATTTTTCTAGAAGATGAAACAGAGGGGTGCCTGACTGGCTCAGTCAGTAGAGCATGTGACTCTTGATCTTGGGGTCATGAGTTCAAGACCTAGAATGGGTACAAAGCTTACTTTAAAAACAAATAAATAGGGCGCCTGGGTGGCTCAGTTGGTTAAGCAGCTGCCTTCGGCTCAGGTCATGATCCTGGAGTCCCTGGATCGAGTCCCGCATCGGGCTCCCTGCTTGGCGAGGAGCCTGCTTCTCTCTCTAACCCTCCCCCCTCTCATGTACTCTCTCTCTCATTCTCGCTCTCTCAAATAAATAATCTTTATAAATAAATAAATGAATGAATGAATGAATGAATGAAAGAAACAAGCAGATAAGCCATTCTCCAAAACAGTATTAGCTATTCTACTGCATTTATATTTTTATATATATATACATACATATATATATGCATTTGCAAAATTTAGATACTGCACTCAAGTTTAAAAAGCACTTCCATTTGTGTTATCTCATGATTCTCACAGCCCATCAAAGTAGGCAGGTCAAAGACCTCTTTTTATTTTTTTTATTTTTTAAAGATTTTATTTATTTATTTGGGAGAGAGAGAGAGAGAAACAGCATGAGAGGGGACAGGGTCAGAGGGAGAAGCAGGCTCCCCGCTGAGTCGGGAGCCCGATGTGGGACTTGATCCCAGAACTCCAGGATCATGACCTGAGCCGAAGGCAGTCACTTAACCAACTGAGCCACCCAGGCGCCCTCAAAGACCTCTTTTTAAAGTGCAAAGAGTACCTTAAGAGATTTTTGCCTAGTTTTTCACCTAATTAATCACTAGGTATAGAGAACTCAGATCATTATATCATTATACTTGAAATCCTCTACACTAAACTACAACCCTGTGTGAAGAAGTATTTTGAGTTTCATGCAGACCCAACCTCAGAAAACCAATTTTTCTAAGTAGGCTCCACACCAAGCATGGAGCACAATGAGGGGCTTGAACTCACAACCCTGAGATTAAGACTTGGGCTGAGATCAAGAGTCAGATGCTTAACCAACTGAGCCACCCAGGCACCCCTCAGAAGGAGCCTCTCAGAAAACCAATTTTTATTTTTTATTTGTATTTTTTAGAAAACCAATTTTTAAAATAAATTACCTGAAGATACCCAGGTCTTAACATATTTAGAATTTAAAAAACAATACTTACCATAAAAAAAGTTACTTTTTCCAGATCCATTTCTTCCCACTATAAAATTTCAAAAAGTACATGTTACTTTGCATAGAAACCAATAAAATTAAAACTTTACTGAAAATATTAAAAAATTTATATTCTACTAACTTAACATCTTAATATTTGAAGTTAAATACAAAAGAGTAAACAAAAGAAATCAATAAACAAAACAGCTTCAATCACCAAATGAGTACAATTTTTGTATAGACATCAGATGGTTTTTTCTCTTATATTTATTTCATTGATTATTTTGCTCTTTTCTATTTTTTTTTTAAGATTTTATTTATTTATTTGACAGAGACAGAGATAGCGAGAGCAGGAACACAAGCAGCAGGAGTGGGAGAGGGAGAAGCAGGCTTCCCCCTGAAAGGAGGGAGCCCGATGTGGGACTCGATGCCAGGACCCTGGGATCATGACCTGAGCTGAAGGCAGACGCTTAACGACTGAGCCATCCAGGCGCCCTTTTGCTCTTTTCTAATAGTTTAAAATTAATAGGAATAACCAAACGTTACCAGGTTTTCATAATTTACAATCATTACTATGGACATATAATTCTTTTTAAATTATATATAATGGAAAAAAAAATAAAAAAATAAATTATATATAATGGAAATCCTTTTAATAATTTAAAGATTCACGTTACTTAAATTTTTAATGCTTAAATAATCATTTTAAATTCTCAAACTATTTGCTTATTAAAGTACTTATGATCAGCCCTACATATCATGTATAATCTCAGAATCACAAAAGTATAGGTTAAGTATAAGGTATTTTTTTTTAACTCCCTGAATTCAGAAATAAACAATTCTATACATAAAAAGATATCAAATGTTTCAGATTTAATGAATTCATTTGAATTTTGTTCTTCAGCAAAATTCCCAATCTCTCTCATCTTGACCAAGATACCTGAACAAATTAGTCCTTACAGTTATCATCTTTAGTGCAAAGTAAAGCCTAAAAAAACAAATCATTTCTGTTGTGCCAGAAAGTAATAAATCGCTTTTTAAAAAAGGCATATGACTGGGCGCCTGGGTGGCTCAGTCGTTAAGCGTCTGCCTTCAGCTCAGGTCATGATCCCAGGGTCCTGGCAATCGAGTCCCACATCGGGCTCCCTCCTTTCGGGGGGAAGCCTGCTTCTCCCTCTCCCACTCCTGCTGCTTGTGTTCCTGCTCTCGCTCTCTCTCTCTGTCAAATGGATAAGTAAAATCTTAAATAAATAAAAAAAATTCTTAAAAAAAATAAATAAAAAAGGTATATGACACAGAGGCCAGCTTGAAAAAGATTTCCACTGGCTTAATCTAGGACAATCTGAGCACCAAAATAATTGGATGAATTATAAATTTGTGCTGGAAGGGGGAAATAATCCATGACTCCAAACTGATAATAAAATGACAAATAGCTAAGGAAGGAGAACTCTTGCTCACAGAATACCACACAGTAAATGTGAAAGGAATGCTGGAAATGGAAAATCATCATTTTGTAACCATCAGAATAAAGGCAAGAATTATCAATGGATGCTAAATCTAGGGGGAAATTCTGAAAAGGAGCACAATATTTGCATGGTCCAAAAGTATTTCCCATCCTCATACTATTTATTATTTGCAAGAGAACAAACACTATACAGTAGAAAAACCAGATAACTACCTAGACTAGGTGATCAAAAGTAACATCATTTAAAAAGAAGTAGAAAGAATGATTCTTTACCTCCAGATGTAATATCCTCAGAAGACCATATAATTTATGTAGTATTTTTTAAAAACAATGTTATAAAAGACAAAGAAAGGCTGTGGAACTGATCCAGATCAAAGGAGACTAAAGAGACATGACAACTAGTGGCAGTACCTAATGCTAAATTAAATTAGATCCTGTAGTAAAGGAGGAAAAAATACTATAAAGAACGTTTTTGGGTCAATCAGTATAACTGGAAAATGAAGAGTTTATTTTATTAATGTCAAATTTACTGAAGTTGATAACTGTACTGTGTTTTATGTAAGAAAACATCCCTATTCTTAGAAAGTATACATTGAATTCAAAGGTAAAGGACCATGACCTACATAACTTACTCTATGGAAAAAAAAAGTGTGAGAGTGAGTGCAAATGATAAAGCAAGTGAAGAAAATGTTAACAGGTAGATTAGCGCCCCAAGACTTAAACAGAAAAAAAAAAGATTACCAACAGATTACACAAGCCCATTTTTATTTAAAAAGGCTTATTTATAGGGGCGCCTGGGTGGCTCAGTCGTTAAGCGTCTGCCTTCGGCTCAGGTCATGATCCCAGGGTCCTGGGATCGAGCCCCACATCGGGCTCCTGCTCAGCGGGAAGCCTGCTTCTCCCTCTCCCTCTGCCCCTGCTTGTGTTCCCTTTCTAGCTGTCTCTCTCTCTGTCAAATAAATAAATAAATTCTTTAAAAAAAAAAAAAAGGCTTATTTATATAGACGTACACGAGGTAGATCCAGTTTATATGTGCCCCAGATTCACCTGCCCCAACCCAAGTCTTGGTTGCCTGTCAATGGAGAGGCTCAGTATCCATCACCGTAGGTTGTTTCAGCCTACCCTAAGTATGCACTGAGGTCAGATCTGTGAAAAACCAAAGGAGGCTATAGTTCCCTGACTACTTAAGGGAGGGTTAGTCCCCAGAGTAACACCATCCAAGAGCATGGGGGAAATTAATGCCCTGTGTGGTAAACTTTGACCAATCAGAGACAGAGACTATTCCTTTCCCATCTGATCTTTCCCACACATGGTGGGTTCCCAAAGTCCCTCTGCAAGTTATCTAATTTGACCACAAACTAGCTGCGCCTTCTTTATAAAGCTATGACCAGCTTTCCCACTCACTCTTGCCCTCAGACTGCACCTTCCCATTAAAGCTTATTAGTAGCTGAGTGCGCCTTGCACTGTTTTCTAGGAAACCAGGTTTAACACAGGGATAGATTGTTACTATTAAGAATGGCTAGGGCGCCTGGGTGGCTCAGTTGGTTAAGCGACTGCCTTCGGCTCAGGTCATGATCCTGGAGTCCCGGGATCGAGTCCCGCATTGGGCTCCCTGCTCGGCGGGGAGTCTGCTTCTCCCTCTGACCCTCCCCCCTCTCATGTGCTCTCTCTCATTCTCTCTCTCTCAAATAAATAAATAAAATCTTAAAAAAAAAAAAAAAGAATGGCTATTTCTGGGCAGGATTACAGTTTATAGTTTTTTTTCCTTTTAGCGTTTAAACTCTTCCATAATGTTCTATAATTAACATATTTCTTTTGTTAAAAAGCTACAGAAAAGGTAACCTTAAAAAGGTATATGCTTGGGGGCGCCTGGGTAGCTCAGATAGTTAAGCGTCTGCCTTCAGCTCAGGTGATGATCCCAGGATCCTGGGATCGAATCCCGCATCAGGCTCCCTGCTCAGCGGGGAGCCTGCTTCTCCCTCTCCCACTACCACTGCTTGTGTTTCTGCTCTCCCTATCTCTCTCTGTCAAATAAATAAATAAAATCTTAAAAAAAAAAAGGTATATGCTTGGTACATTCAAGCATCATTTAACTATTAAAACAAGAGTTTCCAACATCAAACATCACCACAAGAGATACCTGCTTCCCAATCTTTTTTTTTTCAAGGTCAGAATCATTAAATAACCAAAGTAGTATGCTTTTACAGGATATTTTTAATGTCCATCTCAGTCTATACTACTTTGGATCTTTCTTATATTATTAAGGTACCTGTTTTTAAAACATGTTTAAGCAGTAAAATCGTATTAGGTTTGTTAAAACAAAGAAAAGAAAGAACACTTAGACAATTTCCTTTGTAACTGTAACTATTAACAACACTAATGTTGCAAACAAAGTAGTAAACAGCTATCTGATAATAGCTAAAACAAAAATATTTGATAGATCCTACAGACAAAATCTAATCATCATAGGTAATAACGGTCATCATTATAGCTCATTTATAAAATTATACCATTGATATAATTAAGATATCCACCTACTTTTAACCTGTAAGAAATAATATAAATCTAGTAATTATTCATTTTTTTCCATTTCTAAAGATTTTCTGATTGATGACAATCAGAAGGCACTTGTAATCAAAATGTAAGTAAAATACTGGATCAAGCTATCCTTATGGCACACAAATTATTAACTATTCAATAGGTACAGCAGGGAGGAAAATGTTTTCATAATTTATTTCCAACTACAAGCTACAAGTGATGTACTGAGGGTAGGTTTTTTTCTTGCCCTCAATTTTTTTTTTAACTGAAGTATATTGACATTCTTGCCCTCAATTTTTAAAATTTATTTATTTATTTATTTTTAAGATTTTATTTATTTATTTGACAGAGAGAAAGAACACAAGTAGGCAGAGTGGCAGGCAGAGAGAGAGGGAGAAGCAGGCTCCCCGCCGAGCAGGGAGCCCGATGCGGGGCTCGATCCCAGGACCCTGGGATCATGACCTGAGCCGAAGGCAGATGCTTAACTGACTGAGCCACCCAGGCGCCCCTAAATAATGTTTGCCCTTTACTAATCTCGGTGAGTGCGACACACTGAATTGTGTCATTCCCCTCCCCCCCATTCATATGTTGGAAGTCCTAATCCCAAATGTGATGGTATTTGGAGATGGGGGCCTTTGGGAGATAAATCAGGATCAGGTCAGGTTGTGAGGGTGGGGCCTTCATGATGGAATTAGTGTTCTAGTAAGGAAGAGGGAGAGAGAACCAAAGAGGTCATGTGAGCATGATGATGAAGATGGTGACTTCCAGAATGTGACTATGCTGGCACCCTCATCATGGACTTGAATTTCCAAAACAGAAAATAAATTACTGTTGTTTAAGCCACCCAGTCTATACTTAATGGTAGTCCTAGCAGTCTAATATACCAATAAACCACATAAGGGGGATAACGTATAGAAGTCTGTTTATAAGAGTTTCATCTAGCCTTTAAAAATTCAGCAGGATGTCAAAAAACACTTTTGCTGGCTGTATCAGCAAAAAATGGACACTCTCATCCGAAGAGTCTTTAGACTAAATACTGTATTTCATTTCTTTTTTTTTTTTTTTAAAGATTTTATTTATTTGACAGAGAGACACAGCAAGAGCAGGAACACAAGCAGGGGGAGTGGGAGAGGGAGAAGCAGGCTTCCCGCCGAGCAGGGAGCCTGACGCGGGGCTTGATCCCAGGACCCTGGGATCAGGACCTGAGCTGAAGGCAGATACCTAACGACTGAGCCACCCAGGTGCCCCTAAATACTGTACTTCAGAACAGTAATCATTGTAACTCTTTATCCTCACACATATACTTTCTCATTTAATTTTCCCAACAGCCCTATAAGATGGGTATCATTAGGTCCACTTTACAAATGAGAAAACTAAAGCCCCTCCCGGAGTCAAGTTTGAAAGAGTATGTATCAGAACTGGGATCTGAAACTCATTCTGTTATGCTCCAAAGTTTATGCTCTTCCCAACAAGCTGTATGGTGTAACTTTAAACAGTATGACAGAAAAAAAAATCTGGGAACAATCTAATTTGTGAATAAATAATGGTCATCTTTGACATAAGGCAACAGTGGGCATTTTAATTAGGAAATGACATCTCAAGAACAGAATAGCTCAAATGTTAAATTTAGTGTCATTCGCTATAATCATAGACACACTTTCACACATACAAGGCTACCTAAATAAAAATGAGTAACTAATGATCGTCTTATGCAAATATTTTAAATGTATAAAATAAGCAATTCATCAGTGTAGATAAAAGACATGCTATTTCATATAGAAAAAATATGTATAAATTCATGTAATATTCAAACCCAATTCCTCTTTCCTTAAGCCTAGACAGAATTTAAATGGTCTATACATATCAATCTGATTTTGTAAACCACCAACACTTACCGATAACATTATGTTTTGAGCTGAAGGGATCTACAATTGTTTGATCTCTGTAACTCCGGAAACCCTGGATAATAACCTAATAAATAAAAAAGATACTTTTCAGAGAATACATACTAAAAGAAGTAACTCCTAAACTAACGTTTTTCCTTGCTCTTCTCTTTCCGGTTTCTCATGTAATGCAAGATGGAGAACTTTCTATTCCTTGTAAGAGAAAGTCATTCTGAAAAGTGGTGATTAAAAATCTTCTTAGAAAAGTCCGTTTAAGTGAATCATGGAACACTTCACCTAGAACTAATGATGTAATGTATGGGGATTAACATAAGAATAAAAAAAAAAGTCCGTTTATTATTAACCACTGGCTTTTTTTTTAAGGAATTGTAATTAGTAACCTGTTAAGGAACTCTCAGAATCAAGTACATTGTGTGTAAGATTCGCTGGGATGCTAAACATTACATTGCTTTGATAAAAACGTGTCAAGCAGGCAGGCTGGCCTCCGCTTCCCTTGCTCCAGGAGCGGTGGGCGCTTCTTTCGGACACACCCGCCCGCCCAAATAAGCAGCCGTTCCGAGAAGAAGGTGCTTCAAGTCCAACACACCCAACGGGGAAACTTCTCTCCAAGAGCGTGAACGGGCTCATCTTTGCGGTGGACTCTTGCGCGGGAAGACCCCTTTGACAGGAGTAAACAAGCGAACGAGGCGGCGCTACATATTCTGCCAGGAGGAGGGTCCCTTTCACGTCTCCCGCAATTCGGGGACAAAGACCCCGGGCTAAGCTGACACCCCAAGCTGAGCCCCCCAGAGGCGCCTCCGGGCCGGGAGACCACCGCTCCATACACCCCACGCAAAAGGCCCGCGCGGGGCCATCCGCGCAGGGCAACACAGCTTCCCGCCCCGCCGCCGCCGCCCCCGGCGCGGCCCCCAGCCAGCTCGGGGCCCTCAGCCCGCACCCGGCCCACCCGGGAAGGCCCGCGCCCTCCAAAGCTCTCGGAGAGACTGCTCCGTCAGACGCACGCCCTGCGAGGAGGCCCGCGCTGCAGGCAGGCGCCCCAATTCTCCGCTGCCCCCCGCGCTCGCGGGGCGGGGCCTCTCCCCTCCCCCGCCGCCCGCGTCCAGCTCTGGGTCCACCCTGCCGGGAGGCGGGAGGCCCCGGGTCGCGTCGCGACACCCTAGCCTCCAGGAGTGTTCCTCAGAGGCCCGTGAGGGGGTGGGCGGCACGCACAGGCCTCACCTGTTTTATGTACATGGTTCCGCGCCCCTCGCCGGGGAGGACTCCCCCCGAGAAGCGACAGCGCGGCCGCGGGGTCCAGTGAGGCGCCTACAGGACCCCTCCCCCAAAGCGTCGCTCGCTCCCGTCCAGCCAAACAAAATGGCGGCGCCCGTGGAGGCGGAGTCCGCGCCTTAGACGGAACCATCCTCGCGGCCCCTACAGAGCGTAGGGGGAGTCAGGGTCAGGTCTGTTCTTTCCTTTTGACCAGAGGAGCCTTCTACGGCGTCCCTAAGTGGGTTTCATTTGATTGCTTTATTTGTAGCTGAACTTTTCCTGAGAATTCGCTGGAAGCTTCTTTCGGAAAAGCCTTGATCGTGAGGTTGGCTCGTATTCCCTCCGAGAGCGGAGCGAATGGTTGCGTCCACAAGGGGGGAAAGGTTCGGCGCCAAAGCCAAGTGTGAGAGTCCGAGGGCCAGTAGCGGAGCTTGCCGGTGAGCACGTGATCCCTGGCTGTTTAAAAATGCTCACCGCGCGCCGCGGGCGCCTGTGCGCGAGCTTGCGGAGCGCTGTGGACGTGCGGTGTTCGGCGTGCGGAATCCTTGTTGCTTTCTGTGTTCTCCCTCGCTCTGGGAACTTGTGTCAACTTAGAATGGCCCCCACTGGCTCGGGACCGCACACTCACAGCACAGCCCGGAAGGGGCTTGACGCTCGAGAATTTGTTTTAATAACGTGATAATTAATACCCTGGGAGCTCTTACTACTTTTCCGTTTGTTGTAAATCTAGTCAGACATGGACAATTGCAACAAAAAGAAATTAGGTAAGAATAAAAGCTCTTCTATTTTTTTAACAGCCTGAAAGATAATAGGTGCTAGCAGCACCCTAGATGTATCTAATCTCATCGGTCTTTTTTTTTTTTTTTAAAGATTTTATGTATTTATTTGAGAGAGAGAGAATGAGAGCGAGCACATGAGAGGGGGGAGGGTCAGAGGGAGAAGCAGACCCCCCGCCGAGCAGGGAGCCCGATGCGGGACTCGATCCCGGGACTCCAGGATCATGACCTGAGCCGAAGGCAGTCGCTCAACCAACTGAGCCACCCAGGTGCCCTTTTATTTATTTTTTATTTTTTTAAAGATTTTATTTATTTATTTGAGAGAGAATGAGATAGAGAGAGAGAGCATGAGAGGGGGGAGGGTCAGAGGGAGAAGCAGGCCCCCCGCCGAGCAGGGAGCCCGACGCGGGACTCGATCCAGGGACTCCAGGATCATGACCTGAGCCGAAGGCAGTCGCTCAACCAACTGAGCCACCCAGGCGCCCTAATCTCATCAGTCTTAAGGGAAAAACTTCAGTTAGTTAGAAATTGGATCTCTGGGCCGCTGTGAAATTACCTGCCATTCACATTGGCGGTCCTTGCTGCCCCTCCCGCAGCTGTGGGCTGTTCCAGCCACAATTATTTCTAGATGGAACTATTTTTAATAGCCTGCTAACTTCATCCTTGTCAGCACTCCTTGGTGCTGGCAGAATCCAATCCTTTACAGCTCTTGGGGTTAAAAAAAAAAAAACCTCTTAAACATTTCTCCAGGATTAGTGTCCCTACACTGTCAATTTCTGTGGGATTGTAGGCATGTTAATAAAGTTCGAAACCTCCAGTTCCTATTCTATAAAATGAGGACGGTAAAAATCACTTAATTTTTAGAATTAAAAATAGAATCTATAAAATAATTATATTTACTCAAATTGTGGAGATGGATGCCCCTGGGGCTTATATGAAATTGCAGTCTGGCTGACATCTTGATTTCAGCTTAATGACACCTGAGGAGAGGACCCAATTATGCTTTGCTCAGACTTAGGACCGTATTTCAAAAAATTCTGAGGCTGTAGACCTTTTCTCACAAATACTCAACCTGGTTTACAGTATCTGGAGCAATAAAGACTCCAAGGACCCTGAAGGTGAAGTGTAGGGCAAGGGCTAAGTACACACATGATATAAGACCCTGGATGTCATAGTTTCTCATTCTCCTCCTCATACTCCTCCGTTGTTAAGACATTCCAAAATAAAGCTCTATCTCTAAGCTATTGTCAGTTCACAATCTTTTATCATCCCGGGAAGGGATCACAGACTGAATTTACCTATCTCTAAGTTACTTCTCCCAACCTCTTTTTTTTTTTTTTTAAAGATTTTATTTATTTATTTGAGAGAGAGAGAGAGAGCACGAGAAGGGGGAACGGGAGAGGGAGAAGCAGACTCCCCACTGAGCAGGGAGCCCGATGCGGGACTCGATCCTGGGACTCCAGGATCATGACCTGAGCTGAAGGCAGTCGCCCAACCAACTGAGCCACCCAGGCGCCCACTTCTCCCAACCTCTTAAAAAAGATTCTTTTTTAAAGTGTGCCCTATCTATTCTTAGGCTACACAGATTTTCTATGGGTACCTTCCAGTCCAGTGATCAGGAAGGAAATATCTCATTATCGCTCAGTTCATTTTCAGTTCTTAGGGTCCCTAAGAGATAGAACTAGCACAGCAGAGATGATCCCAAATTATAGTTTTCAATTGGTGACTCCTTGGTCAAGTCCCAAATCACCTAAGAAAACCTAGAAAACTCTCATCCAAGCAAGATAGAACTATAGCATTTGTGGGAAGATGAGATTCAAAAGAAAGACAAAATCTTTTATTGCTTCCCTCCTGGATATATAGGAGACATTGCAAAACTTCTTTAGGGAAAAAACTTGGGAGGAAGCCTTTTCAGTTACCATGCCCCCAAAGCCAAGACTAAACACTTGATACTGTTGGCAGGATTTTTTTTCTCTGTTGGTGCCCGCGTCACGCCACTTCGAAGAATGAAAGAGGTAGACCAGACAGAGTGGTGGGCAGGCTTATTGAACAATATCAAAGTGATAGCACAAAGGAGGAGAGAGAGGACCCGAGAGGGTTGCCATCGGGGTTTCTAAGTCTAGGGGTTTTTATGGGCTTTGTTGGAGGGCTGTTTTAACCTGATTAACCCTCCCTGTACCTGTCATCCAATCAGGGTCTTGTCATCTATCTATCACATGCAAAAGGGTGGAGGGCTCCTTTGTGTAAAATCCTTTAAAGGGTGGTTTCCTCTTAGGTCAGGAGGCCTCCTCGTCCCCGCCTGCCTTTCTTCCAGTTATTCTTCATCAATACCTCACAGGAAGTAAAGATTCTCATCCCTCATTCTCATCCCTCTACTGGATGATGTTGGGGAAATTGTCATTATTGGAAAAACCCATTCAAACCCATTCAAAAAACAACTGCCTGAAAACCACCAATAACCTTCACTTCGATTCCCTATTTGTGTTATCTTTATGCCACAGTAATCTTCTCATCCCTCTACTGGATGATGTTGGGGAAATTGTCATTATTGGAAAAACCCATTCAAACCCATTCAAAAAACAACTACCTGAAAAACCGCCAATAACCTTCACTTCGATTCCCTATTTGTGTTATCTTTATGCCACAGTAATCTTCATATTTTTATTTTTAAAAACTCAAATTCATGTGTTAACATTCTATTTAATTCATTAATGAGAAGCTCAATAAGATGACGAAGCTGGTTTAAAAGATCAAAAACTGAAATTTAGATAGTCATTGGGAGAAAAAAGAATGCTAAAATATTATTCCTAAATTAGACACAAAACTGGTAAATACAGGGTGATAAACTATAACCTTTAAGATAATCTAGTCTACTAGTCAAAAGAGATTCATCACAGGTTATCAGTTTTCTTACAGTTTTTACAAAATTATACACTATTTGGGCCCTAATCAATTGTGAATACTAAGTTGTTAGTAACATTAAAAGGTCATGCAATCTTTTTTTTTTTTCCCCCTGTAGTTCCAAGTTTGGAGTCATTTTTCCGAATAAAGACCTTGCGAATAAAAATAAAACTTAGAGATAAACTTTCTTGGGTACCTTAAATATTCCCAACAAGTTAAGGACCAAATTCTCAACACCTTACAGAATGTACAGTCACTCCCTCCATAGAATCAATCACATTGGGGAAATTGGAGCTATAATGAAAAACTTAGTCATTGGAAAAATAATTGCCTGAATAAACCTTGGGTTAACCTCCATAATTACCTCTATACTTGCACCAAATCCCCACAGCCTTCATATTCCATAAAAATGATACTATACAATGTGTGGCCTTTTGTGCCCGGCTTCTTTCACTTAGCATAATGTTCTCAAGGTTCATTCATGTTGGAGCCTGTAGCATATAGTAATAGTACAGAGGCTACATTCCCTCTTACGGTCGAATAATATCCCATCGTAGGAATAGATCACGTTCTGTTTGTCCATTCATCAGCTGATGGACACATGGGTTGCTTCCACTTTCTATTAGGAATAAAATGGCTATGAACATTCATGCTCAAGTTTTTGTGTGGATATAGGTTTCCATTCTTCCGAGTATGTCCCCAGGTGTATAAGAGCTGGGTCATATGGGAACTCTCCATTTAACTTTTTGAAGAAGTGCCCAACTGATATCCAAAGGGGCTGTGCCATTTTATTTATTTATTTGTTTTATTTATTTATTTATTTAATTTATTTATATTTGACACAAGCAGGGGGGAGCAGCAGAGGGAGAGGGAGAAGCAGGTTCCCCTGCTGAGCAGAGAGCCCAATGCAGGGCTCAATCCCAGGACCCTGAGACCGTGACCTGAGCCAAAGGCAGCCGTTTAACTGACTGAGCCCCCCAGGTGCCCCAGGCTGTGCCATTTTATATTCACACCAGCAATGTGTGAAGGTTCCAGGTCTTGGCAAAACTTGTTATTGTTGTCTTTTTTTTATTTATTTATTTTTTATTTATTTTTTTTTTCAAAGATTTTTTATTTATTTATTTGAGACAGAGAGAATGAGAGACAGAGAGCAAGAGAGGGAGGAGGGTCAGAGGGAGAAGCAGACTCCCCACCGAGCAGGGAGCCCAATGCGGGACTCGATCCCAGGACTCCAGGATCATGACCTGAGCTGAAGGCAGTCGCTTAACCAACTGAGCCACCCGGGCGCCCCAAGTTGTCTTTTTTATTTTAACAGCCCTAGTGGATGTGAAGTGGTATCTCATTGTAATTTTGATTTTCATTTCCCTAATGACTAATGATGTTGAGCATCTGCTCATGTCTTTCATGTTAATTTATGTATTTGACTTGGAGAAAATACCTTGTCCATTTTTAAGTTTGTCTTTTTGCTGCATTGTAAGAGTTCTTCATACATTCTGGACACTAGATCTTTAGGTCAGATACAAGATTTGCAAGTATTTTCTATTTCTTTGGGTTGTCTTTTCCCTTTCTTAATAATCTCCCTTGAAGTACATAACTTTTACATTTTAATGTCATCTGATTAATCTGTTTTTTGATTTGGTTGCTTGTGGTTTTGGTGTCATATCTAAGAAATCATTGCCTAAATTTTAGTCCAATTTTGATAACTGATATCTATGAAAGGAGTCAGCTGACTACTTTACACTGCCTGGAAAACACTTCTCCAGAAATCTCAAGTACTCACCCCTCACCTCATTTAGGCCTCTGCTCAATTTTAACTTTTCAGTAAGGTCTCCTTTGACTACCTTATCTAAAGTAACCTACCCCTTGGTTACTCACCATCCTTGATACTGCTTTATTTTTCTTACAGCACTCTCTATCTGACATTCTCTCTCTCTTTCTCTGTCTCTCCTCTTTTTCATTTTCATTTATTGCATACCTCACTCTCACATTGGAATGTATGCTCCTGGAAAGAAGGAATTTTTGTTTACTTTGTCAACTGTTGGTTACTCAGTGCCCAGCATAGACTTGTAATAGGTGATCAATGATACTTTGTTAATGATTCCTCAAATCTCCAACGCGGTGTTAACAAACTTTTTCATCTTTGCCAATCTGAAATATGAAAAATGGTATTTAAACATCTTTCAATTTGCATTTCTATTTCTGTGAGTGAGGTTTAGCACTTTCTCATACATTAAAATTCATCAGGGCTCCTGGCTGGCTCAGTGGGTAGAGCATGTGACTCTTAATCTTGGGGTCATGAGTTTGAGCCCCACATTGGGGTAGAGGCTACTTAAAAGTAAATAAGTAAAAATGGTTTTTTAAAAATCATCTTTAGGGGCGCCTGGGTGGCTCAGTCGTTAAGCGTCTGCCTTCGGCCCAGGTCATGATCCCAGGGTCCTGGGATCGAGCCCCGCATCGGGCTCCCTGCTCCGCGGGAAGCCTGCTTCTTCCTCTCCCGCTCCCCCCGCTTGTGTTCCCTCTCTCGCTGTATCTCTCTCTGTCAAATAAATAAAATCTTAAAAAAAAAAAAATCATCTTTATTTCTTTCTGTATAAACATCATTGTTTTCAATAGATGCTATTTTAATAAGTAAATACATTTCTTTAAAAGGATTATAGATGTCATAGAGTTTGGTCATTCTGTACTTTATCAGGGTTTGGAATAGTGCCTGTTGAATGAATAAAAAATAACTACCGGAGACAACTATGAGAAAGTGAACAGAGGCTCCATGAAACTTTTCAATGTTTAAAAAGAGTCCTCCTAACTGAAGGGGATCTCCTAGGCTCAAATATAGAGAAGAAAGGATTAGCTTCCTTGGCAGCTACTCATGGACCTTCTTTTAGTTTCCCTGCACTAGCAGAGCCTGAGAGTAGGATTTGGGGGCAGGGAGTGATCCCAGGGAGCAGAAGTGATAGAGTGGGAAGTGACAGAACAGGAAGGGAGAAAAGTCGAGAACGTGTGCAATGGTGAAATTTTTGCTCACGTGGGCACAGATGATCAATCCCGCTGGGAGACTCCTGAGGAAACATGTACCACATGCCTCAGGACTGTCACACCAAAGGACAGAGAGACTGAGGCATTCATCTGCCAATTCCCATCTCCCACTGCTTGAAAAGTACCCTTGGATGCGTACCTCACCCATGCTTGGGAACTGCACCTGTAGTTAGCTGTGCAGCCTTCCCCAGCCTCAGAAAGACTGAAGGCAGAAAACCAGACAGCCGTAGTGGCACACCCTTGAGGAGAGAGTCTGCCGACATGTATGGAATCTCTAGTCGCCCGCACTGAGAGCATGTGTGTGGCCTTTGTGTTGTTACTCTTTAGTCTTCTATTGGCTTTGAATGTTTCCACGTGCTTTTGTCTTATCTCACCATCTGGATTTCACACGCCTTGAAGGCTGGACTATTGGCCACTCTAAGGTGTATCATACAGTCTCTTGGGATTATATAATGACATACACACACTTGTTGATTGTTTTTCATTCATTCGTGCATTCGTCAGAAAATGTGACGATCATGGTTCTGCGAAGAAGAAAGGAAGATACGCTCTTCGAATTTTTACCTAGCAACCTTGCCTTTTGTTGTCCAGGGTCCTGGATTTGCCTTTGTCCCAGCATTTGTGCATCCCAGAGAAGGAAACTAGACAGTCTCATCAGCCCTAGACCAGATGTCTAGGTGAACATTAGCTACAGGGTGTACTGGGCGAAAGAGTCGGAAGTCATGAAATGAAATCTTTGCTGTCTGCAGATCATGTCTGAAATATGTTACCTTCTCAATTGATTTGTTAAAAGGAGAAAGGGGTGGTCATTGGGGTCCTGATTATATTATCTAAGCTGGTTTTATAGTCTTAATAATGACTTCTGTGGGAGGAAAGCTGGTGAGTCTGTTATATGGAAGAGGACTGTGTCCCTGTGCCCAGGTTTCATCCTAGTTGGTCTAGACAATGCCACCAAGTACAACTGTGTAGACTGCACCACACAGCTCCTGGGGGCACCATTCCCATAGTTGTGCAATATGGAGACCTATAGATAAAAATTGCAAATGGAAGCTCCTTCACAAACAGGAAAGACTGAGAGATGAGAAGTTTGGTAGGTGTCTCTGCTCATTGAATGGTGCCAAGTAACTGACCCCTCCCCACATGACTTTACCCTGGGGAAGATATTGAAGGCTGGGAAGCTGGTGGGTGAGATCTCATCTCCCTTACACCAGTGAGTTGAAAATAATAGTTGTGGCATCTACTCTATACCAGACTGTGCTAAACAATTCATGGATAATATTTAGTCCTCAACAACCTTGGGAACCTTGGGCAAGCCATGCAGGTCTTCAGGTCGGTACTACTTCAAGTGCACTCCGAATCCTTGAAGCCTATGAACTGCTCGTTACCAGTTCACAAGGAAAGCAGTACAGAATTAAGAGTAGGCTTTTAGAAAAGTTCATAGTCATTTAATATCCAAGTGCATGATCAGGGAACTTACCTTGTTGAACAAGGGATAGACCAAGTACTGTCCATGAGTCATGTGTTTTGAGAGCTGTGTATGTAGTAGGACCATGTTACCATGTGTGATATTTCAAGGTTAGTTGGTCAACGGTAAACAACACATGTAAAAATCTGAGAAAATAAAAGTATTTCTTTAGATTGTTATTTTTACCTATTAAAGATAACTTCTTTTTGTAAAAACTATATTTAAAATTTATCATTTAAAAATATTAGCTAAGGGACGCCTGGGTGGCTCAGTCAGTTAAGCGTCTGCCTTAAGCTCAGGTCATGATCTCAGGGTCCTGGGATCAAGTCCCACATCGGGCTCCTCGCTCAGCAGGGAGCCTGTTTCTCCCTCTGCCAGCCGCTCCCCCTGCTTGTGTTCCCTCTCTCTCTCTGACAAATAAATAAATAAAATCTTTAATAAAAATATTAGCTAAATTAGGGAAGCAAATTTTCATAGTAATATTTAACTATAATTTACAGGTGTCAAACTTCACTCAACTGCTTTTAATCAAGAAAAAACATACTTTTCCTACCATGCAAGCAGCAACAATAGTACAACAACAATGACTAATGAAAGTGGTTCTGAAGAAATTAAAACCAAAAGAATTTGTACCAGTTTTACTTGGAAGTATGGTTCCTCACATATTGAGCTCAGTTTTGTAGCCATAATTGCTACTGAAGTGCTGAAACTCTAGTGTGTTATTTGCAGAGTTGTATTAGCTGATAAAGCTAGTAAATAAAGTCATCGAACTTAGGTAGCATTTACACAGAAAACAAAAGAAATACATTCAAAACCTTAAGAGAGAGGGAAACAAATCATGAGAGATTCACTTCTCTTTCTCGCTCTCTCTTTTTTTTTTTTAAGAACACTTGGGAAGGGGCGCCTGGGTGGCTCAGTTGGTTAAGCAACTGCCTTCGGCTCAGGTCATGATCCTGGAGTCCCGGGATCGAGTCCCGCATCGGGCTCCCCCTGCTCGGCGGGGAGTCTGCTTCTCCCTCTGACCCTCTTCCCTCTTGTGCTCTCTGTCTCTCATTCTCTCTGTCTCAAATAAATAAATAAAAAATCTTTAAAAAAAAAAAAAAAAAAGAACACTTGGGAAGAGGGGCGCCTGGGTGGCTCAGTTGTTGAGCGTCTGCCTTTGGCTCAGGTCATGGTCCCAGGGTCCTGGGATCGAGCCCCACATCGGGCTCCCTGCTCAGCGGGAAGCCTGCTTCCCCCTCTCCCACTCCTCCTGCTTGTGTTCCCTCTCTCACTGTGTCTCTCTCTCTGTCAAATAAATAAATAAAATCTTTAAAAAAAAAAAAAAAAGAACACTTGGAAAGAAAGACCATTGAATTTAAAAAACTGATAGAAGCAGAGGTTCCATATTTCACATATAAACATTGGAAATTTGTGTCTTACAAAGTAGCATTTTGAGATGCTAAAATTGAAAAAATAGACATTAGCAAGGACTGTCTTAACGATCTTGGAAATTATGGCTGAATCTGTGCCAAAGAAGGTAAGTCAAGTATTATTTTTCATAGCTAGATAAATTTATCAACCAGCTAATGACATGGCAGATTGTCACAAAAGAAATACAGCTAGTAAAGTATTTTTCATTGCAAGTTGTTGAATGTTCACATACTGCTAACGTGACAATTACTTGAGTGTACAGGCAATTTGAACATGGTGGAGATATGAGGGAGAATTATTTTTTTTTTAAGATTTTTTTTTTAAGATTTTTTATTTATTTACCTGACGGAGAGAGACACAGCGAGAGAGGGAACACAAGCAGGGGGAGTGAGCCACCCAGGCACCCCAAGGGAGAATTTTTTTCAGCTTCATTGATGACAAACACAACTAACAGTGAACCATATAAAACTATGAAGAACTATGTTGTTAATGAATGTGGCTTGAGTTTAAGTTTGGCGTAGGAATATGCTCTAATGGTGCAGCTCCTTTGACAGAAAAACATCCTGAAATTATTACCCAAATTAAATAGCTTGCATGAGAATGTAAATCAACACACTGCTTTGTTCATCAAGAAAATTTTACAGTGAGGGGCGCCTGGGTAGCTCAGTTGGTTAGGCGACTGCCTTCCGCTCGGGTCATGCTCCCGGAGTCCCTGGATAGAGCCTCTCATCGGGATCCCAGCTCAGTGGGGAGCCTGCTTCTCCCTCTGACCCTCTCCCCTCTCATGCTGTTTCTCTCTCTCTCTCAAATAAATAAATAAAATCTTAAAAAAAAAAAAAGAAAATTTTACAATGAGAACATTTCAGTTAAACAGGGTCTAGTTCATATCAAAAAATTATGAATTATGCAAAAGCTAATGTATTAAATTTGAGATTATTCTCTTTTTTATGTGATAACATGGAAGCTAATCATCAACAACCATTGTTGCATACTAAGATAGGGTGCTTCCTGAAGGGGAAAGTTCTATTGGGAATGTTTGAATGTGAAACAAACTTTTGGTGTTTCTAGAAAGTAAAAACCACCAACCCTTATAAGGGCCCAACCTTTTGAAAATGTGGTTTGAACAACAGACTTGTTTATTTGTGTGATATTTTTGGCATTTTTGATGATGTTACTATTTCTAAGCAAGGAAAGACTATAATATGATTTTCAATGGCAGATAAGATCAGAGAATAAGAATAAAAGCAGCTTGGAAGAAAAGAGTTTCCACACTGTTATACCATGCTCCATCATTTAACAGCAATTACCAAAAAAGTAGGTGATGATCTTGTTATTGCACATCTATAAAACGATACAGCCAAATGACTTACAGATTTGACAAAATTGTTTAAATTTTATTTCCATCAAAAGAAGATCTGTGCATGGGAAATTCACAGATCCTGAAACCATTGCCTTCATTGAAAAATAATTTTCAGCACTATCAACAATAGCCAGACTATGGAAGGAGCCCAAATGCCCATCAACTGATGACTGCATAAAGAAGATGTGGTAAATGTATATATACAATGGAATACTACTCAGTCGTCAAAAACAATGAAACCTTGCCATTTACAATGACGCAGATAGAGCTAGAGTGTATTACGCTAAGCAAAATAAGTCCGTCAGAGAAAGACAGATACGATATGATTTCACTCATATGTGGAATTTAAGAAACAAAACAGATGAACATTTGGGAGGTGGGAAAAAAGGAGAGAGAGGGAAACAAATCATGAGAGACTCTCTCTCTTTTTTAAGATTTACTTATTTATTTTAGGTGGGAAAGGCAGAGGGTAGAGGGAGAGGGAAAGAGAATTGTCCACTGAGCGTGGAGCCCAACTCAGGGCTCTATCTCATAACCCTGATGAGATCATGACCTCAGCTGAAATCAAGAATCAGACACTTAGTTGACTGAGCCACCCAGGGGCCCCAAGAGGGACTCTTAACTATAGAGAACAAATTGAGGGTTGATGGAGGGAGGTGAATGGGGGATGAGATAGATGGGTGATAGGTGTTAAGGAGGGCACTTGTTATGATGAGCACTGTGTGTTGTATGCAAATGATGAACCACTGAACTCTACTACTGAATCAATATTGAACTGTATGTCAACTAATTAGAATTTAAAAAAAGATAATTTGATTTAACTGTACAATTGTTGAACAATACAGGTTTGAACTGTGCAGGTCCACTTCTACGCAGAGTTTTTTCAGTAAATACAGTACTGTCAATGTCTTTTCTCTTCCTTAGGATTTTCTTTTTCTTTTTTTTTAGAGATTTTATTTATTTATTTGACAGAAAGAGACACAGCAAGAGAGGGAACACAAGCAGGGGGAGTGGGAGAGGGAGAAGCAGGCCTCCCGCCGAGCAGGGAGCCCGATGTGGGGCTCGATCCCAGGACCCTGAGATCATGACCTGAGCCGAAGGCAGAAGCTTAACCACTGAGCCACCCAGGCAGGCGCCCTTCCTTAGGATTTTCTTAATGACATTTTCCTTTCTCTAGCTTACTTTATTATAATAACACAGTATATAATACATATAACATACAAAATGTAAGTTAATTGCTTATGTTACCAGTAAGTCTTCTGGTTGACGGTAGGCTATAAATAGTTAAGTTTTGGGGAAAGTCAAAAGTCACACATGGATTTTCAACATCATGGGGTTGCCCAACCCCCATGTTGTTCAAGGGTCAGCTGTATCACTTTACAGGATAAATTGGTGGAACTGGCAAAGGATGGAGAGGTGAGATGTATTTTGAAAATCAGAATCATTTGCTTCATCTTGGATAAAAGTAAAATATGAAAATCCTGAGCTTCGTGAAATTGCTTTAAAATTTCTTCTTCCAGGCATGCCTGGGTGGCTCAGTTGGATGAGCGTCCGACTCTTGATTTCAGCTCAGGTCATGATCTCAGTGTCGTGAGATAGAGCTCCAACTTGGACTCTGTGCTCAGCAGGAAGTCTGCTTGAGATTCTCTCTCTTCCTCTCTCTTCCCCTCCCCACAGTGTGCTCATGCTCTCTCTCTCTCCAAGATAAATAAATAATCTTTAAAAAAATGTCTTCTTCCATTCCCATCAACAAACCTCTATGAGACTGATTTCTCCACTAAAGCTCTTATTAAGACAAAACATAAAAGCAGTTTTGCTGAGCATTGTACGTTGTGAGTAGCATTATATTCCATTCTGCATGGACTAAATAGGCTAACAAGCCATAAAAATGTGCATTTGTCCATTAAAAACCCATAATCTTGATATACTGTTTATTTGAAGTAGGGAATCACTATATTTCACTTATAATTTTCTGTTTAATTGTGAATGCAGAACGACAAAATGTCATTAGCACAATAGCAATTCTCTATATTAATCATCTATAATATGCACATTGAATGAACAACATGTAGAGATTTTGCATTTATTTTACTTTTTCCTGTGTTATGTTTTGATTATATTATTATATTAGGTTTTTAAAATTTTTGTATTATAATTTATCTATTAACTCATTTTTTTTTGAATTTTATAAATGGATTGATTTGCAACAGATAATTTTTTTTAAATACTGGTTCTTCACCATAGTGTGAGAGCTCTGTACATGTCACCTTCATCTGTAAGGTTAGGATAAACTGCCAACTTGAATCCAACACAGTTTTGGATGGTGTAAAGTCCAATGAGTTAGGAAAAAAAGGACCACTCAGTCTATGGCCATATCATCCTGAATGCACCCAATCTTGTCTGATCTGGGAAGCTAAGCAGGGTCAGGCCTGAGTAGTACTTAGATTGGATTCCGCCTAGGAATACTAGGTGCTGTGGGCTTAAAACAAAACAAAACAAAACAAAACACAGAAAGGGACCACTCATTCCTGCAGGAAAGATGAGCTGTTTGGGGTTTCAATTTTTCATGCTTCCCACTAGAGGGCAGTCAAGAAGTACTTGTAATTGTGGGTGCATCTTAAAGCCAAAATTGCTCTTAAACCAAGAGACTGAAACATGTAGGAAACAATAAAACAGAGCAAGCACAATTACCCAGTGATCATTTATTGAGTATAGTTAACACTACCAAACTGTACGTTTAAAAATGCTTAAGATGGGGGCGCCTGGGTGGCTCAGTCGTTAAGCGTCTGCCTTCTGCTCAGGTCATGATCCCAGGGTCCTGGGATCAAGCCCCGCATCAGGCTCCCTGCTCCGCGGGAAGCCTGCTTCTCCCTCTCCCACTCCCCCTGCTTGTGTTCCTGCTCTCGCTATCTCTCTCTCTGTCAAATAAATAAAAAATAAAAATCTTTAAAAAAAAAAATGCTTAAGATGGTAACATTTGTATTATGTGTATTTCCCCACCACTGAGAGAGAGACAGAGAGAGACTCTTCAGGCCAGAAGCCTGGAGTGGGCAGGAACCGTCCACATTGACAACTCCAGCTCACAAGATGTGGAGAGAAGTGGAGACACACAGGCTGACCCATCACAGGGGCGGTTGAGCCTCTTTTCTGGGGCACACACACTTACACACACATGTACTTTTATTCCGGTATTGCTTTACCCTACTTTTCCAAAGTCAACTGTTTTAGGACCCCTCTCTCCATAATTAGTCAGTTCATTCAACATTTACCAACTACCTCCTTGTTCCAGGCACCTTGGAAGGCTCTGGAGAACAGCTGTGAATGAGCTTCTGCCTCGAGGTGTTTAGAGAAGATAGTTCTTTCTGTTTGGGGCCTTGAAGGTCCTGCATCTCCTTCAATCACTGGCAAGTGGGCCACTTGGAGCTGTTTCTCAAGCGTTCTCTTGAGAAGGTGGGGAGACAAGGAAGCAAGAGGGAGAAGAGCTATAGAACCACAGAGCGATCTAGGGTCGCCTTGACAACAAGATCAGGGGAAATGGCCAAGCCCTTGAGGTACCAGGGCTGGACTCAGCCTTGGCCAACTGTCTGTGGAAGGATGTCACCTTTTGACTCTAACAGAACTTCACTGAAGTGATTCTTTGAGATCCAAAGGAAGAGGGGCCCACGCTTTGAGGAACTCATCCCACGTCTATTCCAGCCTTTTTCCGAATCTGTAGGAACACAGGAATGTCCTCACTCTGAAGGCGGGCTGACACCTCTGGGAGCAGTGTAGGGTATGGGTAAGGGTTTGGCTTAAGAATCAAACAAGCCTTAGTTAAAACCCAGGCTGTGCCCCGTGGTAGCTCTCTAACCTTGCACAATGTCTGTATGTCTGAGCCCCACTATCTTCATTTTTAAAGTGGAAACATCCTCAAAGGGTGTTGTAAGGATGATATTATAAAATGTATGTGAAGTTCTCAGCACAGTGCCTGGCATGCAATAAGCACACAATAAAGCTGAACTGGAGCTCAGAGTGCATCTTACCCCACTTCATTCTACAGATGGGAGAAGTGAGGCCCAGTAGCCTAGTAATGGTGGAAAGATGATAGATTTTGGAGTTAGACCTGGTTTGAATCCTGACTCTACCCCTGGACTTTAGGAAGTTCCCTTAAGCTCTCTAAACCTCAGTTTCCTCATCTGAGAAATGGGACAATCAGGTTGTTCTGAGGACTAAATGGAGATATTCTGTAAAGCACCTGGTACCAGGGCCTGGCATATAGTAGTTGCCCAATAAAATGTTCCTTTGGGTCCTTTCTTCTCTTTGGTTGTCCAAAGTCATATTTGGCTCACTTTCTTTCTCTCTCTTTCTTTCTTTCTTTCTTTCTTTCTTTCTTTCTTTCTTTCTTTCTTTCTTTCTTTCTCTTTTTCTTTTTCTTTTTTTTCAGTAGCATCTGTGCCCAGTATGGAGGCCAATGTGAGGCTGAGATCAAGACCTGAGCTGAGATCAAGAGCTGGACACTCAACAGAATGAACCACCCAGGTGCCCTGGTCCTAACTTTAAAAATGCAAGCCTCAGGGAGTTCATGCCGACATTCATGATGCAAACATGGAAGTCAAGCAGCTTTATCTCAACTCAAATCCAATTCCTGACCTTGGGCAAGTTACTGATCCTCTTTCTGCTGCATTTAACTTGTCTGTAAAATGAGGATAATAATAGTACCTAGCTCCTGGTGCTGGTACGAGGATCAAGCTCTTTTGAAGTGACCCACAAATGTTTATTAGCATGTCCTGCAACCATGGCTCTGATCTATAAGAGACTCTCAGGTAGATAAGTAGTAATGCCCATCTTCCTTCCTTCCTTCCTACCTTCCTTCCTTCCTTCCTGCCTTCCTGCCTTCCTGCCTTCCTGCCTTCCTGCCTTCCTGCCTTCCTGCCTTCCTGCCTTCCTTTTTTGTTCATTTGTGTGCCAGGCTGTTAGAGCTGGGATTCACAGAATTAGACAAGGCCCCTGCTCTTGAGTTGCTCACAATCTACAAAACTTAAACAATGGCTACCTGATTGTGTGTCAAGGGCTTTGAGGAGAGGCCAGACTCTGCAGTCAGACTTCAGCCCTGCCACTCTGTGACCTTACCCGAGTGACTCAACCTCTCTGTGCCTCTATAAAATAATATAAAATGGGGATTATCAGTCCATTTCATTCATGGGTTTGTTATGAAGTTTGAATGGTTTCGTAGCTGCGAAGTGCTTAGAACAGACTGGCACATGGTAAGCAAACTATGTGGGCTTGTTCAGTCGATAGAAGCATAAGCAGAAATGACATCAGCAGCATTCAGGGGAGAGGGTGGAGTCCTAGAGGAAGAAATAGGGAAACCCAAAGAAATTCAGTGCACTTCCTACATGTCAGGCCCCCTACATTTCATGTTTTGAAATAGTCCCACCAGCCAAACCTGGAAGGGACCCTGGAGAATATTTTGTTAAAGATTCACAGTTTACAGATGAGAAAACTCAGGTCAGGTGAGGTGAATAGAATAATAGCCCCCAAATATGTCCAAGTCCTAATCCTCAGAACCTATGATTATGTGACCTTACATGGCAAAAAGGACTTTGCTTATGTGATTAAGGATTTTGAGTTGGGGAGATTATCCTGGATTTCCCGGGTGGGCCCAGTGTAATCACAAGGGTCCTTGGAAAGAAGGAAACAGGAGAGTCAGAGAAGTCAACGTGATGATAGAAACAGGACCTGGATTGATGTGGGGCCAATGATTTGAGGAACCCGTGCATGCGTGAACAGGGAGCTCTGATTTCCCCATACCCCTTTACTCCACGGGTGCCCTTCCATCGATCTGAGCCTTCGTTCGCTGCTCATTGTCCCAGGAACCAAATTTGCTATTTTCAGCTTTGATGCAGTGCCCTCCTCCCCACCCCCGCCTTTAGAGACAAAGCCAGAGCTTTACTCTCGAAGTGGAAACCAGGAGTGCCAACAGGAAATGAGTGCTATTAGCTATCTGGAAATCTTTTCAAGAAAGAACTCACCCTAGATGAGATTTGTGAACAAGGCTGATGAGATTTGGGAAATGTAGCCAATAGCAGATAAGCAGTCGTCTAATTGTCATGGGTCCTCTGTGAGAAAGATGTGGTGGCTGGCTTGGAAAATTGGTAGGAGACAATCATCAGACCACAACTGGACAGGGCAGAGGAGGACTTACGAGGCTGGGAAGCCAAATTTACGTATTTGGACAGGAATATCCCTAGAATGGAGAAGAGAAAATAGACTACTGCTGCTGGAGAGAATAAAAGGGTTCACTAGTGATCAAGGAAACAGGCCCTACTGGACTTGGTAGGTGGGAGCACAACCTGACATCAAGTTCTTGGAAGGCTCTTTGTTAGTTTCTACCAACAACTCTCCTTTAGGAAACTCATCATAGGGGACAAATAAAAGACGTTCAGCTGCTAAGATGTTCATTTTAGCATTGTTTATCATGGTGCAAATGCTCAGCAATATGGGATTGTTAAATAAATGATGGTATGGCCATGTAGTAGGACACTATGCCAGATTTAAAATGTCGAAGACCAGGGCGCCTGGGTGGCTCAGTTGGTTAAGCGACTGCCTTCGGCTCAGGTCATGATCCTGGAGTCCCGGGATCGAGTCCCTCATCGGGCTCCCTGCTCAATGGGGAGTCTGCTTCACCCTCTGACCGTCTCCCCTCTCATGCTCTTTCTCACTCTCTCTCTAAAATAGATAAATAAAATCTTTAAAAAATAAATAAATAAATAAATAAAATGTCGAAGACCATTTCAAGACATGAGATGTTAGTACACACTCATAATTGAAGAGTGGATTGTAAGATGGCAGGAGAGTGGGATTCCATCTTTTTTGTTTGTTTGTTTTGTTTTTATTTTTTATTTTTATTTTTTTTTAAAGATTTTATTTATTTATTTGAGAGAGAGAGAATGAGAGACAGAGAGCATGAGAGGGAGGAGGGTCAGAGGGAGAAGCAGACTCCCTGCCGAGCAGGGAGCCCGATGCGGGACTCGATCCTGGGACTCCAGGATCATGACCTGAGCCGAAGGCAGTCGCTTAACCAACTGAGCCACCCAGGCGCCCTGTTTTGTTTTTAAAAAGCATGCAAAGCCTGGAAGGACAATTACTAAAATGCTACCAATAGCACCCTTTGGATGATGGGATTATGGAAGGTTTTAGTGTTTTATCTTTTAGCTTATAGGATATTTTCGATATTCAATTATTAACATGTGTTACCTTTGCAAATGAAAGTTATCTATAAAAAATAATTAAAAGGAAGTGACCAATTGCTTCTGTCTAGTTTGTGCCTGGATCTTCCCATACGCGTTATCCCACTTATACTTTAGCACAGTATGGGGGGCGCCTGGGTGGCTCAGTCGTTAAGCGTCTGCCTTCGGCTCGGGTCATGATCCCGGGGTCCTGGGATCGAGCCCCACATCGGGCTCCCTGCTCAGCGGGAAGCCTGCTTCTCCCTCTCCCACTCCCCCTGCTTGTGTTCCGTCTCTCTCTGTCAAATAAATAAATAAAATCTTTAAAAAAATAAAAAAACAAAACAGTATGAGTTAGGTGTTATTGTGCCCACTTTGTTTACCGGGAAACTGATACAAAGACTTGAAGCAACTTGCTCAAGGTCACACAGTTAAATAAGTGCCGGAGCCACGATTTCAAACCAATTCCTTCGCGCTCATAGGCCACCCTCTTTCTACGACACCACTTGCTTCCCCCTAAAGAATTGCCAGTTCTCTCTATGCTCTTTCTGTGGTCGGAGCAACCCTCGGCTTATGTAGTAGCCTTGGCTTGCCTTATCCTCAGGAGAGGGAACAGTTCTGCTGTTGGACTCCAGGAATCGCCTTATAAATGAATACCTTCATTTCCTGTTTCCTCATTTCCACTCTTGTTATGCCTTAGAGTACATCGGTCCCTCCAGACCCGATGAGGGCTGGGGGACTTGGTGGGTCAAGGCCCAGGGACCGTGCTCGCAGGCATTGCTACCCTAGCTGCTTTCCTGCTTAGCCTCCTTCACTCTAGCTCCCAGTGGGTCATCTGAAATAAGCTGGGGCTTCTATAAATACCAGAAGGTGGGTGATCCCCGCCCCCTCCCCGCCCCTACATGCGGTAACCCAGGGCATTGAGATAAACGCTCAGTTTCCATTGTGCAAGTCGACCTGGGAGGGATGTATCTGAATGGTCTCAGTCTCCACACCACTTAGCACAGTGCTTGGTGTGGAGAAGACACTCCGTCACTATAAACTGTATCCATGGCTACAAGGAATCAGCTAGGTCACTCTCCCCGCCAGCCGTTTTCCTCTTCTCTCCCCTTAGGTCAAACATTGTCCAAGTGGCAGAGAACTGAGCAAGCCACTAGTATAGTCTGAAGACTTCCTACTATCCAAAATGACTAAAGGGAGGGTGACAGAATCAAACAATTTTTGAGTGCCTGCCTGGGATCAGCATTCTGCTCTTTCTAGTATTCATTCATATTCAGCTTGTTGAATGTCTATGGGCTAAGCCTTGTGCTGGATGCCACAGAAAATAAACAGGTAAAAAAAGGATATGTAAGGAGCTTCTTATTTGAAGCATAGGATTTAAAAAAAAAATTATTTAAAAATTATTATACAGTAAAATTGATTTCTTTCCTTCTGATGTATGTTCCGTGCATTTTAGTATGTATAGATTCATGTAACTAGCATCACAATCAGGATGCAGAACGAAGTGTAGGAATTTTAATTTCCATTTAGCTATTGAGGAAATTGAGGTCCAGAGAGTCTGAGCGATGCCCCGAGGACAAGCACCCTGGTGTTAACACAGATGACAGAAGGAAATTGGGATTTTGCTGTGGAGTCCGAGAGAGGCTAAGGAAGGGATCTGGTTCCAGGTATTGGACCTTGAAGTGGAAATTTTCGCTTTTCCAGGGATGGTTGCAAACTTCAGTGAAGTCTATTCTGAAGATTTTAAGAAAACCTTCTGGGAATTTAGAATTTAGCTGGGTCCAGTGATTTACTCTCTCTGATTACCTGCCCAGCCTCAAAGTCTATAGCTTGTCTGCAATAGCTGATTTTATGAAGCATTTGGACTCATTTTCTTTACACAATATGAATACTTGGTAATCTTTTGCCAGTCACTCCTGGTCATATTTGTGACTGTCACTTGATGTACCCAAAATGAAACAATCGCTTTTCCGACTCCTCTCTTGGGGAAAGCGTGCTTGGCTGCCCTTATCACAAGCCTGCTTTTAACTTGATGTGTTTAATGAGTGCCATCCTGGAAAACATTTCAGTGTTGTGAAAATGTAAATTAAAAGTCAATAAAGTGGATTAAAAGATCGAGAGTCTCTTCCAAGGAGTGTCATGCACTCACATCTAATACCTCTCAAATACCCACTGTGGTTGCTGAAAGTTTATGTAATTAATAAATACACATGGTTAAAACTGATATTAAGTGACCAATAATTTCCTTCCCACCCCACCCCCAGACCCTAGTACCTTGGTCTCTCTTTCCAGAGGCAAACATGATGACCAGTTAACTGTGTATCCTTTTGGGAAGTTACTAAGCAATCAAAGGTATTTTATTTATTGTCTATAGAATATGTATTTATGTATTGTCTAAAGGAAATATGCCATCCCATATTTCCTGACTCTATTCATTCAAGTAAGTCAACGGAGGGTGGGCACCAGGGATTCAAGGACAAATACAGCAGTTGTGATTTTCAAAGAGCTCATAGTAGAGCAGAGGGGAGCTTATGTGTAAACAGGACTGAACACAGAGTTCTTGGATTTGTGGCCCAGATGCTCCTTGGTCCCACTCATTTGGTCCTGACCCATCCACCACTGGTGCCATCTTGTGGCAATGGCTGATTTGCCTGTAGTTACATACAGGGCTGGTCTAAGGCTTCCAAGGTAGGGCTAAGCTTGCCTTCCCAGTGGAAAGGGAAATTCTTCTCCTCAAAGTCCCCAACAGGAACCCAGAAGCCCACTCCCACAGCTGGTGACCTCTAGCCTGGAGTAAGCCTCATGAACAACTTCCTTCCAAAGTGCTTGGAATTCCCACCCTACCACCATTGGGTGGGAAGGGACTTTAGAGAGTGACCCATCTCCATTCCAGACTTCCCCTCCCACACATCCTTCCCCCACCATAGGGTCTTCTGGCCTCGGTGGGGGTGGGAACACACCAGTGAACAAATACTCCCTCCCTGGGGCAGCCTACATCTGGACTGGTCACCCAACACAAAGGGCTGGAAAGATCTTCCCTTTATTAGCTGACACATGTGGCCCTCTGACAACCATCCACTGTCCCCAGTGCAGGATTATCCAACAGACACACCAAATACAGCTTATGGAATCAGCAAAGTGGAGGCCACTGAAAAAATGATTTTTTTTTCAAAGAACATTGATAATTGATAAAATAAAAGCACTGAAGTGGTCATCAGTGGAAAAATCAGCACATTACTAGACTTCCTTATACTTGTTTTTAGGATGGGGATAAGGGTGGGCAGGAGATATCATAATCTTTAGAGGCTGAAGGCCCCTAAAGATCTTGAATGGGCTCCGTCGTCCTAGATTCTGCGTTGACTCAAAGGAAGTCTCCTTCTCAGATAGCTTTCAAATATCTGATGACTTCCTCCACTCTCACACTCAACTTTGCTGTAGTTTGTCAGCCTCCAGGAAGCCCTTTTTGAACAACTGGGAGAGAATTGGGGTTTCCCCCAAGACACACAACCCCATCTGTATTTGTCTTACTCGGTGTCCTGACCCATGTACAAGGAGACAACAATACCCCCGAGTGGGTGCCCACACAGTGCCCCCAGAGTCAGTGACTACTCCTTTACTTCATGGCTGAAGCTTGCACATCCGCCCACCTGTCCCCATCAGCCTTACATCACCAGTCTGGAGGGATGGGGATCATCCCTTCACCTCCTTACACAACCCCAGGCTCTCCCACCAGGCTCTCCATAGCAGGGCTGTGGAACGGGGCTGACATTGAGAGTTGGTGCCCCTCAGCCTGGTAGGATGAGGGTATAAGAAGGGGTGACTAAGCCTTTCTAGCAACCCAGGGGGTCATAAATATCATGGCTCTTATTACTAAACAGGGTATGACAGAGAGAGGGCTCTGGAGAATAGGGGGCCCTGAATGGAACAGGAAGTGGTCACTGTGATTCAACCACAGAGCTTTTCCCTGAACGTTGTCTGTTAAGAGTGACACAGCATTTGGGGTGGGCGTGGGGGTGGGTAGAGAGATATTCAAGTTATGGGCTGGTCCTGCCACAGAAACTGGGCAGCGAAACCAGGAAGGAGAGCTCCTGCAACATTGGTATCTCCAGGGGGCCACTGCCAGCCCAGATCCCAGCCCTGTGGGAAAATGCTTCTCTGTAGGGGTGGGACAGTCCCCAGGAGGCAGCATCTCCCTGACCTCCCGGGGTCAGAGACCCAACTTACTAGAGCTGCCATTTGGACAGATTACTTCTCTGAACCTCTATTTCCTTATCAATATAATGGAAATAATAATGGAGACAACTAAGCGGGTTGTTGTGAAATTCAAATGAGATGTTACATGATTATCACTTTGAAGAGAGATTGGCATAGGGTAGGTGGTAAGAAACAATAGCTGTTATTATTCTGTGTTTGTTATAACCAGAGACTCTCAGAGGTGGAAATCTTAGCCTGAATAATCCATTTTAAAGAAAAGAAATCTGAAGTGTCAAGAAGGGAACTAATGTCTTCACAGGGTCTCCACAGCTGTGCCTAGAACCAAGGTCTCCTGCTTCTCAGCCCCTTTGTCTCTTTCTCTTCCCCTTTCCCCACCCCTCCTTCTTCATCACACCATTCACTGTGTCAACCATTTTATGTATGTGATATCATTAAATATCACATACATTAACATCGTTAAAAGGTAAGCAGAATTGTTCCATCTTTCAGATACCATGTCATTCAGAATGCTTCTATCCATTTTCTCATCAATTTCTCTAGAACTCTGCCCTTGCTGTCCTCCCCTTTCCAGGAAGTCCTCCTGGATTAAAACTCCCCCAGAACTCTAATCCCTCTGAGACACTGTATCCTCTCAGCTATTAGTGGACAACCTGCTCAAGCGAGTACTTCTGCAACCATCAACAATTGACACAAACATACAGGGGAAGAGGATAATGTCAGTCAAACGTGGGTCTTTCAGGGGTGCCTGGCTGGCTCAGTTGGAGAGCACGCAACTCTTAATCTCAGGGTGGTGAGTTCAAACCCCATGTTAGGTGTAGAGCCTACTTAAAATATTTTTTTAAATGGGTCTTGCAAATCATAACTTTAAAAAAATTATTAAAAATTGGGGCATCTGGGTGACTCAGACAGTTAAGCATCTGCCTTCAGCTCAGGTCATGATCCCAGGGTTCTGGGATTGAGCCCTGCATCAGGTTCCCCGCTGAGCGGGGAGCCTGCTTCTCCCTCTGCCTGCTGCTCCCCCTGTTTGTACTCTGTCTCTCTCTGTTAAATAAAAAATAAAAAATCTTTAAAAAATTATTAAAAATACTTTTATAATAAACATAAAGTAGTAATAATAGCCACCTTTTTTTTTTTTTTTGAGTGTTTATTTTATGCCAAGCTTTCTTCTGGGTGATGTACAGGGAATATTTTTAAATCTGCATTTATAGTATTCTCAGCAAGCGAGGAGGATTCCTCAACAGCTTCCATCCTTCCAGGGTTTTCCCTGGCTTCTGGCAGCTCACCCAAGGCGGTAGCAGCCTGTGGGCAGCTTCCACTCTCAGGAGACGTCCAGTCTCAGATAAAGCCACAGAGCACTGGGATGGGGGACAAATACCCCAGGTACATCTGGGGACAACCAGTCAAATACATTCATTGTGGTTTTAAGCCTATTTCTGAGAGGAGACCTGCCCTCTCTGGTTTGGTTCTGATCCCCTCAGTTTCAGGGTCAGCCTGAGAATAGGCGCCAGGTCTGTGGTGTAAAGTCTAAGATCTTCGGGGTACATTCTCAGCGCAGTGGGAGAATCGCTCTTTCCTCTCTCCCTAATCTCTGAGACCTGGTCACTCACCACTCCTTCCCCTGGCTCCTGACCCTGTCTCTCTTACACCAGTAAGCTTGTTGCAATTTCCCCCAATACACCTGGCAGTGTCCTACATCTGGACTTCTGCACATTTCCTTCCCTGCCTCAAATACTCCTGCATCCCCTGCTCGCTGTCTGAGAACATTCCTGGGGAATTAAATAAAGACTCCATGTGGGCCTGTCTCCGTGGACAAAACAGGGACTGGGATTTAGTCTTAATTATTTATAAAAATAGGCTGCAGGCCTATGGGCCCTAGTTTGCTGATTTGATTTTTTAAAATATTGCATTAAAATATTATTTATGGGGGCACCTGGGTGGCTCAGTCATTAAGCGTCTGCCTTCGGCTCAGGTCATGATCCCAGGGTCCTGGGATCGAGCCCCGCATCGGGCTCCCTGCTCTGTGGGAAGCCTGCTTCTCCCTCTCCCACTCCCCCTTCTTGTGTTCCCTCTCTCGCTGTGTCTCTCTCTGTCAAATAAATAAATAAATAATCTTTAAAAATATATATATTATTTATGTTGGTCCTTGAGTGTTTTGGCACCCCCCCTTAGGTTTTTGTACTCAAAGCAAGTGCCCCACTCTTCTCACACTATTCCCTGCCCTGTTTGTTTGCATCCCCAGAGCCCCAGCATACTTCCTGCAGGTTAGATGAATGAATGAATGAAGAGGAAATCCTAACATCACACCTTGTACTGGGCTGTGGGGAGCAGCTGAGTGCCATGATGTCAACCCCGCCTGGCCACTTCCTAGCTGTGTGTCTTTGGGCAAGTTACTAAACCTTGCAGAGCCTCCATCTCCTCATCTGATGAGTGGGAATGACAGGTCAGGGTTCTCCCACCTCACAGTATTGTGGGAGTGACTGGCGACTCCCCCTGCTGGGGCACCGAAAACTGACAAATACACAAATACCATAGTTGGGAAGCCACACGTGGACTCCTCCGACCACCATGAAGTTTTACGTCCTCCTTCCCTCCCTCCCTTGCACCTGCTCTCGGAAAAAGGAACAGAAACGACTTCTTACTGACATGGGAAGTGATCCCCACCAGGGGAAGCTGAACTTTTAATTGGCACCAAAGCCTTAAAGTAAAGGAAGTGAAGTGGAATTTCAGGTGCGGCCCGGAGGAGGAGGCTTTGGGGGTGGGAGAGCTTTTCTGAGTCACTGACGGCACATCCAATAAATAATGTCAAGGATAGTGCTTCCAAAAGCTCCAGCCACTCTCCTCAAGAGTAATTCACTTCTTCTTGGGCCTCAGTTTCCTCCCGCATGAAATGAGAGAGTTGGACAAGCTGCCCTCTGAGCCCCCTGCATCTTCGAGATTCTGATGGTGCTTTGGAAGGGCAGGAGGGGGAAGAGGCGCCTTGCGTTTCCCTTTGCCCTTCTTAGATAACCGTTCTGGTCTCTTCACTCTCACACAGGCGACCCCCGCAGGACCAAGCCCCAGCGCAGGGTCCTGGGCAGGCCCAGGATGGATTCAGGAGCACGTGGGTGTCCGGGCCCCCGAGACTGGGGTGGGGGTGGGGGTAAAGGTAAGCGCTCCGCCCCTCCGGCCCAGGGGAGCCGGGCTAGGTTGGGGCGCATCCTCTGCCCGCCCCACCCTCAGAGCCACCCTGGCTGGGCGCGGGTGCCTATTGCACAGTTGCCGCCCCGGGAATGCAGCCCGGGCAGTTCCCACGGGGCTCCCAGCTCAGGGTGGGACCCCGTTCTTGGCAGGGCGATCAGAATCACGCTCGGCAAAATATTAATTATTGTTGCTTCCAAAGCCCCACCACTGGCAGGTGCCGGGCCCTGCCCAGGAAATCCAAATAATCAGCATCATTGCCATTTTAGTCACCCCCCGGTGGGGGGGCCAGACCACGTGATAACCCCCCCCCACCCCCGCTGTTGTGTTGTGGTTGGTTTTGTTTTGTTCTGTTTTAAACCAGCGCCGCTTCCTGGAACCCAGCCTGACACCCGCAAGTGGCAAGTGCCGGGAGACCAGTGGGGGCTGGGGTGGGGTGGGGGTGAGTAGGGGAGAAGTGGAGAATGTGAAACTCTTGGGGATGAAAGAAAGAAGAAACACTCACTGTCCAAGCAAATTTATATGCGATTCTCCTCATTTTGGAGAAGAGGCTGAGAGATGTAAGAAAATTGCCCCAAGTCCCCAGTTGGTAAGAGGCAGAGTTGGGACACTTCCCACTACACTAATGGCAGGTGATTGCACAGGCAGGATTAACTACCCTGGTCTAATCAGTGGTTGAGCATATTGGGAACGTGAGAAAGCAGTGGGCAGGCCAGCCATGTCAGGGTGTCAGTGGCGCTGTGGGACTCATACTCTTGGTGGCAGTGAAAATGTCCCATCACAACACAGTGAGGTGGTATGCATCCAGGAAGGTCATGCCCCCCTGACCTGCCTCAGAATTGTGGGAATTTTAAGAGACAGACTCTTAAAAGTTTCTTGGAACAAAGTGCTTAATTGATGACAGTTAAGCCTCAATTAGTATTCCAAAGAAGCGTTCCAGAATCAGAAATAGTTTGTGAAAAAGCACTCCATTTATAAATGCATACCATTCCCTGTCCTCTCCCGCTTCCTGGATAAGTGGAAGCAACACTTGGGGAATAATTCTATCTACTCCACAGGATATTTTGCTGTTCTTAAGAATAATGATTATGAAAAGTCTTTAATAACATAAGGAAATGCATATGCTATAAGGTAGGAGGCAAGACTGTACACACAGGACGATCACAGCTATTTGAAAGAAAAAAAAAAAGGAAGAAAGAATGAAAGAACCCAAACCAATACATACAAAACAGACCAGCAGGAAACACGTAGATGTTGACAGTGGTTTTCTGTGGGTGGTAGGTGATTTCTTTTTTTTCTTTCAACTTTCCAGTATTTACGGCATATATTACTTTATAGTAGAAACTAGCCATACTTTACTTTAAAAGAGAGAAAGTGGATGATAATAGTAATATAACAATAATTACAACAACAGGGTGCCTGGGTGGCTCAGTTGGTTAAGTGACTGCCTTCGGCTCAGGTCATGATCCTGGAGTCCCAGGATCGAGTTCCGCATCGGGCTCCCTGCTCGGCAGGGAGTCTGCTTCTCCCTCTGACCCTCCTCCCTCTCATGCTCTCTGTCTCTCATTCTCTCTGTCTCAAATAAATAAATAAAATCTTTAAAAAAAAAATAATTACAACAACAACAATAGTAAACTAGCATTTACTGAGCATATACTGGGTGCCGGGCACAGTGCTAAGCACTTTACTTGCTTAAAAAAAAAAAAAATCCTCAGAGCAATCCTATGAAGTGGACATTATTATTATTATTTTTAAAGATTTTATTTATTTATTTGAGAGAGAGAATGAGAGAGCACATGAGAGGGGGGAGGGTCAGAGGGAGAAGCAGACCCCCTGCTGAGCAAGGAGCCTGATATGGGACTCGATCCCGGGACTCCAGGATCATGACCCGAGCCGAAGGCAGTCGCTTAACCAACTGAGCCACCCAGGCGCCCCTGAAGTGGACATTATTAATGTCTCTAGTTTACAAAGCCTCTGAGATATTAGGGCATGTGCTAGACATTGAGTTTTTGGCTGTCCTGGATCCAAAGCCCCCTGGCTAGCGCGCAAGACTTGCCCTTATGTGTGGGCTTGAAGGAAGGAAGCACTCCCCACCCCCTCCTATCCCTGAGGTCCAAGAGCAAATCCTCCCACCTCAAGCGGACGGTGGGTGGATGCTCCCGCCTGAGGCCTGGGCCCTAGACCCCAGCACGCTGAAGGGTTAGAACTCCATTTGCTGTGATATCTGGCTGCAGTGGTATCAACATCCTGACTAGACACTTCCCGGCCAAGGGACAGTTTTGTGTCTCCTACCACTCTGAGCCTGGAGAGCTGCCTTCACTTCTGCTCCTTTCCTGACACTAGCCCCTCTTGACCCCCTGCCGACTGCATTGTATTTGATACCCTTCTTTGTTTAAGACAGTCAGGGTCCATTTCTGTGGCTTGTTACCAAGAGCTCTGACTGATATCAGTGATTTTCCAGCAGTTCCAGAGCAAATGGTGGAAGCAGGACTCCAGTCCAGACCTGTCCATCCAGAGCTCAAACATTTAACCAGTCCTCCTGTGCTACCCACTCTTCCCCAGCATATGATAAACATTTCTTGAACTTCTAGAAAACAAACCAGAAACATCGTTTGGAAATTTTTCTCAGAAACAAAGGCCCCACCATCCCCCCTACTGCCACGGGGGCCTGGCAGGCCAGGCAGTAAGCTCAAGGCAAAAGCCAGGTCAGAGAGGAGCCAAGCCAAGTCTCCAGTGACTGCCCTGCCATGGGACCCGGGAAGGAAGAGAGGCAGTTCAGGCCTCACCGGTACTTCCTGACTGCTGCCAGAGAACTGACTCAGGGTGGGGTCTCCTCCCCCAGAAACCTTCTTTGACCTTTGGCGTCTGGGAGAAGAACCTCGGGTGTGATCCCCATGGCACCCATGCCAGGTTATGATTGTTGGTTTGCAGGTCAACCTCCCAAGCAACTGTAAACTTCTAGAGGACAAGCACTGGACATTTTCCCCCTGAAACTCTCATGCCTAGCACATCAGTATTATTGGAATGAATGAATGAATGAAGGGCTTGTCCCTTCCCCACACCCAGCAGTGGGAAACTTTAAACCCTGGAACATGTCAAAAGCATCTTGGCAAAATAGAACCACCACGGGCTTTGGAGTTGACAAATCTTGCTTCAAGCCGTGGCTCTCTTACCTACAAGCAGATTCTTCCTTGACCTCCCTGACCCTCAGGTTCCTCATCTGCAGCATGGGGATAGTAGCTAAACTCTCACCCCAAGTAATTGGGAAAACAGAAACAGTGGTTGGGACACAGTAGGAGCCTCAGTCTATCCCAGCTTGCTTCTGGCTCCCAATACTCGATTTTGATTTGCTTCCCTCTTCCTGCCCCTCACCTGAGTAAATATCCAACAGTAGGGAAAAGGTTAAATAAACTATGGCATACCAATAAGAGAAAATGTTAAGAAGTCAATAAAAATGTGGCTTAACCAAAATTTTTAACAGAATAGAAGATGGCCATGTATTCATGTGAAGTGAAGAAAAGGCTAAATTATTTATACAGTATGACCTCAGCCATTTGAAATGAGTATGCATATGCATGCTTGTACATGCAATAGGCAATTTCTGGAAGGATATGCAAGAAAACTCTTAACAGTGGTTTCCTCTTGTGTGGGAATAGAAAGTTGGGTTGGACTTTTTCCCTTTATAACCTCTGTCCTTATTTTATACATATAAAAAATAGAGAATAAATCATCTTATAATATAAATAAAAAATTTGCCATGATTATGTATTAATCAATAAAAACCCCCAAATGCAGAAAAAAATAAAAAGGAAATATAACAAGATTTCAAAAGTGGTTATTTGGGGAGTGGTGGAATTAATAAAATACTTTTCTCCTTCATATCTTTCCATATTTTCCAAATGTTCTGCAATGAGCTTATAGCTCTTCTATATCAGAAGTAAGGCAAACCTCGTTTCAGTAGCTCCTCTGGACTAGGAAGCAGGGGGAGGAGGAGCAGGTGAGTGTGTCCAAAGGGCCGAGGGAGCCCGAGGTGGAACTGGGCAGAGGCAGTTGTATTTTTGGAGCCCTGTGGTTCCTGCTGAGTCAACTAACTAGTTGCTTGGCCCCAGCCTGCCAGGGGAAGCAGGAAATGCTCCCACTCCTGCCCTGGTTCACTCTTAGTCATCCTCTGGGAAAGCAGGGTAGGGGTGGGGGCCGGAGGGTAGTTGGGAGTCTCCATCTACCCCTGCAGCCTTCTAGGCAGAGAAGTCCTGGGAAGGAGTCTAAGACAGAGATATCCTATCCACCTGGCATTGTCCCCTTGGGGGGGGTGAGGGGGCGGCAGCTGGGAGGGAGCAGCAGGGGTTGGGGGAGGGGTGCTGGGAAAATGCCCCTTTGGCCTCCAGCAGGCAGCACTGCACCCCCCTGTGGAGCTGCTGTGAAAATTAATTACCATTTGTCCAGAGCTTTGAGATTCCCCAGATGAAAGGCACGGCAGAGGAGTGTCACCATGAACACGTGTTCATGGAATGGGCTTTTATCCCAAACACCCATCATGACAATCACGTGTTCCTCTCCTAACCTCCCCCAGCCCTGACATCCTGGCCTCAGAGCACCCGAAATTGAATGTCGGTATCAAATCCTGCCGAAGGGGAGGAGGGAAGGGCAGGGGACAGTGGATCCCCCATCATCCTGTATCTCAGATGGGTAAACTGAGGTGCCCCTTCCCCCCCCCCCCCCCCCCCCCCGGTTAAAAGGAGGAAATTATGACAAAATTGAGAAAAGCGAGGTAAGAAGACTTGGAGAGAGGGGTTGTGGATTAGTTTATCCCAGAACCCAGGCCTCTGTCCCTCTTGTGGACTGAGGGATGGAAGGAATTCTAGAACTCTCTGGCTCGGGGCATGCAGTGCCGAGTAGGTTCATCCCCAGGTGTGCAAGTTAGATGGATTTCACTCTAACTTCTAATTCCTCTAGCAAACTGAAGGATTCTCTGCTGATTGCTTCGAACACTTGACCGTGGTGAATTCTGTCATCTCCTGGCTCTGTGAATTTGGGTGAGAAACTCTTTGGTTTTCTGGATTCTTTTTGTTCTGTCTTTCCCTCCAAATTTTAGGCAAGATAATTGATCCGTAAAGCTGCTTCATGTGTTTCTGGGCAGGTGTACAGAGCAAATCGAACAGACAAAAGATCATGAAGGGGCCAGGCCCTCCCTCAAGGAGACTGAATTCTTATTGGAGAGTTGGACTCTCCCTTGCTTAGAAGACACTTAAACAATATAAGAGGTCAGACAGACGAAGGAAAGGCCTAAGCCCCAAGAAGAGTAGGACAGTTGTGGACTAGAGAATTCAGGAGACTTTCCTAGGACCCAAGTAGGGAAATGCAAAGGGCCCCGGCCTCAGTAGAGACAGTGAAGCTGCCGCTGAGGCCAGAATGGAAGGTGCATGTGAGGACGGGGACAGGCAGATGGGCTGGCTGGGTGAGGTTGAAGGTCCCTTGAACACCAAGCTAAAGAACTGGGGTTTTGTCCAGAGGGCAAAGAAAAGCCACTGAATGTTTCTGAGCCAGAGAATGAGATGATGCAGAGTTTGAGAAGAGGTAAAATACTTTCACCAGGAGGTGAATTTTCACATCTCCGAGTCAGCCACCCTACCACGAAATTCACCTTTTCCTCCTCAGTCCAGCCGCTGACTTCTATGTCAGCTAATGATACATGTAAGCACAAAAGTCACCTCCCTGACTTTTGCTCTCTGACACACTACCAGCTGTTATTTTCTTTATAGTACTTATCACCTTTGGAAATGAACTTGTTTAGGCACTTGCTTACTTCCTTTTTCTCTTGTTGTCCTTAGAATGTAAGCAAAATGAGGTAGGTGGGGCACTGTTACCTATTTTGTTTGCTGTTTCATCTCTAAGACCTAGGACAGCACTGGGCTGGTGGCAGATGCTCCATGTGCATTTGTGGGATGAATGAATAAGTGGATTGATTAAAAATGGATAAATGGTACTACCATGTTCTCAGTCACCCTGGCCCCTTGACTTGTCCTCTTCCTCCTCTGCAGGATCCAGTTGTTCTTTCCATGTCTATGGATATTATCTCTGCATCTCTCCCTGTCCTCCTCCTCCCCCTTTGCATTTTACCCCTTGATCCTCTCAAACAGTGTCTAAACTCCTTAAAGGCAGTGGCTCCTCGTTATCATTTCCCCATGGGGCTCAGTACAGGGCAATGACAATTCCCACTGATCTGGTCTTTATAGTCTTCCAAGTGCTTTTTTTTTTTTCTTTTTTAAAGATTTTACTTATTTGACAGAGAGTGACAGCGAGAGAAGGAACACAAGCAGGAGGAGTGGAAGAGGGAGAAGCAGGCTTCCCGCATAACAGGGAGCCCAACGCGGGGCTCGATCCCAGGACCCCGAGATCACAACCCGAGCCAAAGGCAGACGCCTAACGACAGAGCCACCCAGGCGCCCCTTCCAAGTGCTTTTTACACCATCCTGGTATACCTAGGACTCAAACCTCAGTTCTCATCTCTAAACTACACACTTATTCCATTATTACTCTGATTGATGCATAATTGCTGGTGAACGAATGAACGCTGGAAGTGCTCAAGATCCATTGTAGAGGGAGAAACTGGAAGCAGGAAGACTTGGTTCATATGGAGATGTTGGTTCATATGGAGAAGAGGAGAGTGAGGGAAGGGGGTGTGGTGCAGGGACAGCCAAAAGCTGGGGCTAGAGAAGGTTGACTCCTCGATTACTCTGTCCCATGTGTCAAGTACCCTGTCCCCCTTGTCTTGTCACTTAAGACAGAAAGATATGTACTCAGGAGAAGACACTAGAGACGAAGTTAAAGCCGGGGAGGTGGTGGTGGGAGATTCCGAGTCCAAAAGAGACATTATTTACTGGTTTGTAAGCTCTTGTATTTATAAGCAATAAATATATTTTTTTAAAGATTTATTTATTTATTTGAGAGAGCGAGAATGAGAGAGAGAGAGCACATGAGTGGGGGAGGGTCAGAGGGAGAAGCAGGCTCCTCGCTGAGCAGGGAGCCCGATGCGGGACTCTATTCCAGGACTCCGGGATCATGACCTGAGCCAAAGGCAGTCGCTTAACCAACTGAGCCACCCAGGCGCCCATAAGCAATAAATATTAAATATATAAGCAATTCCACTAGACAGAAATTACAGAGGACGGGGGCGCCTGGCTGTCTCAGTCGGTTAAGCATCATCCTTTGGCTCAGGTCATGATCTCGGGGTCCTGGGATCGAGCCCTGGGTCAGGCTGCCCACTCCGTGGGGAGTCTGCTTCTCCCTCTCCCTTTGCCTGTGGCTCCCCCTGCTTGTGCTCGCATTCTCTCTCTCTCTCTCTGACAAATAAATAAATAAAATCTTAAAAAAAAAAAAAAGAAATTGCAGAGGACAGGGGCACCTGGCTGCCTCACTTGGTGGAATGTGCAACTCTTGATCTCAGGGTTGTGAGTTCTAGCCCCATGTTGGGTGTACAGATTACTTAAAAATTAAAAAAAGGGGCGCCTGGGTGGCTCAGTCGTTAAGCGTCTGCCTTCGGCTCAGGTCATGATCCCAGAGTCCTGGGATCGAGCCCCGCATCGGGCTCCCTGCTCGGCAGGAAACCTGCTTCTCCCTCTCCCACTCCCCCTGCTTGTTTTCCCTCTCTCGCTATGTATCTATCTATCAAATAAATAAATAAAATCTTTTAAAAAATAAAAAAAATAAAAATAAAAATAAATTTTTTTAATTTAAAAAAGAAATTACAAAGGACAAAAAAGTATAAAGAAAATATAAAATGAAAGTCACCAGTTTTTTTACCATCCAGAAAAAGTCATTCTAACATTTGATGTACATCCTTTTAGACTACATAAACATCAATATAAATATAAGTATATATGCACTTATATTTATATATTTATATAATTATATTATATATGTTTATATATTTTGTTGTATATATTGTACATACAGTATATGTATTTTATATATGTAAGTAGACACACACATTTGTTTTTTTAATAAAATGGGATACAACAGTTTTGTAACCTGCTTTTTGTTCACTTAATAATATGTAGTGAACACAAAGGAAATTTTATAAGCCCAAAGGGCAGTTTGAAAAGATAACCTTTGGGATAAACAGGAAGCCAGAGAAGATATATGAGCATAAAGTGAGTGGCTAAGCTCTGTGGTTTTGATAAATATTATTAAAGCAAATAAATCTTAGATGTCCTGCCAGGTTAGGTAATTATTAGCTCTCTATCAGCAAGGTCGCTAATTCATAGACTCACAGGATGTTGGTCTTAAAGAAGGCTTTGAGATGATCTAATTCCATCCCCTTGACTTAGGTATTGAGAAACTACAAACCCAGAGACATTAACTAATGTGCCTAAAGAGGCATGACTGGTGAGCCACGGAGCTGGAATGAGAACAGAGTCCTAATTCCCATTCCAGTGCTCTTGCTACTAACCCACACCGATCAACTGTGGATATGCTCTTTAGCCACAGGCCCTGATGTGTTGAAAGGAACGGGGAGGGATGAGGCCCCAAACCCAGCGGTTCTCCAGGTGTATAATATTACTGGAGCTGTGTGTGTTAGGAGGGCGGCAAATGTCCTCAGGCAGGTTACGGGGATGGCATAGAACAGAGTACTTGAGAGGGGTTGGCTCTGATGTCAGACCACCAACACACCAAACAAATCTTGGTTCCCTTATTGATCTTGCTGCATGACTTTAGGCACTTTAAACTTTCTTGCCTCATTTTCTCATCTGTAAAAAGGGAAGAATAGCAATATCTACCACATCAGATTGCAGTGAGATTTAAGAGATAATGCACACCAAGAGCTCAGCAAGGTGTTTGTCATATGGAAAGAGTTCAATAAATGTGAGGCATCATGATTATTAATGCTCTGGTGTTGAAGGTCAATGTCCTCGTAAGCTTTAAAAAGAGCTTAAGGGCACATCACAGCTGTCCTTGACTGTGACATCTGTAAGGAAGAAGGATTTAGAAGCCCGACTATGGAGCTGTGTGAGCCCTGTCCACTATGAGGGCAGGAACCAAGATAAACTATCGCCCAAGGGAGGTCTGTAGGCAGCTGGGGACTGTAGGCAGCTGGGGACTCAGAGACTTTCTGGTATTCTCACTGGAAGTCATGCCTGAGATATAACAGTGAGGTCATCCTCATACTCCCTGGGCTAGCCAATTATTATATGAATCAAGGATGTAATTTTTTCCCCTCATTTTTCAATCTATTTAAAAGATAAGCAACTGTTTCAAGCAGAAAGCATAACAAGTTATTATGAGGTTTATAACTGACATAGAACTCAATTCACTACAAGAGTACAAAGAGTAGGGAGGGGAATATGTAAATATGTTATTATAGGTTCTTTCACTATATGCAAAGCAATAGTACTATTTGAAGGTAGTGATGCATTAAAGCTGTATATTTTAAACCTTAGCACAACCGTTAACAACAACAACAACAAAATAAGTGTAATCAATAAGCTAACCGTGCAGAAAATGTGAAATTATAGAAAGTACAACGGGGCACCTGTGTGGCTCAGTTGGTTAAGCGTCTGCCTTCAGCTCAGGTCATGATCTCTGGGTCCTGGGATTGAGCCCCGTGTCGGGCTCCCTGCTCAGTGGGGAGTCTGCTTCCCCCCCCCACTGCCTCTCCCCTCCACTCATGCTCTCTCTCTCTCTCAAATGAATAAATAAAACCTTAAAAAAAAAAGAAAACACTCAATTTGTCTAAAAGAAGTCAGGAAAAGAGGAAAACAGGTGTAAAACACAGAGGAGACAAATAAAACATCAACAGGAAAATAGTAGGTGTAAGCTCAACATATTGATAATTACATTAAAGGTAATTTTAGAGAGATAGATTAGACAAGAAAAGCAAGACCCTACTACATGTTGTGTACAAGAAAACGACTCTAAATATAAATACACAGATAGATTAAAAGTAAGATAAACAGATGCACCATGCAAACACTAATCAAAAGAAAGCTAGAGGGGCGCCTGGGTAGCTCAGTCATTAGAGGCCTGCCTTCGGCTCAGGTCATGATCTCAGGGTCCTGGGATCGAGCCCCGCATCGGGTTCCCTGCTCAGTGGGAAGTCTGCTTCTCCCTCTCCCACTCCCCTGCTTGTGTTCCCTCTCTCGCTGTGTCTCACTCTGTCAAATAAATAAATAAAATCTTAAAAAAAAGAAAAAAAAGAAAGCTAGAGTAGCGATATTAATATCAGGAAATACAGACTACAGAACAAGGAATATGACCAGAGATAAAGACAGGCATTTCACAGTGATAAAGGGGCGAATTCATCAAGAGGACACAGCAGACCTAGACACTGCTACACCTAACAGAGCTTCAGAACACATGCAGCAAAAAACGGATGCAACCGAGGGGCAGCTGGGTGGCTGACTCACTCCGTTAAGCATCTGACTCTTGATCTTAGCTCAGGTCTTGATCTCAGGGTGAAGTCCTGCATTGGGCTCCATGCTGGGTGTGGAGCCTACTTAAACAAACAAACAAAAACAAACAAAATGAACTAAAAGGAGAACCAGCTAAATTCCAAGTGTAGTTGAAGACCTCAACACTCTTTTCTCAGTAATTGATAAAAAAGTAGACAGACTTAGCAAGGATAGAGAGGACTTGGATAACATTGTTAATCAACTTGGCCTGACCTTTCATAACACTCCACCCAAAACAGCAGAACACACATTTTTTTTTCCAAGTGCACATGAAATATTCACCGAGACACACCATATTGAGGCCATAAAATCAGTCTCAATAAGTTTAAGGGAGCAAAACCACACAAAATATGTTCCATGACCACCACAGAATTAAACTAGAAATCAATAACAGAATGATATATAGAAAATCTTCCAAATTTTGGAAATTAACTAAACAGATAAAAAAGGGAATCATAATGGAAATCAGAATATGTTTTGAACTGAATGAGAATGGAAACATAACCTATCAATAATTTGTAGAGTGTTTACAGGAAAATTCATGGCTCTAAATGCTTGTATTAGAAAAGAAGAAAGTATAAAATCAATGACAGATTTTTACCTTAAGAAGCTAGAAAAGGAAGAGCAAATTGAACCCAAAGTAAATGAGAGGAGGGAAAAGTAAATATGAGTGGTAACCCATGAAGTAGAATATGGACACATCGTACAGAAAAATCAATAAAACCAAAAGCTAGTTCTTTGGAAAATATAAATAACATTGATAAATTTCTAACCAGACCAATCAGGAAAAAAACAAGGAAAGACAAAAATTACTAGTATCAGGCATAGGACAGGGAACACCACTCTAGATCCAAGGACCGTAAGATGATCGTAAGGAAACATTATTGACAACTTTATGCTAAACAATTCAGCAACTTTGATGAAATGAACAAGTCGTGTGAAAGATACAGACTACCAAAGCTCACTTAAGAAGAAATAAATAACTGGAATAGCTCTATATCCACTAAAAAAACCCTGAATTTATCGTTAAAAAGCTTCGCAAAAAAGAAAACTTCAGGCCCCAGTGACTTCACTGGTAGGTCCCACCAAATAGTTAAGGAAGAAATAATACCAAGTCTATACAATCTCTTACAGAAGTTGGAAGAGCAAGGAACTCTTCCTAAATCATTTTATGAGAGCTGCATTATCCTGATACAAAAACTAGACAAATACATGACAACAAAAGACTAGAGACCATATCCTTCATAAACACAGGTACAAAAATCTATAAAGGAATATTAGTAAGTCAAACCCAGCAATACTTAAGAAAGATAACATGTCATGGTAAAATGGGGCTTATCCCAGAAAAGCAAGGTTTGATCAGCACTCAAAAATGAATCCACGTCTGGGCGCCTGGCTGGCTCAGTTAGTGGAACCTCTGACTCTTGATCTCGGGGTTGTGAGTTCAAGCTCCACAGTGGGTGTAGAGATTACTTAAATAAAATCTTAAAAAAAATCAATCCATGTAATGAAATTAAGAAAAGAACTTCATTTACAATGGCATGAAAATACTTAGGAATACATTTAATGACAGAAGTGCAAGACTTACATACTGAAAACTACAAAACTGTTGAAATAAGGAAGATCTAAGTAAATAGGAAGATGCCCCATGTTCATGGACCAGAAGACTTAACATCGCTGGGATGGCAGTACTCCCCAAACTAACCTACAGATTCAACACACACCCTATCAAAATCCCAGCTGATTTTTTGGCAGAAATTGACAAGCCGCTACTAAAATTCAAAAGACCCAGGATAGCCAAAACAATCTTGAGAAAGAAGAACAAAGAATTGAAAGACTTACACTTCCCAATTTCAAAACTTACTACAAAGCTAAAGTAATCAAGATAGTGTTACTAAATCTCAATTATAAAACATATAATTCATTTAAAGAAAATTTTCAATAGATACTTTACTAAAGAAGATCTATGAATAGCCAGTAAGTACGTGAAGTAATTGTTAACATCATTAGTAATTGTAGAAATAGAAACTCAAAAATCCAATGAGTTACCGCTACATACTACCAGAATGGCTAAACTCAAAAATACAAAAAAAAAACAAAAAAACCCAAAACTAATTAATACCAAGTGTAAACTAGAATATAGAGCAACTGGTACTCTCGTTCGTTAATGGTAGAAATGCAACTTATCATGTGACTGGAAATATGTCCACAAATGTCCATAGCAGCTTTATCCATAACAGCCAAAAGCTGGAAACAACCCAGAGAATGCAAAGGGGCACAAGGAAATTTTGCAGGTCAATAAAATAGCCCGTATCTTCACTGCGGCGATGTTAACATGGCTATAGGTATACATTTGTCAAAACTCATTTAACAGTAAAAATTAAATAAGTGAAGGGGCACCTGGGTGGCTCAGTCGAAGTTAAGCGTCTGCCTTCGGCTCAGGTCATGATCCCAGGGTCCTGGGATCGAGCCCCGCATCGGGCTCCCTGCTCCGCGGGAAGCCTGCTTCTCCCTCTACCACTCCCCATGCTTGTGTTCCTGCTCTGTGTGTGTCTCTCTCTGTCAAATAAATAAATAAAATCTTTTAAAAAAAAATTTAAATAAGTGAATTTCATACCATGTAAATTATACCTTAATAAAGCTAATTTTTAAAGATAATGAACATCGTTATTTAATTCCCATTGTGACAGTGCTCTGAAGGGAAGCCATAGGTACCAGGGGAACATTTAATATGGAATCCTGAAACCTGGGAAGGTTTCCCTGAAGAAGTGAAATCATGAGTGAGGTACCAAGGAGATCCAAAAATGAGCAGGTAAAGAAGGGAAAGAATGAAGCAGAGGAAGGAATGTGTGCAAAGGCCCTGAGGCTTGAATCCTCTCCACAGCAGCCTTGCCAATAGAAATCCCACTCTGCTTGCCCAACCCTTACACCAGTGGGTAGTTCACTGCTGCAATTATTGTAATTAATAATCATGACCACTATTCATTGAAGACTTACTGTGTCTTTGACTTCACACCAGGCAATTATTCCTCCTGACGTTTACTCTTCAAAATTGTACCCACAAGGTAGATTCAATCAGTATAGCTCTTTTATGGATAAGAACTTCAAGGCTTAGGGACATGAGGTAATTTGTCCATGTCCACACATTTAGCAAAAGCCAGAGCCAGAATTCACACTCAGGCTTATGAAACTCTAGCCCCTGAGTTCCTAGACACCACTCTATACAACTTCAGTCAGACCATTCATTGGCTCTCCTCTGGAGGCCACAAATCTTGACCTTTCCCTGCTCTTCTTCGTATGACATAGTTTCCAATCCTTTCATTGTCCATTATCTGTAAACCCACCAGTTTGTCCACATCCTTCTTGAAATTCAGTTCCCAAATCTAATGGCCCAGTAATCATGTTGGAAGAGAAGGCTGTCAAGTTAATAAACTCTTGCCATGAGATCTCGTGAAACCCAGTTCTAAAGAACAAATAGATGTCATAACCACCTTTAAGGGATGTAGACATGGAGACACACTATCGAGACACTTCTGAACTTCGTTTTCTGGAAAAGTGTGGTACAGAGAAAGAGTATGGTTTTGGGAGTCCAATGCAAGTTAGGTATCCTGCCTCTGACACCCACAAGCTCTAGCTATGTAACCTTAGGCTGGGTATGTCACCTCTCCGTTTTCTCACCCATAAACAGGCCTAACAGTACCCACTCTGCTGGGGTTTTGTGGCCCTTAAGTAAGAGAACATACACAAAATACCCAGCATATAGCCTGCCCATTGTAAGTGCTTTTTAAAAGATCTTTTTGAAGGTTCTAAACTCATTAGGTTCCCTGGGCCTGGCAGCTATGCTTCCTTATTCTAAGTCTACCTGAAGACTGGAAATAATTTTTTTCATCTTCCTCCCATAGAGATATATTTGAGAGGTTTTTCCTCTCAAGCAGCACATTTTCTCCTGGCTGCTAGAGAAGCCTGGAATGAAAAGTGTACAGATGCTTCTAGGGTCTATTTTAAGCTCCCACCTAGTGGCTTCTTGGTTTCTGTAAACTTTACAAGTGAATGGTGGTGGGTGTGTGGGTGGGAAGCAATTTGATCTACTGCTATAAATACATACTACCAGAATGTTAACTTTAGGTACCATAATTCATCACCTTAGGGTGCTCACTGGCAGTAGAACGAGACCAGAAGGGTTGAGTTTCATTGTGCCCAGGCTATGTGGTGGTTTCCTGGGCCTTCGGATCCAACACTCAGTTTGCTGGAATTGAGCACTTTACATGGCAAGTTAGCCAAGTATATGGTAGGGTCCCTGCCCCTTCTAGCTGAAACTGCCCCATCTACAGCCCTGCTCAGGGAGGCTGATCCAGGCAGGTCTCTGAACTTAGAGGAAACTGATTGGTCCCAGAATGGACACCTGACCTAAGGGCAGCTGACCCGTGACTAACAGGGTGGTGTGGTGACATGAATTCTGACCAATAGGGTGACAGTCATTAAATCTAGGAAACTTGTTTCCTCTAGGATTGGGAAAGAATTGGCAAATGGCATGGGGTAAAGGAGATTATGTGGAGAGATGGAGAGCCCAGCTTCTGGTCCTGACAGTTTTTCATTCCCAGTTTTTGTTCATTCACTCCTTTACTCAATCAATACTTACTAAATACCCACTACAAATCAGGCCCATGGTGGGTCCCTCTCTCTCTCTCTTTTTAAGATCTATATTCTTTTATGTATTTATTTTTGAGAGAGAGAGAGCAAGCAAGCATGTGAGCTGGGGGAAAGGGGCACAGGGAGAGCGATAGTCTCAAGCAGACTCCCTGCTGAGCAGGGAGCCCAATGCGGGGCTCGATCTCAGATCTCAGGACCCTGAGATCATGACCTGAGCCAAAATCAAGAGTCAGACGCTTAACCAACTGAGCCACCCACCCAAGTGCCCCCCTGGGGCCCTCTTGAAATGCAATGTAATCTGCTCTCCTGGTGCTTGTCTGGAGAAGAGAGACAGTAGGATAATCATGGATAAATAAATAATCTTTAAGCTTTGGTGAAATATGAAGAAAAAATATAGATAGGAAGCTATGAGAGATGAACAGAGACATTTGACCTAGTCTGGGAGGGCTTCCCTAGAGAGGGGAAGTTTGAGCTGAGACATAAAGACCAGTGGGAGTTATTTAGTTAAAGGGTGAATTTAGGGGAGAAACGTGTTCCAGGCAGAGGAACTAGCATGTGTAAAGGTCTTGAGGCAGGAGGGAACATGGCGTGTGTAGTGGCTGTCAAAAAGCCAGTGTGTCAAGAGCAAATAGACACAATTTGCATCTATCCACAAACCTTTTTCCTTAATGTGGTCTGAGGAGACTCTTCCTTGCAAACAAAAGCCCAATGGACAAAAGCATCTAGTATATATCCCAGGTGCTCAGAGGGGTAGATTAGTGAAATGACTTCATCTTTGCTCTACAATTTACTAGCTGTGTGACCTTGGGCAAGCTACTTAATCTCTCTGAGGCTCAGCTTGTGCATTTGGAAATGGATATAGTAAAAAATGTACGGAGTGGTGGTGAGCATTAGATTTGACGATGCCTGGGTGCCCGCCTAGGTTGGTTTGTAGTACATGGTAGGTGCTTCCTACACACTTTTGGTATTAGCCAAATGACTGAGAGAAGACTAGGGCTCAATAAGAACTCACTTCTTTTTTGTACTCCAGTGAGAGTGGAGGTGGGGCCAAGACTAAATACAGCGTTCAAAACAAGTTAGTAAACAATACAAGAGAAATAAGGGATGCACCAAGGCGGAGCTCAGTTATTAGCACAGGTAAACACAGCAATGTGTACAGGCTGCCATGTCCAGGGAGCTGGGGCATGAAGTATGCTGGGACCAGAGGGGAGAGGATGAAGCTGGAGCCTAGAAGAGGGGAGCTGGGGAAGGGGATTGTGTGGGGCTTCAAAGGCCAGCTCCAGTCTGGGACAGAAAGTCCAGTGACAGTCATTAGTGCTCATGGACTCCCTGAGGGCAGGAGCACTTGGCTCTCGTTCCCCCAGGTTCTAGCAGGTGCTCAGCATTAGTGGATGGAGCAGTGATGGGTATCTAGGCATGGAGTCACATCCCTCTCATCTGGTGTGTAGAGATCAGGAGGGGCTGTATTGTGGCTTTGAGCAATCTGTCCATCTGTTCCAGGGTTCTGCCCATTAAATGTTTCCAGCAGCAGAATACAGGGCTGAAGTGGAGGGCAGTGCCAGAGATTGAGAGACAAGGAATGAGGCTTGGGGTCTGGACAGGGTTTATCCCAGAAAGAATACAGACCTTGGCAGAGTTACTGAGAAGGCAAAGGAAGCCAGTCCCGTGGATGAATCCTTCAGACTGAGATGGAGAGTTGCAACACTGAGGAGAAACAGGCTTCTTTCCACGTTTTTATACACCACCTCATTCCATAAATGCATCGTGGTTTGTCTAATCTTTACCACCCAAGGGTGGGTTTGTTTTTTTGGTAAGTCACTGTGGAAATGGAAATAAAAGAAAATGGGGAAATTTTAATGGAAACAAAATAACATGGCATAAAGTCATTGCAGACAATTATATAATTGTCACAAGGTAGGCGAAAACTTTCTTTCTGGGCTGCCTCGTGGCCTGAGCAAGGAGGGAAACAGGGCAGGCGTGAGCTTTATGGTGTGCAGAAGATAAACCACCAGCGATTCAGAGAGATAGAGCCTCTGAGGGTATTGAGACCGGGGCAGCATTTTTCCTGGATCCTCACAGGAAGGAGACCCACGGGAGCACAGGGCTTCTGCCAGCACGCTGGTATGTGACTGCTCATACACTTCCTGCCCCCGTTGGGCCCAGCTCGGGAGCGAGGGTGGACCTGAAGGGGCTCACCCACAGCCACAGCTGGGACGCAGAGTAGGGGAGAACTACTATCTCTGTTCTCCCAGCACTGGGGCTAGAGACCAACAGAGGTGGTTCTTCACAAACTGGGGATGAAGGAGCCAGACACCACCACCCTGAACTCCCCACCTGGCACTGGAAGCCAGTGAGAAGTTGGTCTTGACACAAATGGAGGTGTAATTAATGAGATTATTAGGGGAGTGAGAGTCAAAAGCCATCCCCAGCTGTGGGGCTTCACTTGGCTTACCCTCCAGTGACTCACTGGCTTATGAGCAATCCTCATATGCCTGATTTAGAGGACTTACTCACCCTTCAGAGAAAGACTTTAATGCAATAAAGCAAATGTCAGCAAGTGGGACGCAGCTTAGCACATCACCCCAGCCTGCACCCAGTTCCCCACCCCGTCTCTCCCTGCTCCAGGCCCCTCCAGCCACTCAGCACCCGGACAGGCTTCCGGGTCACATTCCAAGAGGCTCAGGGATTTGAATCCCCGGAAGGAACTCAGGCATCAACATGACCAAACCCTGGAGAATTTTGGTCCAGCGAGGTTATTAGATTAGCTCCAAAGTGCTAGAGTTAGGGGCAAGGTGAGGGCTAGAAGCCAGGACTTCCCTCTTCCCTGTCTGACGTTCTTCACTCCACTTTCCGTGAAAGCCCTGCTTGGCTTATGCAGATGAGGGGCATGAGGCGAAGGAAATGCAGCCTCTCTGGCGTGGGTGGCATCTTCCCTGAGGACTTGCCAAGGAATCTGTGGAGGGAGAGGGGCGAAAAGGAAAGGCTTGCAGAGAACAAGGCCTCAAGCCAAGCCTTTGAGGTGAGATGTTTAGAAAGAGCTGAGCTACCCTGGGCTAGGCCGCCATCTTGCTATTTGTGGACATAGTGCCTGAGCGGGGGAACAGGCCATCTCTCTGGGCCCCCCAGAACCGAGGGGTATGTTTGGAACTCCCACATCAGGTCCTGATTAGGAAACAGGCCCCAAGAGTTAGGCTGAGGCAGAGGCCTCGCCACCTGTGGGGAGAAGTCATTATTGTTCTTTCCTTCCTCCACCAACATAGGAAACAACTCAGTGGACAAGTCGATCCAGCTTGGGATTTAAACCCACTCATTGGGGCGCCTGGGTGGTTCAGATGGTTAAGCCTCTGCCTTCGGCTCAGGTCATGATTCCAGGGTCCTGGGATCCTGGGGGAGCCCCCACGTCGGGCTCCTGGCTCAGCAGGGAGCCTGCTTCTCCCTCTCCCTCCGTGTCCCCCAACTGCTCATGCTCTCTCTCGATCTCTGTGTCTCAAATGAATAAATAAAATCTTAAAAAAATAAATAAATAAACCCACTCATTGACTGAGGGAATTACCTGGCAGAATTAGTCCCAAGGGTGAAAAAGAACCGGGGCAGGCACTTATGGTGAACTGTCACCTAGTTCACTTCTGTCCCTTGGGCATTTTTCCAACCTTTTCTAAGTGTGTCTGCCACGTGCCAGGCACTAAAAGGAGGCTGACCACAAGCTTGGCATTCAGGTTTGCTGTGATCAAGGGCCTTGAGCTTTAAGGGACCTTGGGGATCCTCTAGCTCATTTCACTGATGAAGCATCTGAGACTCAAGAACAATTTGCCTGGGCTCATGGGAGTCGAGAGCCCTGAGTGGGTGGATGCTCTGACCACCTCTCTGTGTGGCCGGCACCTAACGACTCCTCTTGCAAGTGAGCTTAGGGAAGCCTCTCAGTTGGAAAGCAATATTCTGTATTGTTAAGGTCACCGGCCGTGAGCAGATGCAGACTCAGTCTACAGTGGTACAACCCCCGTCACCCTAGTGCTTGTCTGGATCCAGTGAAATATGCTGTGTCCCCACCTAAATGTACTCCTACCTTATTACCCCAACTCACCAACACGAAGCATTGCCTTTTTTTCTTTTCATCTTTTTATTTTGCACTATAAAAAAACAACATCAACAATAACAACAACACCCAGTAACATACTGCTTTTCTTCACATTCATATGGATTTTAGGAAATTATTGCCTTTTCCCCCGGAGAGAACCTACAGACAAAAAAGAAGTACCACATTACAAAATCTGCAAACCCCAGAAGTCCACAGCTTGAAGACAACCCCCAGGGGCAGGGAAGATAACGTGTGTCACGAGAGACAAGACAAGCACACATTAAGGACAGCAAGCTGGGGAGACGACCGTGTCAATGCCACTGACCCGGACGCGGCGGGTCTCTCTTTCTCTTGGCACCCGCTGCCACCCCCTGAAAGGAGTGATTTTTGGTCGAAGGTCTGAAGAACTCCTTTCAAACGACACAAGAGATGCTTTGAGGAGAGGGGTGACGAGGAAGGTTCAAGTATGAGTAAGAAATCATGCGAAGTCCGAAGTCAGGGAAGAACCCACAGTGGAAAGGACACCCAGAGAGGTCGACGTCTTGCTACTTCAACCATCCGCCTCCAGCTGGACCCAAGAGGGAGTCTCGGAAACATGGGAGGGTTCAAATCAGCATCTAGATGGCGTCCCTCCAAGCCCTGGACAGGTTGCTTTCCTGACTGGGTGGTGATCAGCTTATGCCCTGAAGCAACAGACAGATACGGAGACTGCCAAAGTTAAAAAAGTAAGGTGGAAATTGTGCTTCCTTCAAAATGAATTGGCTTCGTCATTGCCTTTTCTCCTGGTCTAGCAACTGCTCTCTCCCACATTGCTGTGGGTATTTATTGCCTTGCGCTGGAAATGAAAAGGCGAGCTCGGAGGTGCTGGGCCCGGGCGGTCCTGAGAGGGCAGGGGGTCTGGAAGTACAGTAGTCGGCACGCGCTGTGCTCTCATCATGGCTTGGCCTTCCTTCGGTCCCCAAAACCTATCCCCGCCGTCAGCGTCAAGTACGTTTGCAAGCCTGGTGACCGCTCATTGTCCCGCCAGGGCAGCAGGACAGAGTGAGGTTTTCAGTATTGCACAGGTATGAAATGTCCACGAGTTTCAAAAAAGCAGAATCACAGTTGTTCTTGGGGCTGGGCTGGTTCCCCGATCCCGGTTTTAGCAGGATGTGGCTGTGGCCATGGGGCTCCTGCCGAGCTCTGAGACTGTCGAGTGGGTGGGCACGGGGGCCAGCACCGAGGTAGGGAAGGTGCAGTAGGAACCCTGCAGGTCAGGGCTCAGTGTCTGCAAATGGGCTATGAATGACGAGCTTGCTGCCTCCCCTTGGCAGGAGGGAGCCTGGGGCGTGGAAGGCAGGATCTCAGACTCATACTGCAGGAGCTGGCCCATGAAGCCAAAGTTGGGCGACACCACACTCCTCCGCTGCTTGATGTAATCGAAGGCATCCTTCAGGCGGAACTGCTTGGCTTTCATGAGGTAAGCCATGCAGATGGTGGGCGAACGGGAGATCCCAGCCTCACAGTGGACCAGGACCTTGCCTCCCTTTTCCCTGACACAATCTGGAAGGAAGAAAAGACAGTGAGGACGAGTTGGGACTGGAACCCAAAGGCAACGATGCCAAGATACAAGGATTCAACACAAAAGTAACCTAGTCATCAAAATGTCACATCTGTCCAAGAGCTGAGGTTCCCAGTCTTTAATTTAATACCCACTGGCAAGGACAGAGCTCATGGGGTCCCCCCAATGTCTATCCCCATGTAGGGCCTTTCTCATCTTCAGACGTGCTTCCCTGTTTTCCAGGATACTTGCACAGATTCTGTCCCTGAAGGTGCCAGATCTGGGGTAATACTCCCTTTCCTGGAGATGCCATCCTAACTTGGGTTCCACGGATGGGTTTCAAGAGGACATTGCAAAATCCCGGACATTGCATGCAAATTTATTGGGTAGGTACATTTTTCTGAGAGCGCCCCAGGGTCAAAGACTGACTCAGAAAAGCAATTCCTGCCTTTTGGGATCTGATTCTAATGGGGAGGACCTAGGCCCTCTCCTGCTAGAGGCCTGCCAGCCTCCCTGGGTACCCTGTCTGGCTGTGCCAGGGCGGGATGCTTGGCTCAGCTCCCAGGGTTCCCACCACCAAACATACGATAAATAGTGCACAGCCACTGATTATAGCCTGGCTAAGTGACGCTTACTAGACTGGAAGATATAAATGGCTTTCGCAAACTCCATCTTGCACAACAATGGGACTCACTGCTATAAAGCTACCACCATCAGTTAGCATTCTTTAGCTCAATATGACAAGGTCTCCCTCCTTTTCTGTTCCACTCCTCCCCCCAAAAGAACTGCAACAGCTAAAAACGAGGAGCAAAAGGTTACGCATATATATATACACACACATTAAAAACCACAATTAAAAACCACAAAAAACAGTCTTTCCAATTCCCTCTCTTGCTAGTGAGGAAACAATTACAACATTACAACACAGGAAGTCTGAGGTACCTGGTACAATGTAAAGCCACAGTTGTGCAAAAACACTTAAAGTTTTGAAGGGCAAATAAAGTCAGCTCCCTTATCCAGCTCCCTCCTCAAGTTCAAGACGTTTACAAATGAATCTGTAAGATCTAAAAGATCAAGTTTCTGAAGAGTCAAGGAGGAACCCCGGAGTTTCCTCAACAGAACAAAAGTCCCAAAGGATACAGTGTAGCTCATTAGAGGTACCCCCAATTTAGTCTGACTCAAAAGAAAAAAAGTTCCTGTAAATTAGTTCAAAGGGGACCCCAACCCTTAGGATTGCACGGTCATGACTCCGATCTTCCTTTGCTCCTTGTAGACTAGCTTTTAATTGCCCAGTGCCACGTCCAAGAAAGCAAAGGGCCTAGAGTATGCTGTTTTTGCTCTGCCCCTCAGGGCTTGTCTACCATGTGCCCTCCCAGGCCCTCCCCTGGGAAGGGGTCAAGTGCATGGTATGGGCTCAGTGCCCCCCTTTCACCAGCAGGGCAAGGAGTCTGGGGAAAAGCATCATGTGCTCTCAAAAGGCTGTGGGTTTGTGTGGTTGCGTACACAATACACAGGATGGAGAGGGAGGCTTCTGAGAAATGGATGGGGGCGGGTTTCATGAGCTCACTGAGTAGCTATCCAGGTAATTAAATAACAGGCAGAGAAGGGCAAGGCATTCCCAGGGTCAGGGAGACAATGTCAAGGGGTTCCCATTCTGAACCCATCATTTGGGCTGCCTCTCAGAGATCCAAAGTAATCCTGTCAGCCCAGAGGCTCAGAGGACCAGGACAGGCTCAGCCTTCTGCCTCCGGAGACTTTCCCAGTGGGTTTCCTATAGAGGAGAAACCACGTGTGATGAGCACAGGGCCCACCATGTGGCTGAAGGGGGTCCCCTTAATTGCTACCTGCCCTGAACAGTTATTGCTGTGCCCAACACCTGCCTTTCCCCCTCCAAAAGCCCTCAAAACAAGATAAGGAAAGTCACATCTCAGCTTCAACACCTACGTGTGTTACAGGGGAAGAAGGCAAGGCCACAAGGTTGGGGAGTCGTGCCTGCAAACCTGAAACAGCCACCGAGGCAGAGAGGGGGGAAAGAGAAGCTGTCACACGAGGGAACAATCCAGCCTATGCTCAAGCGGTGGAAATCCAAGGCCCAGACCCTTTCCAGGCAGAGAGGCCAGAGGTTTCCAGGCCTGTCCAGGGGACTAAATGATAACTGCCCAACACAACACATGAAAGATGCCAACTTCGCTGTGCACAGAGCATGGAGCCTGATCAAATGCTATCTCTAATCCAAAATTAGCTGAAAATGCAAAACAAATTGCCCCTAAAGCAGTCTGCCAAAGACTGTGAAAAGCTGCCAGGGCCCTCGGGGCTCGGTGTGTAAGTAGTGCTCTCTCAATCCTTCTGTTGGCTTTCTAAAAATGCCCCAACCTACGTAGGAGCACAGTGAGGATCGTTCTTTCCCTCCCTTGCTTCCCTGGCGTGGAGCATTACGCACGGACACACTCTGCTTGCCACCCAGCTAGGAAAAATAACAAGAGCGGCAGTGAGTATTGCCATAAAATTATATTAATTCATTTATCTTGCAAATTAAAACTCCTATTAATAGCAACTCAAATCCTGCCCTCTGCCTCTTTGGTGGCTGCAGCCCTTCCTGGCTCCAACTCCTTGTGGTCGCATAGACGAGACATTTTTCTTCTTGGCAAAGGCTAGCAGCCTCCATCGATACCTCAGAACCGAGAACAGGTGCCCCTACTGGGCTCCCCAAACGACTGAGGACGAGTGACTGAACCTACCGATGAAGTCTATTGCTTCTTGAAAGTGGGAGCTAATGTCGGCTGTGTGGCTGTCTTCCACGGGGATCCATTTGTAGTGTAGGTGGGTGGTGCAGGACTCGGAAATCCGCCGGGAGACATTCAGCAGGGCCGTGATGTGCAGGTTGGCGAGGAACTCGCACTTGGATGCATGGTAGGCACTTCCAAGGTAGAGGAACGGAAGGATTTCAACTGGGCCGCCCTGGAGGGAGGGGAAAAGGACAGCCGGGAAATATTGGATTAGCTTGCTCCTTTAGGAGACGAAGCAAAACAACCCCGACCTACTTGTTGTAAGGTGGGAGGTTCCCTTTCTGGTTTCCAGGTAGAGAGTTCAGAGCCAGGGTAGTTCAGCCCAGAGTGTGGGGAGAGCCTGGCAAACGCTCTACCCGACGTGGCTGCCTTGTGACTCAGTGACAGCCAAGCCCACGCAGCAAAGATGTTTCATTTTCTTACACATATCGAGGTAGGGAACGCTAGCAGCCTTCCTGTGCCGACAAGGATGAGAAGATGTGTGTGAAGAGGAAGAACGGAGAGGCTTATGCTCACATCCCAGCTGCCCCAGCAGCACCAGGGCAAGCCTTCTAACCTTGGGGCAGCCCTGGCTTCGTTCGAGACGGAACAGGTAAAAACTCAAGACGAGTGCCCCCACCTTACAGTCCTGATATTTTCATGGCGTATTTCATCAAACCTAGGAACCCGATGATTGATCCTAAGACACATGTGGGTTTCAGAGATGTTAAAGTGTGCCCCCCAAAAAGGTTGCTTCTTGGAAGTGGAAATGACCACTGTTTACCTGGAATCCCTAAAGAAAACCTATTAAGCCAAGGAGAGAGGGGTTCCTCCCCCCCCGATCTTTGTCACGTGGGACTGAGGGTTTGTGAGAGATGCTTACATCATTACCCTTTCGGAAGGCCACCCACACACCAGGTTTCCAGTTAAGGATGATCCCAATTAGAAGCTGAGACCATCTACCCTGAGGCAAAGTTAAAAACAGCTAGCTGGTCAGACTCTGGCAGCCTTAGCAGCTCCAGGGTGGCAAGAAAAACCAGAGATAACTGGGACAATGGGAGGCCCCAGAGACTGAGAGAGAAACACTGGGCTTGGGGGTGGGGGGCGGCGGTGGCAATGGCTAAGTCTCTGGGAGCCTTTCTCGTATCATCCATCCGTTTTCTGTGTTCCCATTTCCTGTCCCAGAATAAAAGCGGAACGGAAACTCTGCCGGACTCGTAATAGGGAAAGGGGTGTAGGATGAGGGCTAGCAGAAGGCAACGCTCAAATTACCTGGCATGTGGTGTGTGCTTTTTCTTTCCTGAGAAATCAAGTGTTCAAGCAAAGGCCAGTTTGGCCACTTAGAAGAAAGTCACAGAGGATTTTACCAAAGACAGGAAGAGTAACAACCAGTTTTTTATTTGTTTGTTTGTTTTTTTAAGTAGGCTCCATGCTCAGTGAGGGGCTCAAAATCACAACCCTGAGATCAAGACCTGAACTGAGATCAAGAGTTGGGTGCTTAACCAACTGAGCCCCCCAGGTGCCCCAACAACCAGTATTTTTATTAGCACCTACTAGAGCTGGCCCTTGGACTTAACACTTTCGATGTACCTACATAGATCTCTCCCTCTCTTTAGTGCCTGGAATCTTACCCAATTACTTCTAAAGCCTAGAACAACACACCCCTGAAACCATGGGTCTTTCTTTTTCTGAATCCTCTGTTTAGACTCAAGAGGAAGAAACCAAAGGACTTCAGAAACCCCAAAGGTTAACACAACCTTGCTTGGCTTCTCTCAATGCAGAGCGCGTCTAAGAAATAGCACTAGGGGGTTCCCCGATGAACCTTGGGAGATACGTCAGGGCCTCCCCAGTCCTCTCTTGGCCAAAGGTCTGCTGTGCCTTTGCAACATCCTGACAATTCTCGTTTCTCTTTCACTTTCTGAGAAGTGAGGGGAAAACACCACCCAAACAAACAGAAAATAGAAATCCAGCTAAACCACATGCCCCTGGCTTGAATGCTGAGGGTTCATCATACGCTGTGTTTTTTAATAAAGGAAAACAAACAAAATAATAACCCTGGCACCTTGCCAAGCTAATAGATTTCCTGACCAGGGATCCCATTCCAGGGAAGTCACTTGGCTTTACTGGGAAGTTTATTCCCAGGGGCAGAGTTCTGCTCATGCCAGGCAGCATCCAGATGTCTTCCTTCTTATGATCTGGACATGTTAAGTACATGTTGTGGGAAATACTTGAAAAGCTCCTCCCACCAAGTCAGGTGCCTAGGATGGGCCCCTTCCAAAAGAGGTTCTGTTTCTGTGGAAAACAGAACGAGGCCTTGAAAAGAACCAGAGTTAAGAGAAGGGAGGCGTTCTGGGCCTACTGCTGCCAGCCCAGCTACAGGATTCTTTGCAAAGAGATCATCTCCAGTTGTGAGACACGTTTTTTCCCCTCTGTAAAATGGGAAGGTGGGCTTTGAGCTCTGGTTTCTGCCAGCTTTGGGTCCTTGCCTGCCTTTCCCTCATCCTCCAGCACTGAAGGGGACCCCTGACTGAGCCTTTCACACACTTTCAGGCTTTAAAGAGTTGCCAGAAAGTAACATTCCTGGAAGGGGAAAAAAAAAACCCACATATTTGTAGGAGCATGAAATCCTCTACAGTGTCTCTTGATCTTCTCTGGTTTCAGAATTTATGGAATTGTAAGCAGCAGAAACCCTTAGAGCCTGCTTAGCCATCCAAAGGGTAGTTTCCCCACAACCCTCCCCCAGTCCCGTTTCCGTTAAAAATAACAAAAAGACACATCTCCACAGGTACTAGGTTGGTTTGCAGAAACTGCAGAGCATGAACGATTACAAAGAAGATTAACACAGGAAGCCTAAAAGTCAGCTCTGAAACATCTTCAGGGAAACCTAAACTGATATTCTGAAGCTTCTCTGCACTTCCTAGGCCAACTAATAATAATGTATCTTTCACTTCCCCTTTTCTCCAGAAGCTGTCAAGCGTCCTGTGGCTCCTTTGCTCTTGTCAGCTTGTTTGCTGGAAAGAAGCCCATTTACTCTTGGATGGAAACTCAAGTTGGCAAGCAACAGCTCTCTGAAGCTAGAGGGCTCTGCCAACACCCTGATCCAGAAGAACGCACCAGTGCTACTGAGTGGGGAGAGGGAGAGCCAGGGGGCCGAGGAAGGAACGGAGTCCGTAGCCAAGACGGCATTTCCAAAACCACTTACCTGGTCATAGGCTGGCCTGTAGCTGAGGCTGAGCACTGGTTTCCCACACTGGCTCATGAGGGCTTTCTCGGTTTCAACCTTCTCTTGTGAAATGGGCTGTACGTCCACACAACACTCAGGATATTCTGAGTAAAAAGTCTCATATCCTCCTGCAAGGTTAAAAAAAAAAAAAAAAGGGAAGATAGATGTTAAGCATTGATTTCTCAGGCTTTTAGAAAATGTCCAGAATTAATCAATACCCTAAGTGTGGAAGAGTCAATATTAAGCTAACATAGATTCTGGTCTTGTAAAAAAAATTGAGCCAAACCAACTAATAGCTTTGGAACAGAAATGGGCTACACACACACACAAACACACATTCCGTCTTTTCTAAAAAGTTATAGTTCAGAGAGGCAATGATTAATTTTTGCATCTATCAGAAGCAGCTGAAAGGAACTCTGACATCTGGCAATATTTACAAAATCCCTCCAGAAAACAAAAGCTATTTTCATTTACTTATCTAAAATGAAGGTGTGATTATGCAAAATTGCATTCACTTGCAAGAAGAGACTCCTGAATTGGTCTGTTTCATCCCTAGCCCATTAGCTCTGAACTGGACTATAGATGCAATCCCCTCTATTCATAAGGGAATGGGGGCTAATACGAGGTTTAAACTCAGTGCAATAAAACAGCCCTGCCCTTTCTCACTCCCAAGGAGCTAAAGAACACTGCTGACAATCCTCTCTATAGGTCCAATTTTGAGTAATCAATCTAGTTAATTACCTTCCAAACCAAACTGGAGGCACGAGGCCTTTAGAACTTAATTCTCAGTCCCAATATGTAAAAACTGTTTCTCTCCCCTTCAAGACCACCTACCCTTCCTATCTTCCTTAGCTTCCCCTCCTGATCTTTCTTCCCTACAAGTCCTCAAATGATAACTACCAGCAGGTATGACTGTAAAAATCCTTAATATTACATTTAAACTTCTCCAGATGGGTCACTTAAGGTAAAAAATACTCTCTGACCAAGTCACAGAAACTTGGGCATATTAAAGAAGTCTCAGGCCCAGAACTCAATGGGAAAGAACCAAATGAAAAACATGCCAAGTGCTGCCAGGTGAACAGGACAGTCTCACTTGGGGAAGCCCTCACTCCCAATCCAAAAGGACCCAAGGGACTTCCGAGAGCCTCCAGAAAACCTGCTATTTCTTTCTGACCCAGAGAATTCACCTAGGGTCAAATCATCAATTAAATATGCATTCCGAGCCCATGTATTTTCCACAAAGTCCCCTCTTTCTTCTGTCTCTTAGTGGTGTGATAGGCCCACAGTGGAGCCCACGGTGGCCTTAAACCCCTGCAGTAGACAAATGGTTAATGGATAACATGGCAGTCTCCAGCTCCCTCCCAGAAGCTGCAGCCAATTCCTAGAATGAGTCATCTTGCCATTACTGCTTCCTCCCAGCTTGCTGGAACTGCCCCCGCCCCCATTGAGTACACTCAAATCTCCTCTGTGGTCACTTCAACAAAAAGCCCATTGGGCCCTCCCCAGATGAGCTTCTGGTCCTCCTGGTCATGATAGGAGACCACACGCCAGGGAGTAACGGAGGTGGGAGGTGGTGGTGTTTGTGGCTTAGTTTCCTCCTGCCCCCACTGTAGCCCCTGGACCCTTTCCCTCCTAGGATGTAGACAGAAGGTCACACTTAGGGACCCACAGCTTCACTGGAAGAGGGGACCCTAGTTAGTAAGTCACTTCCTATGCCTGGGCCTCCAACATTTTGGGTTCCAGGGCACAAACCGAGTGATACGGGATGGGAATATGGAGTCAAGAGTGGCCCAGGCCCTCCCAAACTTTCCCAAGAATGAGGCTTGGGAAAGACAAGCCTTCAGGCCACCCCAATTCTTGTCTTTAAATAGCACACTTAAAAGAGATGGCTGTCAGGACAGACAGGAGGTGCGGGTGTGGGCTGGGTCCTGCCTGCCTGTTGACAAAATAAGGCAGGCAGACAAAGCTGCTCAGTGTAGTTGAGGGACAGATAAACAAGGGGCTGTCTCTTCAAGCTGGGGTCAGGAGTCCTTCAGATTAGATGGTCTCTTTCACCCACTCCCTTCAGAGGCAGGGAGAGACAGACCGTTCTCTGGTGCCTCACTTCAGCTGCAAGAGCTGTGGGAATTCTTTTGGCTGCTTCAATCCTCTTCAGTGATTCTGCTTTTGATCACCGCTGCATGACCAAGGGAGCAGAGAAGCTGTATGGACACTGTATATAAATACACACTGACAATGCCATTAGGTCGTCATCCCATTTTAGTGTAATTTGGGGGAGGGGGGGTGGAGGACGATAAAGGTAAGTATAAAAGTCATTATTGCCCCAAGATCTGAAATGCTACTAGATTAAAACCTGAATTCATCATATCTGGACATGAGGTAGATGAAGAAATAAAAATTTTCTTGGACAACAATTTAACATTCGTAGTGTTATAAAGTAGCACTAAAGATAAAAGATAAAAGATACTGTTAAGTATCCAGCAATTCCTATTGAAATTTAAAATGCACACAACTATCAACCTGGCAGTTCTCAGAATCTCACTGAAAGACAGTGCACACGTAAAGCATTTGAACAAAAAATATACCCAACAACATCGCCTCAAATAGCGAGGTTGAAAGCAACCTACTGGCTACCACCAGGGGACTGGTTTAAGAAGTAAGGGGCACCTTACTCAGTAGGTTAAGCGTCTGCCTTTGGCTTGGGTCACGATCCCAGTGCCCTAGGATCAAGCCCTGGGCCTGCGCCGGGCTCCTGGCTCCCTGCTAAGGCGAGGAGTCTGCTTCTCCCTCCCCCTGTTCGCATGCGCCCTCTCTATCCCTCTCCAATAAATATTAAAAATAAAAATAAGTAAAATGGACACGTATGCTCTGATAAGGATAAATCTCCCAAGATCTAGTTAAGTGAAAGAAGCAGGAACAGGAAATATACAAAACCATTCTATTTTTTAAAGATACTGGTGGAAGGGCGCCTGGGTGGCTCAGATGGTTAAGCATCTGCCTTCGGCTCAGGTCATGATCCCAGGATCCTGGGATGGAGTCCCACATCGGGCTTCCTGCTCCTTGGGAGCCTGCTTCTCCCTCTACCTCTCTCTCTCTCTCTGTCTCTCATGAATAAATAAATAAAATCTTAAAAAAAAAAAAAAGATACTGGTGGAAAACTAACTTGTCTAAAGACGAACAAAAAAATAGTTGGTGGCTGTCTCTGGAGAGTGGAACTGGGTTCAAGGGCGTGCAGAAGACCCACTTCTAATCGTACAGCCTTTGTGCTTTTAAAAATTTTACCTGTGTGTGTTACTGTCATTTAAAAAAAAAAAATTTTAGACATGAATTTTCCCAAGATGTGAGTCTACAGAGCCTACAGAGCCGCTTACTTCCTGTGGCAGTAACTTCTAAACAGTCAGCATGACCCCCCCTGGAGAGGGGTGGGGAGCAGAGGTAGGACCGGGGGTTTCCTGGACTATATCTTTCATGCTACTGGGAAGGCAGTAGCTTTTCCTGTACTCATGGCTAAGAATGGGAGGCAAAAACCACCATCAGGAAGAGAAAGAAATCCCGGGCTAAGCGTGAAAACTTCTGCAGAGCTTGGAGGGCATCCCTCCTTCTCCTGCAAGCTCAGGCTGGTGGAGAAGGAAGATGATCATCTTCTGCCTGTCATCTCCCTAACAGGAATAAACAGGGGACAGTCTGCAAGAGGTGCTAATAGAGGTGGGCGCTGCGAGTGTGCTCTCCAGGTCTGGAGTGTGTGAAATTCCCCAAGTTGCGTGGTTTTGAAACAGGGCCCTCAACGCTCAGTTCACTGCACCCGAGTTCTGAACCACATCGCTGCTGTTTCTCAAGGAGTCTGCAGCAGCCCTGGCAGGGCCTCGGGGCACAGCTTGGGCTGAACACTCATCTCAGCACTGTGGACTGTCTTCCGTACGTTGGAAGTTACAAAGGACCTAAATACAAGGCGGGAGAAGTCATAGGAAGTGACCCAGAAATCAATGCTCTGTAATTTGAAAGTCAGTCACTCACTACCCGGGCCGGGGAAGTCGAAGTCCTCTCTCCAGCAGGTGTAATGGACGGACCGGTGGGGCAGCTTCTGGGGCGTCTCAAACCAAAGGCGACGGAATCCCCTCCACCACCACCCTGCTACACCTCTCCTAAATCCTGGGGCTCGCTGGCCGGCAGCCTCCCACCCCTGGCAGACAGCAGGAAGCCAGCCCCGGGATGATCTGGGGGGGTGGGGGGGAGGGTTTGAGGGAGAAGGTGAAAAGGGTGGGAAGGCTGTCAGCTCCAAATGGAGCTAGAGAAAGGCCTGGGAGGGGAGAAGGGAAGGCCGGAGGAAAACAATAAAAAGCAGTAAAATGAAGTGGAAAGGAAGGGGAGGGACTGGCCCGGGTCAAAAAGGCAAGAGGGGTCGGTGAAGACAGCCTAACATACGTTAATGGTCCAGGCGGGAGGAGAGGGGACGCCGCGGCGCCACGCTCCGGGGGGTCGCGACCTGCTGATCCCGCCTGATCTGCCTGTCAGAAAGGCTCAGAGCCCAGGCCCCAGCGAGGGCGGCTAAGCCGGCGCCAGCAAACGGGGGCCCGCGCCCAGCACGAGCCGACGGCCCCCGCGGCCGAGAAGCGGCGCCCCGGCCGCGCAACCAACCCCACCCACCCAGGCGGCCGGAGCTTTCGAGGAACGCGGGTGGGGAGGGGGAGGCTCTGAGGGCTGACACTGGCAGCGCCCTCCCTAGCGCCCGTCAAGCCCCAGGGCGCAGACTCGGGCAAGTGGAGACTGCCGGGTGCCGGTCGCGGAAGGCACCCCGCACGAGGAGGGGACCCCAGAGCCCCGGGGCGTTCGCCGCGCGGGGGGGGGAGGTGGGGGGGAGGGTGGTGACAGGGGCTCGGCGGCCCCGACGCGCTCACCTTTGAGGAAGTAGACCCGCGGGCCGGCGGGCAGGCAGGCGAGCAGCGAGGTGAGCACGACCCGCGCGGCGCTCTCCTCGCGGAGCTTCTGCCAGTGGCGGCTGCCCTGGTCGAGCACGACCACGGCCGCCACGCCGCCGCCGCCCTCCTGCAGCAGCCGCGCGCGCGCCGCCTCGTCGGGCAGCACGTAGCGTGCCGACACCGCGCCGCCGCGGGCCCGCCGCAGCACCACCGAGTTGAGGTTGACGTTGAGCGAGCCGCGCACGCTCGAGGCGGCGAAGGCCAGGTAGGGCCGGCAGTCGAGCACCACGCAGCGCGCCGCCGCCTCCTTGCGGAGCATCTTGCGCAGCTGGCGCCCGTCGAGCGACGTGACCTTCATGCCGCCGCCCCGCGGTCCCGCGCCGCGCGCCCCGTAGGTGCCCACGGCCAGGGTGCCCGCTGGCGAGGCACGGGAGGGCGACCCGCGAGGCTGCGGCCGGCCGGCCGAGCGAGCGAGCGAGCGCGGCGCCGGTGCGGCCGCTCAACTCTGCTTTCCCGCCGCGGACGCTCGGCAGCCGGCCCGGCCACTCGCCGCCCCAGAAGCCGGGGATTCCGCCAGCAGCGCCGCGTTTTATGTGAATGACGGGGCGGCCTGTGACGTGGCTGCCCATATAAGGCCGAATATGGGTATTTCCCCGCCCCTTCGGGCTGTGGCCACGCCCCGCGGAGCCGGAGGCGTGGGGCGGGCGCCGGGCGTTAGTCAGCCGGAGAAAGAGGAAGTGGAAGGCGCCTCCCTCCGCTTTCTGAGGCTTTGCGCGGGGAGAGACTCACTCGCGCATCACCGAGGGCTGCCGGTGGGGTGTCAGGAACGCCACGAGGCCGAGGTGACCCACGCTGTGCGGGAAGCGGAGGAAGCGGAGGAGGCAGGGCCTGGCGCCGCACAATCCGGCTTTGAGTTTCGTAGACGTAGGTTCCGAACCTGCCGGGTGGGGGCCTGCCAGGCACCGAGCCAAGGCCGGGCCGAGGGGAGCCCAGGGCCAGTGCCCCCAGATGAGTCGGAAATGGATTTTGGTCTTCACCCAAGTCTTGACGCGTGAAGTGAGATGATAGCTGGGATTGGCTTCAAGGGATGGATTATGGATGACTCAAGATTGGGTTTGTGTTGGTAGCCGTTGAAGTTCGGTTATGGGTACCTTACACTGGGTTCGTGATACTGTTTTCTCCACTTTTCTGTTTGCTTCAAATGATCCATAATAAAAGTACCTAAAAGGAAAAATGGAGAGAAGAGCCAGCAAAGGATTAACAGCCTTTTCTCCGTCACACTTCAGTAATAATTAGAATAATTGTTTTTTGAGGAGCTCTTTTCTGGCCCCTGGAAAGTCTGTCACGGAATCAGCTGCAGCATCAACATGCGTCCGTTGATGGAGCTCAGTCCAGGCAACTATCCAGGTGGCTTCTGGATTTGGGGGATTATCTGTGGATCAAGTCTAATCCCAGGCAGTCTGCCCCCACCAGTCCCCAGCGACGTCAGGCTTCCCATCCCCAATCTTAGTGAACTGGACACGTTCCCTCATTCAGCAAGTATTTACTGAGGGTCAGCTTTGTGCCAGGGACCCTGCTAGCTGCAGGGACAGGTGTGAGGGAAACATGCTTCTACCCTGTAACCCGTGACCGGAGTGGGGAGGGGGCTGGCTGCTCAGTGGAAAACAGGCTGCCTCCGCTAGAAAGGTGCTTGTTTACTACAGACAGAGGAGAATGAGGTTTTTAGAAGGAAGCAGAAATCAAATTCTGAAATCACAGGCAATCAAACCGGACGCTAGATAGTTGCTATTGGGTCACAGCGGCATTCAGTCAGAGGCGCTGTCCTGGCCCAGACAGTAGAGACTTAAGGAAGATGGGATGTGGGGGTTTTCTTTCTCTGTGAGGTTATTCCTGCCAGCCTTCCCTGCAGTTGTCTCCCAGTGTCACCAGCAACATCCACCACCAGACATTTCAGCCAGAGCCACGCAAGCCTGGAGCACCCACAGGGCCAGGCTCTGTGTTGGGGGCTGGACACCAAAGTGAGCAGGACCCACTCTCTGCTCGGGTTGCCCCAGCCCAGAGAGGAGGCTTGTCGCAGCCACAGGCCGCCTCTGTAAGGTCCTGCAGTCAGTATGGAAAAGCATCCAGGCTGTAGGGAGTGGGGACCTGGAGAAGGCCTCCCAGAGCAGGGGAGAGCTGAGGGGAACTTCAAAGAATGAATTGAGGTTAGCCAGGCCTCAAGGGGGAGGGTGGAAGGCATTCCAGGCAGAGGAAACTGCTAGAGGTAAAGAAAAACAAAACAAAACAAAATGCCTGCTTGGTGTGTGGGAGACCAAGGCACTTCTGGCATTTATTAGAAAATTAAGCAGGGTCAGATGACGGAGGGCCTTGTGTGCCATTTACGGCATTTGGATCTTATCCTTTGGCTGGAGCAGCCCTGGATGAGGGGTCTTACTCAGTGACCTGGTCAGGTGACATTTGGGAACCTCTCTGAGGCAGCACTGTGGAGGATGTTTTATTTGAGAGTGGGGGTAGTGGTCCAGACTGGAGTCAGGGAGACAGATAGGAGGCTTTTGTGGGTAATCCAGGCCTGAGCTGATAAGGGCCTGCCGGAACTTGGCAGTTATAGCAGCGATTGAAGAGGCCACGCAGATGGGAGAAACGTTTAAGTAAATTGCCGGAAGGGATGGGATGGGGAGACACTAAAGGGGACGCCAAGGTTTTCAACTGGGGTAATTGGGGTAATTGGGTGAATGGTGACACCTTTAGATAGGGAACCTACAGGAACAAATCTGGGTGAGTTGCAGCAGGAGGGGGGGTGACATTCAGACGTGTTAATAAGTTAGAGGTGATCATGGACCACTCAAGAGGGTACCCAGTAAGGGGGGGGGGGGGAGTGGCCTGGCAGCCAGTGTAGAAAAGTCATCTGTCAGCCTCTGTTTCCATGTCCAACAGATCACCAGGTCCCAGGACTCTGCCCTTTCCAGTCCCGGGGCAGGGCTGGCTGGCTTCATGGGTGTCTGACCTGTATTGCTACACGGGGCCCCATGCTTGGTTTAATGCTCTGCTGTCACTCTCCTGAAATTCTTAATAATTTTTGGACGAGGAACCCTGCATTTTCTTTTTGCACCAGCTCCCATAAATTATGTAGCTGGTTCCGCCCATGGCTATCTTTAAAAGGCCCCATCATCTCCCATACTGGGCTGTATAGTAGTGTCCTGTTTCCCAACCTCCAAGCCTTCTCCTTGCTCTCTCATCCTCTGCAATGTGATCTTTTTTAAGCATGGATCTGAGCATAGAGCCCACCTGCTCTGCTCGGAAACCCTCAATGACACCTATGCACTGTCTGATAAAGTCCAGATTCCTTAGTAGAACACCAAGGTCCTCCTCGTTCTGGCCAGTTGGCCAGAGCCCACCTCTAACCTTGTTTCTCTCCTTCCTTTCTGCCCCTCCCCCAGGCTCCAGTTGTCGCCTGTTTCCTAAACTTGCCCAGCATTTTACTGACGGCTGCTTTTCGACAGGACCACAACTCATTCCTTTGTATAGGGATCCTTCACCTTCACACACAGCTCCAGAGCTACCATTGCACCTCCAAGAAGCTACCCCCTTTATCCCCAGCCTGTTAATCGGTTGCCCTCCTAGGGTCTCACCTTTGTGCAGTTTCTCCCTCCCCCAACCTGACACGTGAGTGTCATCTGTCCTGCCATTAACCTCCCAGGCCACACTGAGGATTTATCTCACCAGCTGTGCCTGCGTCATAACATCCAGCACGTGGTGGGAGCCCGATCCATGTGGTAGGATGGAATTCAGTGCTTGCTGAGACTTGCAAAGCTGGCTTTTTAGGAAACACCTGGGAAGAAAGTTGGCCACAGTATATAAATCACAGCGTTAGACCCTGGGTAAAGAGGCAAGATAGGAAGCTGTGGACACATGGTTTCCTAGGGTCAGGAACTGGGCTTCATCGGCCACAGGCCTAGCAGGAAGAGGAGGGTGTCTGAGATTGGAATTATGTAAATACTCATGCCTGTCCACCCTACTGCTTTGAATGGGGGTGAGGATGGGTTCAGGGAAAAAAAGCAGAATTTAAATTAATATTGTGAGTACATGAGGCAGGGCCTCTTCTCCCTGCCAATTATACTCAAAGGGAGACAAGAAGTTGTTTTTTGTTTTTAGTTTTTAAGATTTTATTTATTTATTTGACAGAGAGAGAGATAGCGGAGAGCAGGAACACAAGCAGGGGGAGTGGGGAGGGAGAAGCAGGCCTCCCGCAGAGCAGAGAGCCCAATGCGGGGCTCGATCCCAGGACCCTGGGATCACGACCTGAACCGAAGGCAGACGCTTAACGACTGAGCCACCCAGGCGCCCTGACAAGAAGATTTTTTAGGTTTCTCGGTGCTCGTTTGAGCAGTCATCCTAACCCTGACGCCCTGGTTCATCGTTGTGATCTGGGATTCTTACCCTTTGGAGGGTCGGGGTCACCCTTTTAAAAATGTTGTGGGCCTACAGCGTTCAGCTTCCAGTGTCAGTTACACAGACCTGGGAACTCCTGTGTCTGTCTCGGCTCATCTCAGCCTCAGTAGGAGCTTCTGGGATTTCTCCCCAGCCCTGCTTCCCAGCCCCCTGCCCATAAGGTGGGCCCAGGTGGCCAGTGACGATGGATCAGAAAGGACCCAAAAATGCCAGGAGGGGCCCAGGGCAGCCCCAGGGCCTGCCCAAGGATCCTCTCAGAAGGATGAATTTTGCCCCCCTCTTCATTTATTTGTTTCTGATTATGCAGGTAGCACATGCTCATTGTGGAAAATGGAGGGAAGTAAAAATGCTGCCGCCTTCTTCTCCTCCTCCTCCTCCTCCTCCTCCTCCTTCTTCTTCTCTGCTCTCTCAGGCTTATGATCCCAAATCAAGGCTGCCAGCCAGGTCTGGACCCTAGACTTGCTTCCCACCATCTTGCATAAAGGAAAGAGCACTGGACTAGGAGTCAAAGATCTGGATTCCCATCCAATCTCTGCTGTGGCCAGCTTTTATTCTTTTTTTTTTTTTTTTTAAGATTTTATTTATTTATTTGACAGAGAGAGACACAGTGAGAGAGGGAACACAAGCAGGGGGAGCAGGAGAGGGAGAAGCAGGTTCCCCGCTGAGCAGGGAGCCCGATGCGGGGCTTGATCCCAGGACCCTGGGATCATGACCTGAGCCGAAGGCAGATGCCCAACGACTGAGCCACCCAGGCACCCCTCTTCTTGAGTTAATATTTGTAAATGACTTTTGTGTGCGTGGGTGTTTTTCTCCCCATGGACCTCTCTCTCCCTTGCCCCCAGGTTTCTTGGAATGGGTCAATACAGTGTTTCCTCATGAGTCCACGGCACTTGCTGTGTGACTGGTGAGAATCACTCATCTTCTTAGAGCCATGGTTTCCTCTTTTATAAAATAGGGACATTAATGTCTGTTTGCTGATGGTGACTGATGATGACAGAATGTACATAAAGCTGTATTGCATGATGCAAGCCAAAGATATTTGTATGGCCACTGTTGCTAATACTATCCATCAGCAAAGCATTTACTCATTTACTCGGTTAAATCCTGGTGCCCTGGTACATTCAGTTTCCTCTTCTGTAGCTCATAGGTTAATATATGTAAAGTACTTAGAACACTGCCTGGCGCCTATTAAGAACTCAATGAATGTTAGCTAGTTGAACAGACTGTAGTATTTGTTCTAGCCAAGAAAAGACTTTTCTAATAGCACAGGAAAAAAAAAGATGGGGGTAGGCATGGCAGGGAAGAGGAGCTGCCTAACGCAGCTGGCAATCAAAGAATTATTAGAAGCCTATGAACTTGTTCTTCGGAAAATCTACTGAGTATAGGGAGATAGTTAAGAGTAAAAATCACCAGACCCACTTATAGTAAGGCAGGAGAGACAAGACGCCGTTCACACAATAATTGCGAAATTGGGTGGTTTTGAAAATGTTGAGAAATGAAGACATTTTACAAAAAGAGATGGCTAAAGCCTGGAGTATTAGAGCAGGTGAGCCTGGAAGAGGAGTGGGGACTTGATAAATAACCCTGCCAATTCTAAGAGCAAGGACTTGGGGGTGTGACATCCTGAAGTTCAAGTCCCTGGTCTGCCTCTTACTTGTTGTGTGACCTAGGCAAGTTACTTCACCTCTCTAAGCCACAATTCTCTCATTTGGAGAAAAAAAAAGGTGGGGGGGAGGTTAATAATAGTCCCTACCTCATAGGGATGATGAGAAGATTAAATAAAGTGCCTACAAAAAGCCCTCCTCTGTGTGCCTGGAGCATGGTGAGAGCTCCATGCGAGCCATCATTTTTCTTTATGAAAAGTGATTAGAGGCACCGAAGCACAGAATCTTGGCAGTAAGGAATTTTAATTCTACCTTGAAATGTTCCAGAAAGGAAGCTTACTGCCTCAGGAGATATTTTTGAATGAGGCCAAAAAAGGAAACAAGCATGTTCTGAGATATTATGAGATGCCAGGGATATCCTGAGCACTTCACTTATTCTTACAACCACCCTACGATGTAAGTACTATTGCCTCCATTTTATAGTTGACCCAGGTCACAGAACTGAAGCCGACCTCCCTGTTATCTTCCATACTTTCCTTCTACGTCTGGAGAAATACACTGTATAAGTCTAAACCCTGTTTGAAATATGTGAATAGTCATCTTGTCCCTTCTCTACTGTCTCTTTTCTAAGACAATAGTCCTCATTCCTCACAATAATGGTTTTCCAAACTCCTAGAAAACTTTTTTTTTATTTGCCAGAACTCTTTACTTGTGATCCCTGAATGAAACCAGGGTGCAGCAGAGAATGTCCATTTATTCACAGTTCCTGGGTTCTACCAAAAAAAAAAAAAAAAAAATTCCTGGACATGGTTAGAGGAAGGAAGAGATGATTTGGGAGAGCAAACTCCTGAAAGCAAAGAGATGCAGTTCTTCCCCTCCATGGAGGAGCCACAGGCTGTCTCTGAAGGATGGGAGCAGGATTTTTGTCCTCCAGTCCAGCCTCATCCCAGTGCCTGTTCTGCTGTTCAAATTCGGTCTTGATAAGGCAGGGGCATTTTTGAATGCTATAGGAAGTGGGCTGGGGTGGGAGGAGGTTAGAAGCAGCAAGTTTGTGGTCTCCCTAACTTCAACCTAGAAATTCTAGATTCAAGCCGGAAAGATAAATAGCTGGTGCAAGTACGTGCGCGCGCGCGAGCCCGCGAGCGTACACGTGCGCGCGCGTATACATGCGCGCCCTTCGGTGAGCCTGTATTAGCTACACAGTAAGACACCCTGGGGGCAAGGAGGATGGGAGAAACCACCCAGACTTGAAATGTCAACAGCCTCTGGGTAGAGATCTTGGCTGCTTATTTCCTCCACTCCTTCCCCCTCCCTCTCCCTCTCCTCCCATCCTCCCTCTCTCTTTTCCCCTCTCCTGTGTGTCTTGTGGTGTTTGAAGATGTTTCCCAGACTCCAGTCTTTTTCCGCCTTCATGGATTTTGTAATATCTGAATACTACCTCCTCTGTCATTCCCGAAATTAACTTTACAGAGACTCATTTAAACAAACAAAAAACCCTTATTCTGTCTTAAACCAAAGAAAGGATCTGAGGTTTGATAATCTAATTCTATTTTTTTATAGCAGAAATTAAAATATAGGACAATTGAGATGGGAGGTTTTCATCTGCGTGCTACCTACAGTAGTCTCTCCTGCTGTCAGGATGCTACCCCGCGCCAACTCCAACAAATTGGGTTCTGGAGCAGAGTGGCCAGTGTGTATCTTCTGTATCTTCTGAGCTACAGTTTCTTCTTGCATCAAGTTGGGATAATTAATAAGTTGTAAAGTAGAAACAAAATAATAGACATGAAAGTACTTCGTAAAGCGCTTGGGATATTCTTTCTCATCAGTCATTTCCTTGTTGTTGGGAGAGGTGGGGTCTGGAATTCTATCTCCCCTGGTCCAGAACTAGTGGAAAGCATTCCTAAACCTCAAGCGTTCAGAGCAAGGTCTTCGGCTAAGGCAACACCTGCCCTGCCGTGGGACACTGTGGGAGCCTCTTCTCCTCTCTGCGCATCAGTTCCTTGGCCTCCAAAGGGAGATTGGTTATGGCAGCACTTCTCAAACTTGATGTGCATGAAATCAGAGGAACCTGTTGAAATGCAAATCGTCGTTGTGGAGCCTGAGATTCTGCATTTCCAACCAGCTCCCACAGGATGCTGCGCCTGCTGGTCCAAAGACCACACTTTGAGTAGCAAGGAGTTATTAGTACTTAACGCCTAGAGGTGTTGAAGCTTAAATTAGGTAATACATCCTAAACATTTAGCGTGGGGCTTACTTCAGGAACTTATCCAATAGATAGTAGCTCTATTGTCAATACTATAGTGATTAGTATATATGGGGGGTAGGGGTGGGTTGAGAGGTAACCCCAGATAGAAGAGAGAATGATGAGACTTATTGCATCAGTGGGATTTGGAAAGAGCAAGGTACCAGGAGGCAGGTTCAAGTCCTAGCTTTATAACTCCTGCCATAGCTGTGTGAGTTTGGGCACATCTCTTAACCTTTCTGAGCCTCAGTTTCCCCCTCCTCAAAAGGGAAGGAGAATTGAATTAGATGGTGTCTAAGTATTTGCTTAGCTTTAAATCAAAACCTGAGGCCAGTAATCCCTGCTCTACCCCTCCCACCCCCACCAAAAGATACTGCTAACAGGCCTGACCCTGGCCATAACCTTGAGCTGCATCTATTGTAGGGATGGGCCTGCTCTGAGCTTGCCTTGACTACAGGGAAGATGAATAACTAGAGAGCTCAGCCTGGTGCCCTTGGCGTTCCTCGAGCCCTGGGTGACATCACCCCCGGAAGCCTCCATTCCTTGGCCAGCTTGTCCGAAGTCCTCCCTGTTAGGGTGGGATGATTTGCAGCCTAAGTGGGAGCGAGTTTGCTGTGTGCCCAGGAAAAGGATGTTAAAAAGACGCATTTTCAACATTCTATCCCACTGCTTCACCGCACTGGAGGCAAAGATGATTCATGACCAAACTCCTTGTAAGCATATATCACACCTGGCAGATGCCTGCCCTTATGCATGTCCCTCCAGACTCTGGACTCAAGACCCAGGCAGCTAGATCCCCCAAGAAACTTGCTTCTCGTTGGAAGAAATGGGCACCCAGCAACTTAGATCCCAAGTGAGAACAGGCCAGCTAAAATGCATGAGTCCCATGGCCTTAAGCACCTTGTCAGTGGTAGCCAGTTTATTAACCCACATGTCTGTGCTGAGACTTCACCATGAGAAACATCTATTGAGTACCAGCTGCATGCCTCTGGCTGGGCAAGTTTAGCTGAATAACTTATTTAACCTTTGAATTACATCCCAGCGAAGGTGAGCCTAGTATAGATGGGGGCACTCTGGTTCAGAGAGGCTAAGTGACTTTTTTAGGGTCACACAGCAAGGCATTCAAGTGTCATCCCCTGAGCAAAGTCCACCAGGTTGGGCTGACCCCTTCCTTCTCTCTCCTCTGTTATAAACTTGCATCAAAGGCCCTGTCCTTCACGGTTACATTTGATTATTTACATCTCTCTCTCTCCCTCTGTCCAAAGAGCCAGCTCTTAAGGCCCTTGCAGCCATAAGCTTTAACCTGTTCCATAGCTGTAACCTGTTCCATAGTTCCACTTTGCCCAATGAATACATGAAATTCAGTATGGTCTGAGCACCCTACCGCTCAGCTCTGGGCTGAGTGGGGAAGGAAGAGGAGCTCAAGAATTCATACATTAGGGGCCTACAGTCGGTTGTTACGGACCTGACTTTGAAAGAGAAAGAGGGTCCACAAGTCAGGCTGGACTTGGTTATAGATTCAAGGAGGGGTGGGGATTAAAATCAGGGGGAGAGGAGATGGTTGAGGGCCCAAGCAGTCAGGGCAGGCTGGGGAAATGTGTAGGAAGGGAAAACCAGGGAGCATTTACTCGGGCAGAGAGGAGAAAGGCTCTGTAGCTGAAGGAGACAGAATGGGAGACAGCACAGGGGTGGGAGGGGGAGGAGCCAGGTGTCATCTCCAGGGAGATCACCCTGGTGGGGGGCAGGGGAGTTCTGGGACCGGAGAGAAGGTGAGGGGAGGCTAGGTCTAGGAACTAACACCTGCTTCGCGCAAGCAGGCATTATGTATATGGAGTCTAAAAATGTTTATTACCCTTTGACCTAGTAATTCCACTTCTGGGAAATGATCTTAAGGAAAATCTCCAAAATCCGGGGGAGGTAAAGCTATATTCACAACAGTGTTCATCACAGAGCTATTTATAAGAAGGTAAAAATGGAAGCAGCCAAAACATTTCTCATGAGAATGGCAAAGAAATTGGTATATCCAGCAGCCATTAAATGTGATGTTTTCAAAGCCTCTGAATAACATTCAGAATCAATTATGTTAAAACGTTAAGGGAAATGGCAGGTTAGACATAATAACAATAGCCGCCTTTATTGAGTGCTATTTCCTAAAGCCACTGCCTAGGTGCTTTCCCTGTTGACCTCATGTAATCAATACAACAGCCCTGAGCGGGTGCAGTTACTCCCACAGAACAGATTTGGAGACTGAGGCTCACCCAGGTGAGGGCGGGGAAGCCCTGGGATTTGCACCCTGGTCCCACTCCGGTGTGTGCTGACCCCCACCTTATATGACATGATCACATCTGTCAAGGAGACGGGAGAGAAATTTATAGAACCCTACAAGTGTTCTTTTTCAGGGTGGGAGGTGGGGTAGGGGTGATCCCCCCTACTTTTCTGTATTTTCTAAATTTTTCCTCGTGAAGTTGTGATACCCTTTTTGTATCTTTTCCTAATTTTCAGTTCTTTATTCTGTTCATTAGTCTGCAACTCGTTTTTTTCCCATTTACCAGTAGGTCTCAGTGATCTTGTCATCTTGTGGATGTCCTTTATTCTTTGGAGGGGCCTCGGGTGATCCCACAGTACAGATTTGGCATGATTTATTTACCTGGGTCTCCCATTGAGGGACATTTTTTCCTACACACCTCTGGACAGAGGGTTGCATTTCTTTCAAGAACGGATTGAAACAAAGGACTTCCCGGGGGCTACACATGTGGTTTTGGCAGATTGGGGTGAGCG